>NC_046155.1:62404548-62704548 GCF_011064425.1 Rattus rattus
GAAGGCAACAGCTGATCTACGCCATGATACACTCCTGATTGGCCCACGCCAACCCAACATTCTTTGGTCTGGCTCACAACAAGAAGTCAACTCTGGACAATCTGGATGGACACTCACCTCAGCTGCTGTGCTAGTGCAATACCTGTCTCATTTGGAAATGGATCAGAACCAGGGTGCCAGAGAGCCAGTTTGCAGCCTGTACAGAACCTGGCGTGCCTCTCCAAAGTGCCCCTGCTCAGGGTCTTGCTCAAGACTACATGGCCATGGCCATGAGAGCATGTGCTGGCGCCTCTGGAAGTGCTTCAGGACTGCAAGCCCCTCCAACTTAGTTTTTGCATCACACTCATGTTTAGATCATTAATCTGAATTTCTCCTGCTTTCACCATGGGTCCACAAGAACTACAAAACAGCGCCAAGAGGGTGCTTTAGACAAGGGTAATCTGTCTACTGTTTATCAGAAGCACGCACAGCTGTGGAGGATTAGACGGCAGTCTAACTACATGTCTGAAAATACTCCATGGGGAGAAGATAATCTCAAGAACAAGGTCAGCACCATGAGGCACAAAAGTGCCCACCAGGCTCCCCTGGCCAGCCCTCCCTGGGTCCTCTTGAATTGCATGCTCACTGCCCTGACCTCACACGAACCCAACGCCTCCTGCATTCATTCATACTCTTGAAGGCTCCACACTCAGTGTCATGCATGCTGACTCTCACACACACTCACTCTCTCTTACACATGCTCACTCATACACAAGCTCACTCTCACACATACTCTTTCACACACACACACACTCACTCTCTCACACACATGCTCACTGTCTCTCATACACACTCATTCTCTCACATACACTCACTTTTTTGTTGTTGTTGTTGGTGGTGGTGGTGGTTTTTTTGTTTGTTTTTTGGGGTTGTTTTGGTTTGGTTTGGTTTGGTTTGGTTTTATTTTGTTTTTGGAGACAGGGTTTCTCCATATAGGCCTGGCTGTCCTAGAACTCACTCTGGAGACCAGGCTGGCCTCTGCCTCCTGAGTGCTGGGATTAAAGGTGTGTGCCGTCACTGCCCAGCCTACATGCTCACTCCTACAGGCTCTACATTTATTTATACTTACCCTCACCTGTACCTATACTCAAACACTCACCTGTGCTCACTCTCAGGTTCCACACTCACCCGTGCTCACACTCTTATAGGCTCCATACCCACCTGGCTGATACTCACTCTCAGGTTCCACACTCACCCATGCTCACACTCTTATAGGCTCCATACCCACCTGTGCCCACACTCACTCTCTCAGGCTCCACACCCACCCATGCCCATACTCACACTGTCTCACCTACTCAGACATTTGTTCTCTCATACACTACCACACACTTGTCTCTCGCAGACCACCACACTCACTCCCATGGCCCTGCCCTAAGGGTGACCACGACTGTAGTGGTGCCATTCCTCAGCTCTTCATGGCTCTGCTCACATGCAGCCCATCCCCATGTGCTGTGCTTTCACCATCAAAAGATACTGAGACCGTGCTGGCAACACTGCTCAGCCCCAAGCTGCTGCATTTCCTCCTCCAAAGTATCTCCTTGTTGCCCTTCCCTCTTAGGCGTTGCCCCTGCCACAGCCAGGGCAGTCTGCAGTACCTCTCACCCCTCAGTAAAAAGACAACGACCTCCAGACCTTCAGAGCCACCTAGCAGAACTCCTGACCCTCTACCCATACCATACAGAGTAGACCCTTCCTTCTCTGGTGTCGTGGCTTCTACATTTTGTCCTCAGAGTCGTCAAAGCTCAACACTGCTACCATGCATGGCCACAGGCCACCTCCTCCCAGCATGCCCTTCCTGAGTCACTAAGGCTCCCCAACCAACAGTCAATCCTAAGCTCCTATTTTCCATCCTTTCAAGCAAACTACATGATAGTCCCACCCTGCCTTCTCTCAGAGACTGTCACCTCCTAGCCCTATGCGTTTCTTCCTAACCTGACCTGAAATGTAAGACTCTGTATGACAGTGATGTCAACCATCATCAGGTTCTGAGACACAGAAAGCCAAACAGCTAGACCAAGAAATGGCTGTAACTGAAACAACAGAAAATAAAATGGAGCAACCTCTCCTTGACAACCATAACAGTCAAGACAGGGATGAAAACACCAAAACAAATGCATGAGGCAGAAAACTGCAGAGCAAATACCAGGTCAAGAATTCTTGAAGGAGAGGGAAAATCAACCAGGCCAGAGAGAAGACGGTGACCCTGGAGTAGGAAGATGGCGTAGCCAACCCTGAGCAATTCAGCACAAAGCCCCCCAAGATGTGGAAGACACCAGTGTGACTGTGGCTAGCCACAGAGGGGCACAAGGAGTGGGCTGGTGCAAGCACTACTTAGAGCAAGCAAACTGGGGAGAAAGTCAGAGGAAGGCTGGCTGGCTTCAAGCACTCACCCTCACAGCAGGGAAGGGCATTCACAAACATGGCCTCACATGGAAATGCAGTTCAGAGCTCCACTCCTGGATGTGGGAAGAACTGCAGAGGTCACCCCCTTACACTATTAAGGGATCATCTCCAATTCAGCCATCCCTCTGCTACTTCTGTGGTCTTCCCCATAATCCCAGAACAGAATCTAATCCTTTAATCTGGAACAATAAACACTGTCAGGTAATCTGCTGCTTGATGGTTTTGGCCTGTGATGTTGGCCTGTGGCTGTTGGCAGGTTTCTGAGAGGTCAGGTTTGTAGGTGATTTGTGATTTTCTATAATGTTTTTTTAAGGGGGGCGAGTAGGGGAAAGACCTCCATGAAATGACGTCATTTTGATGAGGACCAGGTAAGAACTGAAATTGCAAGCCTGTCACACATCCCTAACTGAGAACATGCTGAGATGCCAAGGCAGCCTGATGACACTGTCCCCAGAAGACCCAGGAAGTGAAGATGAAAAGTTGGCAGGAGTAGCCAGGCACCATTTGGCAGTAGTAAGCAGGCACCTCTCACTGGTGAGGTTAGGCAACAAACAAGGAATTCCAGGGCAGTGGGTGAGTCTTTATTTCCAGAATGCCATATATATCAGATTCTTTCTTTACTCTACAAATAAAATCCAAAGGAATTTGAGAGGTAAACAATAAACTTGAAAACTCAAAAGAATAAGAAGGGAAAAAAGCCAATAGCTACTCTATGCTAAAAAAAACCACAAGGCAATAGCAGAGGTTCATGCTGACGCTGCAGTATGCTCAGTGGTGTTGACATCTTGGGTTCCATTTCCAGTACTACAATAACAATAATTTAACTTAATTTTTTAAATAGAGGGACATGTCTTTCCAGATATAAGGGAAAAAAAAAAAAGGACTGGAGAGATGGCTCAGTGGTTAAGAGCACTGGCTGCTTTTCCAGAGTACCCATGCTCAATTCCCAGTAGCCACATGACAGCTAAAAATTGCGATTCCACTCTCCCAGGAGATCTGACATCCAATTCTGTCTTCAACAGGCACTGCACACATGTGGTACACAGATGCCAGGAAAAACACTCATACACATAAAAATAAATTAAATATAAGGAAAATTTAATTTAAAAAAAAGAGAAAAAGGCACCTGAGAAAATGTCCACAATTTTAACATGCAACACCCAAAAGACCAAAGCAAAGCACACCCACTCCACAAAGAATGTTTTGGCTTCTGCACGACATAGAAATGAAGTGGAAACGTAAGGTTCTGTGGAAAGTTTGCTGGGGCAAACACGTGAAGGGATGTTTAGCTGAAGTGGACACAGGTGAAAGGCTAAAGTAGACTTGTGAAGGAACGTTTACACAGGAGCGAGGATGGTCTGCTAAAGCATGTGAAAGGACACGTGATGAAGGATTCTTTGTGAACACGCATGTATTGGTCCACCTTACATTGCATAGTTGAGCTACATTTGTCAGGATACCATAGAAATGCACCAAAAAACTTCTGGTGGTGTGCGGCAGTTTCTTGCAGCTTCTGTGGACTCAGGCTAATTGGCAGAGTAATGTCAGCTGAGACAGACACATGTGGAGGACACGTGACATTTAGAGGGAGCATAAATAGAACTTATGGACAATGATGGAGGTTGAGCTAGGCTTGCTTATAGAGCTAGCTGTGCAATGCTTGTTGGTCTCATGTCTTTGCTGCTCTTCAATTCACTGAGAGAGGCACAGCCGAGAACGTTTCCCGGTGTTCCTGTTGGCCCTGGTCCCTCTTGCTGATTTGTGCTGAGGCTGAGGCCAGGCTGTCTCTGCTAGGTAGTGCCTCCTCTGCTGATTTGTGTTTGTTATCCCAACCCTACCAAACTGAACTGCTGGTATAGCTGTGAAGTCTTTGTGAGTGGATTATGCTGCTGCTGCTAACCTGTAATCTAAATTGCCAATTTCAGAACAACACAGACACGAATTGCTTCAATTTCTAAATAGGCCCACTTTCCCTCATATCTTTTTCTTTTCCACTACCTCTGGTGGGTAGTGGGGTAAAAGGGAGATTAAAGTGTTTAAAACCATCATTAAAAATAGACTTTAAAAAGGGCTTGGGGATTTAGCTCAGCGGTAGAGCGCTTGCCTAGCGAGCGCAAGGCCCTGGGTTCGGTCCCCAGCCCCGAAAAAAAAAAAAAATAGACTTTAAAAAAAATAAAGTTACACAGCAATGCACATCCCAGTGAGAAAACTCAAGCAAGGAAAGAAAAAGGTGTCAAACTGAAAGAGAAAGGAAAATTATCTTTTCTCAAAGACAACATGATTTTGGATATACAAATTTCAAAAATCATACATAAACAGAGAAATCTCTTAGAACTAATACATTTAGCAAAACAGCAAGATAAAGAATCATCTCACATGCGCACACACACACACGCACACACACACACACACACACACACACACACAAAAACAGTTGTATTTCTTATACCCACAATAAACAATCCAAAAACCAAATTAAAAAAAAAATCTCATTTAGGATAACATTGTAAGGAACAAACAGGAATTAAACAAGGAAGCAAATACTGTACACTTCAGAATACAAAATGTGAGACAAAGAACCCAGATGATACAGCCAGAGCTGCAAAGATGCCGGTGACAGCTGCAGAGGCTGGGGGACCCGTGGAGAAGCTGGCACGGTCCACAGAGATCCACCGCCAATGCAGTAGGCAGCAAAACACCTATAAGGTTTCACGGAAATGGAAAACTCCATTCTCACAGCCACGCAGAACTCTCGAGGAACCCCATATATTCAACATAATAAATTATGTCAGGCATGGTACACATAATCTACTCTAAGGAGTCTCAGGCAGGAGAAAGGAGATAAAGAATGAGGAGGTAGAAGGGGGGAGGAAGATGAAAAGAAAAAGAAGGAAAGAAAAAAGAAGGAAGAATCGGGGAAGAAAGGAAAAGAAGAGGGAGATGGGAGGACGAGGATGGAGGAAGGAGAGGGAGGAAGAGATGAAGGAAAAGGGAGAAGGAAAGAGAGAGGAGGAGGGAGGAGGAGCTGCTACAACAGTAGCAGCAAAAGGATGGAGACCCCCACTGCATAGTGTCAACCACCTTTAGACCTGCAGAAAGGCAGGTCAGCATGGACTAGCACAAAGGAAGACCACAGACTGATGGGAAAGACCAGGGAGCCTAGACAGAAGCCCTGACTGGCAGTCCTGTGAGGTGTAACGTGGATACCTGAGCCACCCAGTGGGCAAACAGACTGTGCTAAATCCTACTCCATGACCATTTAGTACAGAAAAGCAGGTAGGGAGATACGAAGAGCAGCAATGCCATCCAAGCAGCCTGCCCTGTGCTGTGCATGCCCAGGTCAATGAGCTGTTTTACAGAACAAGAGTAGGTTCCAGGCCAGCAATAACAAGAAGTCCCATAAATTCAACCCAATTAAGGTCAAGAGAATTCTGGGTCTAAGAAAGACACAGTAGTGTGTCTATAATCCTGGCACTCGGGGGAATGAGGCAAAAGGACTGAGTCCAGGGCCAGCTACTGCAGTATAACAAGACCCTATGTCAAAGAGAAGACAGGGAGATAAAAGGGTAATCTTGGGCTAGAATGGCAAACCTATCATAACCTTACAACACACAGCACACGTGGGACAGGCTGGAAATAAACACAGGAATGAGAAATTCCCAGTCAGAGACCTGAGTACAGCCTTAAATCCTGCATAAAGGGGCTGGGGTGTCAGAACACCCTTAATCCCAACACTCAGAGAAGAGACAGAAACAGAAAGATCTCTGGAGTTCAGGGATAGTCTCATCTACATAGCAAGTTCCAAGGCAGCCAGGAATGAGACCCTGTCTCAGAAAAGCAAAAATACAATAAAATAAAATCCTGCATAAAGGGTCAGCAAGTTAGTTCTCTAGGTAAAGACACTTAACCACACAAGGTGGGTGACCTGAGTTCAATGCCTAAAATCCTTGTAAAGGTGGACAGAGAATCACTTCCACAATGTTGTATTCTAACCCTCACACCTACATCATAGTGTGTGCATATCTCTGTCTCTCTGTCTCTGTCTCTGTCTCTTTTTGTCTGTCTCTAATTTTTTTCAAATAAAAAACTCTGCATATAAAGATAGTCTTACAACCCTACTAATATTGCATCCATGTTCTTACAGATGTGTGGGAAAACATGACCTCTTGAAGGTCACAGCAGAAATGACAATTTGACATCCTATTATTTGCCTTAATTTTCTCACAACAAATATAAGGGCTGAAATAGCAGAGGACAAGAACGTATTGCCACAAAATATGTCCCTCAGCTGTGGGGTGGTGCAGGCATCCTGAAGCCCTGCTGGCTCCTCCTTCATACACTTCTACCTCTTATACCCTCCAGAACATAAATGATGGTTTTTGACAGCACCCATCAACATGGAAGCTTCTACCTTAAAGAAGCTAACATGATCCCAGTACTCAGGAATTGGAGGGGAGAGAGCTACAAGTTAGAGGCCAGTCTGCACCACATAGCCAGAGAAAGGGTGGGGAAAGAAAGAGAGAGAGGTTGGGAAAAATATACCACACCTTCAGACAAGTCTGCAGCAAGGCCCAGGCAGCGGAGCCCCTCCCCACCCCAGCCCTCAGATCCCCTCCACAGTATTCCAAGGAGGAAAGGAGGAAACAGCACAGTTTGGAACAGCTGTCCTTCCAGCAGCGGTTACTTCTTTCTCTTTCTTTCCGTCTAATAAGTACCATGCAGTGCTTTCATAGTTTTAACTCTTCAAGAACTGAAGAAGAAAACCACCAAAGCATTCAGAATGCTGTAGCCAACACTGAATGACCACTAGTGGCTGAAGCAGCAATAAAGATGAGCAATAGAGAGGGGAAATACGTGCAACTTCTACGAAGGCTGGTGGGCCAATTCCTGGCTATATAAACAGCTGCTTGGTAAGCCAGAAGAAAATCATTAGCATGTGCGCACACACGCGCGCGCGCGCGCGCGCACACACACACACACACACACACACACACACACACACACACACACACACACACGAGAAAGAGAGAGAGAGAGACTAAGAGACTAAGGGACAAGGGACTAAGAGACTGTGAAACTACAAAGCTTCAAACAAACCCATATGCACCACATGCATGAGATGCTTGCCCACAAGTACAGGTGTACACAGCAACTCAAAAGCCACTTGGGTCAGGCGGCTGCTACACAGATACACGGCACTGTAGAGTGCATCCAGAATCAGGAGTCTCTCCCGCTGCAAATCAGCACAGGCTTCATATTCGCAGTGGCCAGATCTGTACTGGAAATGTGCTACTGTGGTTGGATATTTTATGCTACTTTTACTGTTTAAACAATATAGGGGACTGGAGAGATGGCTCAGATGACTGCTCTCCCAGAGGTCCTGAGTTCAAATCCCAGCAACCACATGGTGAGTCACAACCATTTGTAATGAGATCTGATGCCTTCTTCTGGTGTGTAGGAAGACAGCTATAGTGTATTTATATATAATAAATAAATAAATCTTAAAAAAAAAAACAATATGGGGCCAGTGGCCATGTTATTAGACAGGAGAGCTCTGAGTACAGACAGAGGAAACCGAGTTCCTATGATAGGATAAATACAGCGTTTACATATAAACAGGATAAGCACGGCACATACAAATGAGGACAACTCAAACCAACCACATTTACAGCTATCACACATGCCCACACACCCAGCAGCACTCACGGCCTCACATGCCACACTCACTGGAAAATTCAGAACACACGCAGTTTCCTAGTGGGGAAACAAAGCTGACCACACCATCAACGGCAATCAAGCAATCATCTTCAGTTTGCTCCAACCACAGCTCTACACAGAAGGAGCTCAAGGTCCTCCTTGCTCAAGGTCCTGTTCCTGTCCTCTGAGGAAGGAGCCAACCAAGTAAGCATCAACAGGCCAGCAGAAGCCTCCAGTGCTGTGGAGTTAGCACAGAACGGAAGACAAGCACACTGGAGTCATAGCCAAGACCAGCGAGCCTGAACAACCCTGGGAACGGCCGTGGCAGTAGGACACAGATAGTATCTGTACAAGTCACTGAGTCTGGGTGCAGACTAGTGTGAGGAGGGGACTCCACACCAGTTACGGGTGTTGATCACTCTCCCATTACTGTGACAATATCTGACAAGCAGCCGAAAGGAGGTTGTTTGCTTTGCCTCTTCGCGGTTGCGCAGCATTCAGCTCGCAGCGCTTGCCTCCGTGTTCTTGAGCATCATGGCAGCAGGAACGTGAAGTTCGCTTCAAGCGCAGGACAGAGAGAAGGAGATAGAAAGGGGCCAGGAGCAGGATACCCGGCAAAGACCTACCCCAGTGAACTACTTCCTCCAGCTAGAGCCTATCACCCCAAGGTTTCAGAACCTCCCCTGAATAGCATCATCAGTTAGAAATAGGCTTTGCACCTAAACCTGTGAGACATTTCATATTTAAAACAAAACCGGGCATTCCATACACTGTGGGCTTTACCTCTGGTAACCTTCCAGGTTCTTAGAAAGGTGATGGGAAAGATCCTCGCAGGCCCTGAGAAGGATATGGAAGCAATGAGGTGAACTGCACCCCAGAGCCAAAGCCTACCCCAGAGGTCAGGATTTGAATAAGTACCTAGTCCACATGCAAGGGCTCCTCCCTCACAGAGCCTTCCATCTCACCTGGGAAGAGCAAGACAAGGTGTAGATGTGGAGGAAAGTCAGGGCAGAGCCATGGAGAGTAGGGCGCGCGCAGCTGGGGCGTGGGGGTGACCAGACTACAGATTCTCCCACCTGATTGCTGCACCACAACTGCAAGCTGTGACAGAGAGAGGTGCTACAGCAACAGCCTCTCTGGAGACTCAGAGACACTGAAGGCATCTGAAGAAAGAGACACAGACAGAGGAAGAGATGGGAACCCTCTGCTGTGGCCCCAACAAACATCAGAACCAGCCAGCTCCAGAGGCCGAGCCACCTCAGCTCCTTCCACCTCACATATCATGTCTGCATTCCAGCAAAACTCAGAGTTTGCAAAAGACAAGAAAAGCCCAAAGACATAAAACACGCATCAGAAGCAACCTCAGCTATGACGCGCATCTGAAACAATGGAGACACGCACACACTAAGGACTCTGAGAGTGGATGTCAAGAAAACAGACTGATGACAAAATGATGTAGCCAGAAGTCAGGCACTGAAGCAGAAGAAATGACGGCTTCTGCCAGGCTCACTGGAGACTCGGCCACAGAGAGTTCCAGTAAGCACAGAGAAATGTCAACAGGAATGTCCCAGGCTGAACCACAGAGAGATAAAGATCTTAAAGAGAACAGGGCTGAGGCTGGGGAAGTAGCTTAGCTGGTAGAGCACTTCCCATGCAAGCATGAGGACCTGAGTTCAAGATCTAGAACCCATGCCACAGCTCAGTGTGGCCAGCTTGTAAATCCTAGTGCTGAGACATTGAGACAGCAGAGCCTTGCGGCTCACAAGCCAGTCTAGCCTAACCCAGGAGCCCCAGACAGTGAAAGACCCTCTAGTGAAAACATAAATATAAGGGGCTGGAAAGATGGCTCTGCAGTAAAGAGCACTGGCTGCTCTTCCAGAGGACCAGGTTCGCTGGCAGTTTAAAACTGCAACTCCAGTTCTTGAGGATCTGACACCCTCCTCCCACCTCCCTGGATGCCAGGGACACATATGGTGCACAGACACACATGCAGACAAAATGCAGACTAATGTGCAAAAAAATAAGTTTAGGTAAAATAAAAGCTACCTGTCTTTTAGTGAAAAACATGTCAGACTGAACTCTGGTGAAGAAAGAAAGAAAGAAAAAGAAAGAAAGAAAGAAAGAAAGAAAGAAAGAAAGAAAGAAAGAAAGAAAGAAAGAAAGAAAAGAGAGAAAGAGAGAAAGAGAGAAAGAGAGAAAGAGAGAAAGAGAGAAAGAGAGAAAGAGAGAAAGAGAGAAAGAGAGAAAGAGAGAAAGAGAGAAAGAGAGAAAGAGAGAAAGAGAGAAAGAGAGAAAGAGAGAAAGAGAGAAAGAGAGAAAGAGAGAAAGAGAGAAAGAGAGAAAGAGAGAGGGGGGGGCTAGCTGGCTTTCTGGAAATAGAGAGTGATTTCGAAAGCTGTGAGTCTCTAACATATAGCAAGAGAACCAGAAGAGGGAATAGCAGAAGTATGAAGCAGTAACGACGAGAATTTCCTGAAATCAATGACAAGCATGACAAAGCACAGATGGGACGACCTGAGCGACACCATGCAGAGTAAATATGAAAACATCCAAACTTGATTGTGTCTCATTCAAACTTCAGGACACTATTAACAGGAAAAATTCTTAAATGAGGCAAGGGGAATAAAAGACCTTAACTATAGAGAACAGTGACAAGAATTACAGTCAATATCTCAGCAAAACAGTGCAAATAAGAGTAAGCTATATAAGTGGTGAAATATTTTTACATAAAATAAAAAATCATCTAGAATTATGTGTACAAAAAACTGCACTTCAAAAGTAGAAGAATGAAAACCCCTCCTCAGAAAAGGCCCACCCAGTAAGCAAAGATTACTATACTATCCTATAGGAGGGAATCTTAACAGCCGAGGGTCCCATGCCCAGAGGCAGCCAAAACAAAACAAACACAGTGGTTTTTTGGTTGGTTTTGTTTTTGATGCCCTCTTCTGGCCTCTGTGAGCACACTGTATGTAAGTAGTGCACAGACAGGCGGACAGGCAAAGCATCCACATACATAAAGTATATTTTTAGAAATAATAAGAAAGCCAACAAGCATCTGTGATAAGGCTGTGAGAACACAGGCACTTCCTGGGCAGAAGGGTGTTAGGAGCTGCTCAGCCACTTATGATGGTTTCACTCCAGGTAACGCTCACCTACAACCTGACAGGACCTGTGAACAGGCACTCCCACAAGGGGCTCTAAGAAGTAAGTAAGCACCAGCTGGGTGTTTCTTAAGTTGGCCTTATCAGACGGCCATTTCTGAGTCTGCAGGTGAGACCCAGGAAGCATGCACCTCGGTAGCACCTGCCAAGAATCCCACAGCCAGGAGAAAGGGTGTCTGCAACCAACCCTCCTTGGGAACCTGAGCACAGACCCCACCCTGTGAGAACAAGCCCTGCCTACAAGCTGACTGCCTCTAGAGACTCTGGCATAGGACCCATCAGTTGGGTGAAGCCAGACTCCCACCCATGGAAAGAAACACAAGACAGTAAATCAGTATTTGTCACATAGCACAAAGAAAACTGTCAGATGCACGGCAGTGTGTGCAGCAGAACACAAGAAAGATTTCAAGTGTCTGTCCCAACCAGGTTTGTTTTGACATAATGTCTATGGTCAGGATTTAATTTAAAAATGTTACCCAGTGTTGCCCTGCACGGCTATTAAAGGGCAACTGCTATCAGTCCACCCATCTGCCGTCTCTCTGGCTTGCCAAATACTTGCTGTCCATGTTTTCAAACAAACAACTCTTGACATTTCCTTAACTTATGGTCCTTTTGTCTTTTCACTCCGTAAAACCTGGCTTTGTCTCCCTTTCCACACTCCTTCGGGTACTATGCTGTTCTATATCCTAGCTTTTAGTCTATTTATTATATTGTGTTTTATAGCAACAACTTGGAATACTGTACAATAGATGTTATAAATATTGTGTGCCATATGTTTGTATATTAAAGCCAGCCCCCTCCTCAGCAAAACACTAAGGTCAGCTTGAGGCCCAGAGGTCTGTAACTTGCAGAACAGAATGAGGTCAAGTAACGAGGCCAAAGGAATAATACCAGAGCCAGAGATCAGGGTGCTGGCTGAGGCAAGGGCAGCATACAGGAAGACCCAGACATCCAGCATGGAAACTAAAGCAAATGATAACTATAATATAAGAAAATTCAGGGAAGACAGCAGTTTATAAAAGCATCATACAAAATCAGCAACCATAATACATACAAAAAAATTAAGTTAAAAAATGCAGAAAATATCTTGGGGGAAAAACTTTTTATAGAGTAACACAAATTTGTAAGTATGAAAATCTGCATGACAAAAAAAATTTGAATCCTTTAAAAGGATATTCCAGCAAGAGGGAGGAAAAACAGCAGCAGTCAGCAGAACAATGTCTGCTGTCCTTCAAGACTGAATCCCATCAAGGCTCAGCTCTTCCAAGTCAGGGCAGAACACTCAGGACATCTACTGATGACCTGGCCGGTGCAGATGATGTTCTTGTGTCAGCTGGGACAGGATACAGGATCTCACACCCTGCTGCCTGGCAGGAACCACTGTGCATGTGCAGAGATAAACTATGGTTCAAAAATCCACACAACTTTTAAGAAGCGGACACTTCACTCCCATAGCTTCGTAAGGCAGGCCCAGCATCTACAGAGTTGAAAATGTCTATGCTATGTATCCTAGAAGATCTTCCTAATAACTAAACAGCCAAAGTGCCTATCAGGTATTACAAAAGATCTCAGAGTGACCCTTGTAGCAGAAAGGTGTCATCCAGTCCCCAAGAGTCAGCCCTGGTTCACTCAGTTGGGGCAATACAAAGCCAATGCTCACTCACCCTGGTGGTTAGGTATTCTTGTTAAAAATGCCTAGCTGGAAATAACCACCAGACAACTTCCAGAGTGCCCAGAAAAACAACAGTGCACCCTATCCGACATGTCCAGGACTTAAGATCAGAGTCAGGAAGATGATGAGGGCTGGGGATGCAGGTGGAGTGCCTGCCTGCTGAGCATGCATAAAGCCCTGGGTTCCAGTCCAGCACCACATAAAATCAAGCACAGTGATCCATGCCTACAATCCCAGCACTTAGGAGGTGTAGACAGAAGGATCAGGAACTAGGTCACCCTCACCTATACAGCAAGTTCAACTCCAGCCTGAGCTACATGAGATCCTATTGGAGGGGAGGGAGGAGGGAGGGAGGGAGGGGGGGAGGGAGGAGGGAGGGAGGGAGGAGGGAGGGGAATAAGGCTAATGATTGGAGAAAGTGACCTCCACACTCACCACATGACCCTGAGTGCTCTCTGGGAGGAAGAACACACACAGTGGTCGAGGACACAGACAACTGGAAAGCACTATGTAACATGTAACTGTATAATGACGTGCTTATGACTACTTGATTAGAACCACAGCAGGCCATGTTCTGGTATCTCACTATAGGCTGCAAGGCTGTCTGCAGCTTACTTACAAACAGATACCCCTCAGCACCCTGAGAGGTGGCATGTGCAATTGATAGGAAACAGTCTCCCACCTTGCTCCTTGGAAGGTATCACTGGGCAGCAGCTACACTCCTCAGTAGAGCCTCAGCTCTTTCTGTGTAACCTCTCTATTCACTCACTTCTCTCTAGGCTCTGGGGTACTTGATACCCTCAGGGGTAAACAGGCTTCAAGCAACACCTAAGCTCCATATACTGCCTGCTGAAAGAAAGAATCCTCACTGAGGACGTGAGCATGCCCATTGACCCACAGAGCCCTGCTCCTGCAGGACCACACTCATCATCCAACATCCCTGGAGGCAGACAAGGCCTTGTTTATGCACAAGAGTAGGGGCAGAGAAATGCCATGAGAACTTCCTAGCCAACAAGCTTAGAACTACACCAAAGCTCTCCCCGCAGGTACTAGGAAAAGTGCTGGCCATCAGAGCTGGGTCTCCTCTGAAATAAAGGTGACAGTGCTGCCTTCTGTGCCTAGTATCAGACCACGAAAATGAATGGACCCCTTCATGTGACACAGAGCACCATTCAACAATCACACATCCTGGGCAGCTACCTTGTGAGCTCACAACTTTTAAGACCTGTTCCCTTCTTGAAAAACTAAATAACAAAAACGGGCACACACGCGAACACTCTAACATCTAGGACAATCTGAGTCTTCTTAGCACCTATGAGGTGGTGCTGTTATCTACATCTGCCAGCTCATACCAGTACCTGAGCCCTGCTCTGTGACTCCCCACTGTGTTAGCTACAGGTACAGCTACCTTTACAGGGCCCCATCTTTAGAGGGACCTGCAAAACACCTGAGTCAGGCTGCACTGGCTACTCCCAACACTGTGGCCCAACACGGTGAGTATGGAGAAAGCAAGCCATCTCTCACCCTTACTGTCAAGAGCAGAGGCAGGGTTCACACCTGACTGACCAAGTGTGTCGTTTCATCAATCCAATACTTCTGAGGAAGCAGCCTGGAACAGTGTGACTTTATCCAGATTTGCAGAAATATGAGGTAGGTGGGTCTAAGAGGCCTGAGAAAGATTCCCTAGTTTCACCTCTGTGCAGCCCCAGAAAGCAAAGCCTTTAACGGAGAGAGGACTCTCAGAAAGGGGGACTGGGTGCATGGGTCCAGCTGAGGGAAATCCAACACAAAATCCAAAACAGATGAGCCAACACCACCCCCGCCCAGGGGCCTCATTTTTTCCTGGAATTCTCAGGACTGGGGTCCATAATCTCACACTGGGACCCCACCATCTACACTTCCATGATGCCTTCACCGCCAGGGCCACCACACTCAAAAAGGAACCAAGAGCCACTTCTGTGGTTACTCAACATATGCAGTGTCTGTCTTCTGTCAGATAAGTCTCTTCTACCGCTACAGAGGAATACCACCTCTCACACAACACAGGAAAGGGGTAACTGGTGTCCAAGGTCTGGAACCCAAGCTTAGGGCAGACCTGAGCACAAACTACAGAAGCCTTGCACCCTGTGACACCCAGCACACTGGGTGATCATACAGCCAGCTGTGGTGAAACCACATCCCACAGGCCAATTAACAACTGAGGACAACCAACTTCAACATAGATTCATCTTTCCTCAAACACTTCCTCAGAACTTTTACACATAAGCCATACTAGTGTCGTGGACTCCCAAACCCTGTAGATGGCACACAATGAAGCTCCCCAAGGACCAGAGCAGGGCCCCCATGGCAATACAGGGACCCAGGGTGGAGCTGCTGGATTCTTCAGGAAATCCTGTCCCATGACACCCTTATCCCTGCGGAAAACCATTTCCTCTCATGAGGAACGCAATCTTGTCTACGCAGTCACGAAAACACTGAAGTTAAAAATAGTTTTATAAAAGGAAGTGCTGATTGGGCCTCCCTACTCTAGTGACAAGTATAAGCTGTGTCCCCACGGATGGGGGCAGAAGCTCCTGCTGGCTGGGGAGCAGCCAGGACAAAGAGCCACCAGAGAGAGTGCCTGAACCAAGATCCCTCCTGGATTCAGCTTCTCCCTAAATGGTTCTTTGCATAGAAGCCTGACAGCAGGACTGGAAAGAAGGCTCCAGCAGATACCTTCTGCTGAAGGACAACTAGAGACCTCTCCTCTTTCATTAAACCAGATATTAAAGCAGCCCAGTGTCTGTGAAGTATGCAGAGGACACCAAAGCTGAGAGCTGTAATCCACTGGGAAGGATGCTCGGTAAAGTTTAAACCAAGTGAAGACTATAAGCTAGGAAGAAAGGGAGGGAGGAGGGAGGGGGGGGGGGGGAGGAGGAAGGAGGAGGAAGGGGAAGGGGAGGAAGGGGAAGGAAGGGGGAGGGGAGGGATGGGATGAAGGAGAGAGAGATGCCCTGGACCAGAATTTTATATAATTATTTCCCATTAGAAAAGGTCAAATCCTATAAAATAAAGTCAAACTTTGAAACAGCAGCATATAAAATTAAGTAATCCAGGGTTGCAAAATGGCTCAGCAATTAAAAGTGCTTCCTGCTCTCCCAGAGAACCCAAGTCCCATCACCAGCACCCATATCTGGCAGGTCACAACTGCTTTTAATTCTAGCTCTAGGGTATCTGGCACCCTCTTCTGGCCTGTGCAGACACCATACACAAATTCACGTGTGTACATATGCACGCACACACGCACACACGCACATCAAATTTTAAAGAAATTAATGAAGTAACCCATCTTTCAAGCAGAGTCCAGAGTCTGTGTAGCTAGAGTTGAAGCACCAGACACAAAAGAGGACAAGATAATAGACTGGAATACAAGGCTGGTGTCCTAGTTTGCTTTCTGGTGCTGTAATAAACACCAGGACTAAAAACAAACTGGGGTTGGGAGACAGCCCAACCTGGGAAAGAAAGGGTCTACTTCATCTTACCGCTTGCAGCCTATCTATCACTAAGGGAGTCAGGGTAAGAACTCAAGGCAGGAGCCTGGAAGCAGGAATGAGCAGAGGCCATGGAGGAATACTACTTACTGCCTTGCTCTCTGTAACTTGCCCCACCTGCTTTCTTATATACCCCAGGCCCACCTGCCCAGGGGTGGTACCACCCATAGTGAGCTGGCCCTTCTCTCATCAATCATTAATCAAAAAACTGCCCCCCAGACTTTGTTACAGGCCAATCCAATGGAGGCAAGTTGATAAGCAAGCAAGCAAACAACAAACATAAACACAGCCAGTAGAGCAGGTTTACACAACACTGAGACTTCAGTGCTCCTTTGATTTGAGCACACCCCGACTCACAAGCCCAATAGCCCTGCAGACATGAGTGTCCCACACAGGCCACCTCTGTCTCAAGCTCCTGCCAGCTCTGCACAGTGCAGCAGGCGCAGGAGGTGGCGACTCTGTCCTTTTATTTTATAAATATGTTCCTCGCCAAAAAAACAAACTGAAAGCAAATCCTAGAAAACAAGCCACGGCACACGATGTGGTAAGCAATATGCTCACTGGCCTCTTGCTGTAAACAGGACAGGGAGAGGGGCACCTATATGGGGCAGGGGCCAGTAAGGTCGTGACAGTCTACAAGCAAAAGATGGTACGAAATCAGACAGAAAACCAAGTTGCCAGCTCATCATTTACAAACCCACATCTGAAAACCAGAACTAGGGAAGTGTAAGGGGCAACCAGGAGGAGAGGTGACCAGGAGGAGGGTGACCAGGAGGAGGGTGACCAGGAGGAGGGTGGCCAGCCACATCTCCACAGTGTGCCTTCTCTGCCACACTAGAAGTATAAACACTTCTAGCTCCTACATAAACTAGACAGCTTTCTAACATGAACTACACTGACTGACATTTTGGGAAAGTCATGAAAAGGGAACAAAAGAAGAAAGTCACAACTGTGGTAATGATGATACCATTGTCCTGGGGCTCTCGTAAAGTTCTGTGACGCCCACCAGGAAACCAGCCAGCAGAAACACACAGGCCTGCTTAGTCCTCCCAAGTCCATGGCAGCCTCCAACCCAAAGGGGCCATACCCACACAATATGCCTTGGGTGACAGCCCTGCCAGCAACCCTTGGAGCCCTGCTTGCCTGGTGGGATGAGCCCCACCTCCAGCTGAAGAGGACACCTGCTTTGTTCTGCTAGTGACAGGCCGGCTGTGGTCAGACACAGAGACTGGGAAGAAGGCGACAAATCCCCACTCTTTTAAAGGAGGACTGGCTTCTGTGCATACCTGCTGAGGTGAGGTTGGTCTCTACTCTAAAATGTGTCAGGAAAATCTCAGCAGTCACTCCAAGCTTTGCAGGTGGTCCTGCTCCTCTGTGACCCAGGCAGTGTGACTGTCTCAGTCAGTAGGCATCTCAGCCAGGGGTCACACTGAACACCTCAGCCTGCAGGTACTTCCACCTCAGAAGCTGGGAAACCATGTATATGGAGAATTAGCAAAAGTGAAGCTTGTTCCTAAGGATAAAAACCAACTGTGGGGCTGAATATGTCTTAATCAAAATGCTTGGTCCAGAAGTGTATCTGATTCTATACTGGGGGGCAAGGGGGGCTGTGTGTACCTGCGTACACATAAGGAGCTTTCTTGGGATAGGATCCAAATCTAAACACAGAATTTAGCTATGTTTCTAATTCACCTCATATACATGATCTGAAGGCATGTTATACAGTCTAATAAAATCTGTGACAGGGTCTTCCTATATAATCCTAGCAGGCCTGGAACTAGATATGTAGGCCTGCTTGGCCTTGAACTCACAGTGATCTGACTGCCTTCACCTCCAGAATGCTGGGATTAAGGATAAGCTCCATTACACCCTGCTGTAGTGTAAATATTTAGAGTCCCTGTGTTTTGTCTGTGGTCTATCACATGATCCCACTGGGTGTGAAATTTTCCATTGATGACATCATTTGGCATTCACATAATGGATGTTGAATGTTGGGGTTTTTAATGTTGGTGTATGCTCACCATGTCCACTGCAGAAGAAAAACCCACAAAGACAGAGCAGTACAAAAGTAACCAGAGGTGGTAAATTGACCTTGACAGATTATAGGCACATCTGGGTAAGGACCGTGAACATGCTGCCCTCCCAACACAAAGATCGGAGACTGTACAAGTGCATGGCACAGGTGTGAAGGCATCTGTGCCCAACCGCACCACCCACTCCTACACACCTAAGACAGAAACACCCGACCACAGGCTCAATTCACTTCACTTTTAACGTAATCAAAGAGCCATCAAGTTGGCTCAGTTGGTGAAGGCACTGGCTGTCAAACCTGATGGCCTGAGTTTGACTCCCAGATTCCCCAGTGGAAGGAGAGAGCTGGCACCTGAAAGCTGCATTCAAATCTCCACCATGCCATGGAGTACACACCCTTAAACACATACACACCACCATGCTATGGAGTACACACCCTTAAACACATACACACCACCATGCCATGGAGTACACACCCTTAAACACATACACACCACCATGCCATGGAGTACACACCCTTAAACACATACACACCACCATGCCATGGAGTACACACCCTTAAACACATACACACCACCATGCCATGGAGTACACACCCTTAAACTCATACACACCACCATGCCATGGAGTACACACCCTTAAACACATACACACCACCATGCCATGGAGTACACACCCTTAAACTCATACACACCACCATGCTATGGAGTACACACCCTTAAACACATACACATACGATGAATAAACATGCAGGGTTTGATTGATTGATTGATTGATTGATTGATCAATCGATCAATTGATCGATCTTCAAAACAGAGTCTCACTGTGTAGCTCTGGCTGTCCTGCTCCCTGCTCTGTGGACCAGGCTGACCTCCAACCCACAGAGATCTGCTTGTTCTGCCTCCCAGTATGCCTCTACACCTGGCAAATAAACGTGTTGGGTTGGGTTGGGTATAGTAGAGTAACTTTAAAATTGAAAATAGATTCTTTTCTCAAACATCCTGATTTTAGTTTCCCCTTTCCTCTTCTCCTCCCGGTTCCTCCTCACCTCATCCCCCTTCTGACCCACTCCATTTCTGTCTCTCATTAGAAAAGAACAGGCTTCTAAGAGATAACAACCAAACAAAATAAAAGATGAAGCAAATTTTTATATTAAAGTTGGGTATGGCAGCCCAACAGGAGGAAGAGGACCAAGAGCAGACGCAAGAGTCAGAGCCCCGCTCATCTCACGTCAGAAGTCCCACAGACACCTTAAGCTAATAGCTATGACACATACACAGAGGACGGTGTGGACCCACACAGCCCTGTGCTTGCTGCTTCCTACTGGGAGCTCATCTGCACCTTGCTTAGTTGACTCAGAGGGCTGAGTTCTCTTGGTGTCCTCCATCCCCTCTGACTCTTAAAATCTTTCTGCCTCCTCTTCTGTGGGGTTCCCTGAGTAATGAGGGGAGGGATTTGATGGAGACCTCCAATTTAGACTCTCTCTGCCTGGCTGTGGTCTTCGCATCTGTTCCCATCTGATACAGAAGAAGCTGCTCTGATGATGGCTGGATAAGGCACTGATCTATGAATGTAACAGAATATCATTAGGAATCATTTTATTAAATTTTCCTGCTTAGCCCCAGTCATGTTCAGTTTTAGCCTAGGTCTCTGGACTAACTAGTCTCTGGTTCTTGGTTATCCAAGCAGTATTGGGTAGGGTTCCTTCTTGTAGACCAGTCTTGAGTCTTTGTCTTGAGTCCAATCAGACATTGTTGGCTACTCCCTCAGGCTCTGCGCCACCATTGTCCTAGCATATGTAGCAAGCAAGACAGACTGTAGGTAAATGTTTGTGACTGGGCTGGTGTCCGTGTCTCTTCAGTAGCCTGCAGTGCACCTTATCCTACCAAACAGACGAGAGTGTAGGGTGAAGACTCCCTGCAGGTGCCAGCTTGATTCTCCACGTGCAGTGAGTTGTGTGACCATTGTCTTCAGCAATGAACCACGCTGTCAGTGTGTGGAGAGCAACACTTTGTCTTAGCATCAGCCTGGATTATTTGGGAATTTCCATTGGACTGCCTTGTTTAACAATTCGATTGAATGGAACTCAGTCCAACCATACCTGGTAAATAAATAGAATTTTTTTAAAAAATAGAAACTATCAAAGCTTCATACTAGCAACAGTTCAAAAGGAACCTCTACTTCTGCCAAGCATAGAAGTCACTATAGGCTTCCTTCAGATCTTTTACTTGGCATCAGCCCCAGGTGAGGAACCCAGACAGAGAGAGGCCTTCGTTCCATACCCATGAAGGAGACAGACAAGAAAGCAGTGAGCAATGCCAAAAGCTGGTTCCTGGGTAGAAAAGCTGGGGCTCCAGAGAAGACGACACAAAGAAGGACCAGCTCAGGAATACAAGGACCATCACAACAGACAGAAGGGACAACACATGAAAACACTGTGTCACCATGCAGACAGCTGACAGGAAATGGACAGGGTGCCCCCCTTTAAATGTGAACTGTCGCTGTTGTTCAGCACTTGTTCTTGCAGCCTTTTTAGGAATATTGTAGTACCTGACCTGTACTGAATCTATCTTTATATTTGTTTTATTTATATGCATGTGTGCGTGTGTGAGTGCGTGTGTGTCTGGCATATACGTAAAGGCACCCACGGGGCTAGACTAGGACATCAGATTCCTTAGACCTGGAGTTACAGGTAGTTGTGAGGTGACCAATGTGAGTGCTGGGAACCAAATAGGTTCCTTAGGTTCTCTGAACATTAGCAAACATTTTTAACCATTGATTCATCTCTCCCGAGCCCCCTAAATGTATCATTACATAAACTTTTTAGAATACGACCTCTTAAACTGTAATAGGGCTCAGAAGAAGCTAAAGGGCTTTAAGAACCATATTATCTGGCTGTATTTCCAGAATATTTTAATTAGGCACAGGGTTAGAAACAGTAGAAGTTATTAGATTGCTGATCAAAGGGGCAGACTTAGAGACTCATTGATTAAGAGTATTATTCATTTCCTATTCAGACTACATATTAAATAATCCTCACCTCCAAATGTTTCAAATCATATGGCCTAGTCACAATCATTTGCATCTCAATAAATAAATAAATAAATAAATAAATAAATAAAATATGAAGTGGTGGTGGGGGGGGTTGATTGAGACAGGGTTTCTCTGTGTAGTCCTGGCTGTCCTGAAACTCACTAAGTAGTTCAGGCTGGCCTCAAACTCAAAAAAATATGAATTTTTAATAAAAGCTTATCTTTGTTTATAAAGCAAGTTTACTAATTTCTTTCCTTAAAATACAAATTTTAGTTGGGTAATGGTTGCACATGCCTTTAAACTCAACACTTGGGGGATAGAGACAGACAAATCTCTGTAAGTTTAAGGGCAGCCTGGTCTACAGAGAGAGTTCCAGGACAATCACGGTTACACAGACAAACTGTGTCTCGAAAAACCAAATATCTCATATATTACATATGACACACAATATGTATATATATATACATATATATACATATATATATGTAAAATCTTTGTGTGTGTGTGTGTGTGTGTGTGTGTGTGTGTGTGTGTGTGTGTGTGTGTGTGTGTGTGTAGAGATGGATGGCTCAGCATTTAAGAGCACACACCTTTCTTCTAGAGGACCCAAGTTCAGTTCTAGCACCAATCATACTCATTACTGCCTGTAACTCTAGCTCCAGGAGATGTGACACAATCTTCTGACCTCACAGTTAATACATTCAGGTGCATATATTCACACACTGACACACATACACATAATTTAATTTTTTAACATAAAACTTAGCAGGTAATAAAACAGAAAACTTTTATATTTAAAAAATATCTCGGAATAGTGTCAAAGGGAAAAAAAATTTCACCAAGAAAAGTGGCACAGATGGCTTCACTGTTGAATACCATAAACATGGAAGGAAGAAATACCATCCGTCTCACACAGCTCTTTCCAAGTTGAGAGGGGAGAACAGCCCAGTGTGTTGTGTGAGACAGTATGAGAGACACCTAAGCCAGACAGCATTGCTGCAGAGGTGAGCAGAGAAGAAAGCAGAGGCAGAGGTCCCAGCCAAGAGGGCCTTAAACTGCAGGGAAAGGAGCAGAGTAACCAAGAAGTGCTTGGCCTGGGGAAATTAGAATATCTAACACTCACATCATGGAGATCTGCCCTGAGGGAGGATGGAGGAAAGCTACAGCCTCCTTTTGGTGAACATGGGAAAGCATGGGACAGCATAGAACACTTCACAGTAAAAACTTTGAGTGACAGGAGAAAATGCCCTCTGTTTGATAAGGGACATCAAACACCCCACAGAGACACTGCATCCTTACTGTGAGCTACTAGACAGAGCCACTTCATGTGTCCGAGGGCACCCTGAGGACTAGAGAAAGGCATGCAGGTTGTCACATAAGAGACTGGAAGCTACACAGTAGCTGTGACCGCAGGGTCAGGGGTACAAGAATAATGTCCTAAAGCTCCATTCCCCTTCCTTACACTAACGAACCAGAAAATGAAGTAAAAACCGCAGACAGACACAGGACAGGGCTTAACAGAAGACATACAGCACCAACAACTACAGACCACCGAGAGAAACTGAGGCTGCCTCAACAAAGCACTCCAGATGGCTCCATGGACCCTTCCACTGATCCATGAATTCAGGGTAGCACAGGTCAATATCCTAGCAGGGAACTGGCAGAAACTGGCAAGGTACTGTAAAATCTATGTGAATCAAAACACACCAGCAATTTGCAATGCAATCTTAATGGAAGAACAGTGAGAGGCTTCGCTGACCTCAGGACATACTACAAAAGCACTGCATTCACAGGGAGTCCGGGGATAAGACCCAACAGAGCAAGGTGCGGAACCGAGTTCCAACACAGACACGCACCTACACTCTGATTATCAACAAAGGTGCCACTGCAATCTAATGGGGAACGAAGCCTGGTCAGCAGAGGTAGCCCCAAGCGGTGGGAAAAGCAATGCCCACTTCTATCCACAGCATATGCAAAACATACCATGGTGAGAGCCAGAGCCCAGCTGTGGACCATAAGCCACAAAGCTTCTATTCCCCTCCCTTCTTTTTTCTACATGTATATGTTGTTCACCCACATGTATTTGTGTGTTCATAGGCTCAGGTACATGTGTCCATGTGTGCACATGTATGGAGGCCCAAGGTTGACCCTGAGTAGCTTCCTCAATCTCTCTCCATGTTGTCTATTAATCCAGGGCCACTTACTAAACCCAGCGCTTGCCATTTCAGCTCATCTGGTTAGCAGCTTGGGAAAGCTTCTAAAGGCCAGGTTGGCTGTGACATGGCTTCTGGAAGCAAAGAGGTCTTATGTGACAGAGAGTGTAATGAATAAGAAGTCGAGTTCAAAATAAGTCTAAAAAATACAGTCATTGGCCCATCACTCAAAATGCTGAGATGAGGCAGGTGGATCATGAACTTGAGGACTGAGCTTCATAGCAAGACTTTGGCTAAGGAAAACCAAGGGAAAGAAGATATGGCTGAAAATAAACACTCCTAATCTCCCTTCTCTTTCCCACGCTGCTGGCCATGAGAGCCGCATCGGCACTCTATGCTGTATGGGCCCCACTGTAAAAAGGAGGGGCTGAGCAGCTGGGGCCTGTGTGTCCAGATGCAAGGCAAAACCAGACACAGACAGCACCTCTGAGAATGAAATTCAACTCTCGGGTCCCCAGCACACTGCAGCCCTGCCTCCTACTCCTTCCCCCAGTAAGTCAAGATGCCCAGTCTGCTCCCATGCTGTAATGCTGTCCAAGGAACACAGATCCTCCAGGTACACCTTCCATGGGGCTAGGGACAACCCTCTTTAACTTCCTCCAGCCTCTTCCCACAGGAGGCCAGCCTCCTCTACCCCAAGACTAAATGACATCTGAGGGCCCATCCTTCTCGCACTTGCTTAACCCAACCAACTGTAGCTAGAGTCCAACTGATTACCCAACTCAGCTTTGTCCTAAGGGCCAGCTGCCAGAAATAACACAGGCCCTGGAACAGGGACAGCTAAGGCAAAAGGAGCCTGACAACCTCTGAAAAAGGAAGAGGATAACAGGGTGCCTGGCCCTGGCTTGGTGCTAAATACTCACTGCTCTGTCTCTTTTGCTCTAGATCCTGTTCTTGTAGCCAATGATGCATACATAACTAAAGGAAAAGGTGAGGGTTCAAGTAAAAGGGAACTCAAGCCTTTCCACTCCAAAGTAACAGTCAGCTATGTACAGTATTCCCATTGGGGAGCTGAGCATGGCTACCCTTTTCTAGTATAGTTCCACATAGCCCCAGATCACACAGCTTGTGAGTTCTAGGCTCAGTTGAGAGCCCTGGAGCAAGACAATTAGCACCCAGCCCCCATGATATAATAACAACCCACACTGCATCCACAATTAAATGAGATCCTGGCTAGCTGGCCACCAGGAGCCAGCTTGGAACAATCGGGGTACAGAGGGGACAACTATTCTTCCAGGAGATGTATGATAGGCAGACTCAGCATAGAGCCTGTATCGAAGCCATGCAAGCAGGCTGAGACATAGGCACCCAAAGGAGAGCAACCATGGCTCCATATAGTACACATCTACTCAGGCCTGCAATTGTCCCTAGCTATGGACTGAGACAAGAGAAGTTCACAATGTACAAGCTGCACTTCTGACCCACAGGTAGGGCCACAGCATCTTTCTCACCAGGAACACCTACCAAAGCCTGTGACTGGTTTGTGCAAATCAGTTCAATGCCATGAAGTCAGAGGAACACTCAGCACCTGAACTCAGGCACCAGGGACATGGTCTCCCTGTCCATCTCTCTCAGCTAGAGTTCTGAACTACAGATGATGTATGACACTAGAGCCCAGGCTAAGAAGTTTGAGAGGCATGAAGGACATGGCTTCACTGGTGCCTGCAGACAGGGTCGCCTATCCAACTGGGCCCGTTAGCTGTGAGTCAGGAGCAATGAAGGGCAGAGGTTTTGTTGGCTGCTCCCCCACGGTACTAGCCTTCTACAAGGCTTCATGAACAGTGCCTAGAGAGAAAAATGCTCTACAAAGGGGCTTCTCCACCTTGGATGGTGACAAAAATTCAATTATTTGATTTTTTTTCCCTAGAGAACTAGCCCATTTAGAGAGCTCAACATCGAGCTAGCTGTACCATTGAGCAATGAGTGCTGCCAGGTTTCTGGAAGAACAGTTGGCAGTCTCTCAGGATCACCAAGACACTCCACAGATCTCCGTACAGCCCATAGCATAAGTCTCTTCCACATAACTGAAGCTATCCCGGTCCATCCTCGCAAAGAGACCAAGCCCAGAGCCAAGCAGAGCTGCCAGACCGTAACCTATGCATACTAGAAGAGCCATCCCATCTGTGAACAGCGCACAGAACCAGTGCCTCCTGCTGTCCTGACTACCAAAGGTTTCCAGTCCACTGGCCTCCCACCATTGCTTATCTTGCTTCTTTAAGTGTGAGCACATGTGTAGGTAGGCATGAATGCATGTATGCCCACATATTCCCAAGAAGGTACTTGTAAGGGTTTAACCATCTCAGTCATCCCACATGAACCGAAAATGAAAACATCCTTCCAATGACACATATACAACCTGGAAACTACCCTAGAAACTGCCAGCCAGCAGACCTCAGAACTCACAAAGAAAAGAGTAATGCTTAGCTCCTCTGGAAGCACAAAAACACTCCCAACATCCTTTACTCTATGATTTGCGCTATTCGCAGACATCCTGTTTTGAAGTAAGGACAGTTTTCCACCCTGTCTTAAGGAATGCTGCACAGACATCCACATTCCAAGGCCACTGGGCACCAGGGGTCAGGACTATAGCCTTCATACCCCAATATGGATACAAGTCCTCCCCCTTAGAGGAACCGCACTCACCCATCTTTTTAGGAATCACTGAAAGATACCTACCCTCCAGTCTGTATGGTTCAGGATAGCCCAGGAGCAGGTGACTGCTACTAAAAAGAAGTCAGGTCTCCCCCAAAAGAACCAGGCCACTGTCAAGCATAAAATAAAGCCATATTATGGGAGCCCACAGAAAGGCTATGAACCAAAGCCAGACATATACCAAGATAAGGAACCATCTATGCCTCCTCTGTGCCCAGAGCTCCACGTACAACCAACACTCCACTGAAAGACTATGTCATCTCTGCACCATCATCCTGCCGCCCTACCTGCTGCCCAGGAGCACCCCTGGATGTTTAAGAGACTGGAAAATTCTAGCCAGTCTGTTCCATATATCCCTATTGTCTTAGACTCAGCCAGTGGCAATTCTCCCCTTTTAGCAGTTTCTACCTAAAAGCACAACGCCCTCTTCATACGGGTCCCCTGCTTGACTCAAACACACCTCTAAAGCTCATTCTGTGGCCTTGGCCCCCAGTGTGGCTACATATGGGGACAGGGCAAAACAGACAGCTAACTAAGATCAAAAGGTCCTTAGAGTGTATGCCCAGCTGTCCTTCTAAACAGAGCAGGAGACAGCAGAGAGCTCTCAGAGTTTCTAAGTGTGCAGTGAGGCCAGGTGGGAAAGCAATGGGAAGCCAGCCAGCAGCAAAGCAAGCAGAAAGTGCTGTGCTGGGCCCTTCATCTCTGTCTTGTATGCTCCAAGGCTACTGGAAGCCCCTGCTGTGGGACATGACTCACAGCTAAGCCGCTGTGCCTGCCTTCTCCTCATCTCTCATAGAACTTGCCCATGTGCTCCATAACCATGGAACCAGATGAGTCACTGTCCCTTCCTGCCTCCTCCCTTTCTACTATGGCCCCTCTGGTGATAACTGTCCACCTCACAGCCATATCTGTCCTCTCAAAGCCTGGGTACAACCTGTTCCCAAAAGTTGTCCAGAACCACTCAGAGCCAACCTACCTCCCCCAGTATGGCCCCAGCTTCTCCCTACAAAACAGAAGGGCATTCTTACACATCAAAAAGGAGGTCCTTCGTCCATTACATAAAAAGGTGACAATCTAGAAAGAAGCCAAGAAGATGACTGTGACAGCCCTGGAAAAGTATTTCTTAGTCCTTAGGGACTGCAAAGAAATATACCATGTTAAGCTTTGGCCCACCAGTGTATACACACTGTTGCAACCCTTTTCAACAGTGGGTCCACAAAGAAAACACTGAAGGAAGATGTCTAAAAATTACTAAGAAAGATACCGATATTAAACCGTACCATTCCCCAAACCCCACAGAAAAACCACAACAGTGAAGCATGCTAACCTAGGCATCCTGAGTCTGCTTCGCCCACTCACAGGCTCTGCCCAAACTCCCTACTTGAGTGGCCCACTGCTGAAAGACACCTCTTAAGCTGGGACTCACAATGAGTGGAGGTGACCACTCTCCTTAAACATGCTAGAATCTGAGAAACTGACAACAGTATCCACACTTCCATCGGCTCCTTGAATCTGGTTCTGCCTAGTTCCTCATTCTCCTTCGTGACCTACCATAATATTCAGTACTGTCTTGAACTTTAATTTTTAATTAAAACAAAAGGGAACCAAACTTACTTACTATTAAATGCTCCCACTTAGGGGCACCAACAGGCACACCCAGTTGATAGAGAGGGCTGTGTACCTGTCTGCCCAGTAAGTGGAAGCCTCCATCACGTCCTGATTCTGAGTACCTACCCTTCCCTACCATATGCCCTTCCTCCAGGTATCCCCTGCCCTGTCTTTCTCAGAGCAAAGAGCACTTCCTAAAGATCCCAATTCCCATGTGCCCCTAAAAAAGATCAGAGCCCTGCTGCATCTCCTTCTCATGCACCCCCTTATTCTAACCCTGCTAAAACTAGACCTCACAGAACAGAGGCCAGCGTGTCTGTCATAGCCACGTCTTGTTCTTCAGCTCAGTGATAGATAAGTCATAGCTTGTTGGATGGTAAAACCATGCCAGGAAGCTTGGTAAGATAGAGCAGGTTGAGGCCTGGAGATTTGGTGGGCACACGCCTGACGCCTAGATGACTCCCAACTCCCTGCCAGATTCCTGGCCTGGAACATGTGCCACATTCCTCACATAAAAGAAACGTGTCCTATGGTCACGTCGGCTCAAAAGAGAGTTCTCCATGCTAATGAGGTACCTAGAGGCCTGGAGGGCTTAGCCAATGAGCTTTCCTTCCCAGACACTACTCCTGCAGAAGGTATTTAATCTCAGATCCACACTGAGAAGTGACTATGATATGTATGCATCCATTTTCCACCATGAACAACCAATAAACTGTTTAGAACCATGGACTGTCTCTTTCATCAGGATTCGCCATGGGGAGCCATGGAGAAGGCATTTGACTACAGAGCTCCAGCTTAATTCTCCCATAGAAGGCGTTCTGTGCTCCCAGCCACAACTGCCACCAAGCCTGCCTCTGCCAAGCTAAGGATGAGCCATTCCCCTGGCCCTGGGCTAGATGCTCTCCCCAGCCCACTGGCTCCCAACTCTGTTCTTGGCTTTTCTACAACTCCCAGGGGTGCCTGGATGTCCAAGAGTCTCATCGTCGCAGGCCCAGGGACCCCCTGAACCAACTCTGGCTTTCCCACATCTCAGATTGCGCTTTCCCACCCCAGAAAAGGTGCCTTGCTTCTTCCAGAACAGCCCAGCACCTGCCCCAGTGGCAATGTGGGATAAGCACTGTCAAATTCCCCAAGCTCTACCTCCCCAAGAAGCTGTGCCCAGCAGCAGAGAGGACTCAGGCCCACAATAGCTACGTATTAAGCAATAGTCATAAATATGAAGGGATACATGAGACATAGGCCCAATACCACCTCCTTGACATCCCAGCGACACAGCTTCTAGAGCCACTAAAACCTGCCAGCGGCTCCACAGGAAACACAGAAGACAGCAGACACGTCGAAGTTAAGCCCTGGAAAGGATCATGGCCAGGGTGGGCTTCAGCACAGTCTGTGTCTCTGGCTTTGCTTTCGAGCTTTGCTTGGGCTGCAATGTCCCTGCCAGGGAGTGTCCCTGTACTTTCCACCTCCCCTCTTCTCTTTTCCCCTGGGCTCCTGCCAAAAGCCCTTCCACACCCAGCCACCTTCTTAAGGTCCAATCCAATCTCTCCCAAGATTCCAAGATACTCAGGACAGGGATTCCTCTAGGTATGGGTGCAAGCCAAAGGATCGGGTGGTGACCTGCCTTTTGAGGAAGGAGGAGAAACCAAGTGACACCCACAGGGCAATTTAGAGGTCTGTATAAGTCATTCTGAAACTAGAGTTCCAAGGTAAGGGTGTGGCAGATCCAGCAGCCAAGCCCCAGTCAGCTCCTTATCCCATACCATGTCTCAGGACATAGCCTAGGGCCTCCCTGGCCTAGGCAGGTACTGGATATCCAGGGGTTTTCCTTGGTTTCGGTGACTGAGAAGGTACCAGTTTGGAGATGCAAATGCCCAGCCGTATGTGCTGGTGAGTACTGGTGAACACCAGCCATGTCTATGACCACTCAGGAGATTCCCAGCTGCAGCTAGTTGTCAGAGAGAAAGCCTGGAGAAGCAAGGGTTGCAGCCACAAAACCTCCAAATCCCACAACCTGGGGGTCACTGTGCTCTTTTCTCCCTCTTTCAACATCCAGGACCAGAGTTGTCCCCCTATCCCAGGACCAATTGAAGAACCCTCTAGAATTTGCATCCACACACCTGAAAGGAAAAGCAGTATGTGGCGCTGCCCAACACCTGGTGGGACTACTCCCTGGGGGCAGGAAGGTGGAAGACATATCCACCAGCAGTCAGGCTATGATCTGGGAGAAGCCAGGAAAAGCCCACCCTACCAAGGCTGCCAGGAGCCACACCTAGTCACTTTAAGGATGGGGCCTCGGGCCTGGCTTTCAGAGTTCAAGTACATACACTAGGCAGAGGACAATCCAGATTACAAGGAGGCCCACAGCAGTAGCATAGAAAGCTGTGGCAGATGGGTGGCATCTGTGGGCAGAGAAATGTGTAGTGAAACCACTTCCCCAAACACTGCTTGTGGCCCAGGCATGGACAGGAGCCATGGGCTCTAAAGTGCACATGAGCCACAATGTCAATGACATCAGACACTGGCAGAAAATGAGAGCAGACAATTAGACCAGAAAGAAAAGGCCAGCATGGGTAGCACTCTAGACACTCCTCAGGTCCCTGGCCACGGGAACCACAGCCAGTACAGGAAGGATGACACCGGCAGCAAGGCCTCTGGAGCCCACTGCAGCGCGCACGTGTGCGCACGCGCATACACACACATACACACACACACACACACACACACACACACACACACACACACAAAAGTCCATGCTTGACTCCCCCTCCACTAACATAAACATCACACACAGAACTTTAAATAAACAGATTTCTGCAGGAAGGGCCTGAACGTAAACATTCTCCACAGCCTCAGCAGCTGGGGGAGGTGGGTACCACTGGGTTTTTTCTCCTGGTTTCCAAATGACTGTGAGTGTAGTTGTATGGGTTTGAGGTTTCTAACCAGACTGAGGGTACTAGATGGGCTTTGCCAATACCACTTGTCTTCCCCTCCAACCCACTTTTTGGCTCATGGGGACTGGCTAATGTCCATGACACCTAACTCCCCAAACAAAAGCCAGCCAGCTTTTTCCAGATAGGACTTGTATCAAGAGAAAGGACCAACCCACTGAAACAGAAAACACAGGTCACCTGCATATACAGGCCTGTTCTTAGGGCCATTCTTCAGGAATGTGCAGGTCTCGGACCGTTGAGGGGTGGGATAGGCCTTCATACGGTACACAAAATCCCAAAGCAGGGCAATAAGTCTGGGATCTTCACTCTGCCATGCTTTTAGTCACCACCATTTTGGCCTAAAAGTTAACGTTAAAACCACCGAACATGCTATAGAGAATCCAGGAAGCAGAATCTTAGCAGGTGCATGTGCATGTGCATGTGCATGTGCATGTGCATGTGCATGTGGGAGGAATGTTCTGCTGTCGCACAGCAGAGTCAGCACCACCTGTTTCTCAAGGTACCTGACACTTGAACCACTAGGGAGCCACCCAAGACAGCATGTGCAGAGGTGCTTTATGACTTTAGCCACCACCGAGATGAAGGCTTCCAGCCAGTCAGGGCTGACCAGTCAGCCAGTGGCTACCTGATGCCCCTTAGGAAGGTCTGGAAATACTGTTCCCAAGACATTGCACCCCGGCCCCAGTGAGAGGCATATATTAATACAAGGAGACTTGCCCACTAGAAGCTCACAGGACACATGCACATTTAAAAAAATTTAAGCATGTAGCAAGAAGCACACATGAAATGAACTCAGCTAAGAAGTCTTCGGAGAGGTGCTTCCAACCAGGTATGGTGTCGCATGTCTGTAATCCCAGCCCTGTGGAGGCTGAAACAGAAAGATATCAAGGCCAAGCCTAGCATGGACTATACAGAGAGTTCCATGCAAGACAAGCACTTTGTCTCCATTCCAGAGAGAACCAGGTCCCAAGGTTTGGGCCAGCAGCAGAGACTGCCTGTGAACAGAAGGGTAACACATGCGACCCACAGGGTGAACACTGCGGCTTTCTGCTCGGCCAGAGCTCCTCTGCATCTTGACCAAGGTCTTAGAAAAAGCTACAATGAGAAGATGAGACAAGCATGCAAGACCAGTAACAAGCAAACACGTTGCATGGGCCAGATGCATGATGAAGAGCAAATATAACGCAAGCCTACCAGGAACTGGAGGCTTCAAGGCTGTAAGTTTCTCAAACACGTGAACTTTAAAGCTACTTGCAGCCTCACTGCTCCAAACACCCCAACTCCCAATGGTATCAGAGTACCCCTTAGGAGGCTGTTGCCTAAGCCCTTGCCATGTTAGCCTGGACTGCTCCCCAGACTAAACACGTGAGTCCTGAGTTTTCTGGATAGATTGTCTTCAGGGTAACTTGAAAACTCCAAATCACCTCTCTGCCATCCACAGCAGAGACTGTGTCTATGGAAGCCATGACAGTGCTTGGACAGTAGGAGGAAAGGAACTTCACTTTGTCTACGGCCTAGACAGTGAGCACTTTAGGTTTTAAATTTAAAAAAGAAAAAGTCAGATATACACCGCTCAAATCCATGAAATGTACAGTGGTTTTTCACACCTTAGGCTTGGCACAGTCGTGAAGGATGCTATAAATGTGGCTTGTCAGTGTGAGTACGCTCCTACAAGGCACAGCCAGGTGGCCAGCAAAGGGCCCCATGTGCCCTAAGCACTGCTCAGAGCCAAGGGTGTCCCACAGCCAAGCTGGGCTTTGAACCAGAGCACATACTCAGTGAACACTAACAGCCAGCCTGACATACAAGAAAACTGGCACAACACACCCACTTCCAGGCTCCAGACAGGCCTGGGAGCAGCAGCCTCTGGCAGGACCTGGTGTACACAAGACTCACACTGAGCTCTCTCTTCTCTCCTATCCTTGGCTCTCTCCGTTTGGTTTTAGTCAAGTGTTTGGTCACTTAACATTACTCTGGATGTACACTTCCAAACCACAGGGAAACTTGGAACCAATGGTGGATTCCAGGAGCTGTTTCCCAGCTGAGACTCATGACTGACAGTGGTAAGCTCAGAACCAGGCCCTTGCAGCAGGGAGGGAATGTGCCAAGAAATCTCTGAGAATGCCACTGGCCACCATGCAAGCCTTAAGTCACATAGCCACATGTGTAGACTACAACACATGGCAGTAGAAACTCAAGATGCACAATACTGAACCCAGAAGGGAGCAAGCGCCACTTCTGTGAGACAACAGAAGTCAGTAAAGCATCCTATGCAAATTACCATCTCCCTCCACCCATCCCCACCCATCAACAGGCCATGGAGAAGTCAATCATCAGTTCCAACCCTTACCTCTCTACCTTCCTTCTTTTACCTCACACACTGAAAAGCAAGTCAGATCCATGGAATGGGGTGGGGTCCTGTCTGGCTGGCATAAGCTTGAGGAAAAGCCACAACTTCCCTCTGTGATTCACACAGAGAACAAGATGCAAAGAGGTCACAGATCAACATCCAAACTTTCCCTACTGCACTAAGACTACTGCCCTCAGGTCTTCCAAAACACATCCCTGGGCTAAGAGTGGTTAGCAGTGGCACGTAGGATGGATAGAGCACAGCCAGCTCTGATAGCAGTAACCTGATGTCATAGATGGCATGAGGCAGCCACAGCAGTAAGAGCTACAAAGAGAGCAGAAGAGGCCAAGCACATGAGACTAAGCTCAGTGATACCAAAAAGGAAAAAAGAGATGATGCTCAAAGAAACTGGAATGAACTGGTCAAGAACATGTCAGACACAGGCACATACTCTAGACCCCAAAAGTTCTGGCCCTCAGATAGCCATCCGTGGCTGATGGCACCCAGGAACTCCCTTACACAAAGGTTGCAATGATGAATACAGACTGGCCCCCTCCTCACCTGGAGAGGGGCTGGAGGAAAGTCTGGGTCTATACAGACTGGGATCTCTGCGGAGGACCTGGATCTACATGACAAGGACAAATCCACATGAACCAAGTACTATAGAGGAGTAACTGAACAAAACCCAATTTGAACCCCCTGAGACTCTCAGGGAGGAAAGAGGGTGGGACATCCTGAGGGGAAGGTCTTCACAAGGACATTAACAGAATCTAAAGTCGCAAAGGAGTGCAATGCAAACTGAGGAATGAAGAACAAGTGGAAGTGGCTGAAGCAGGCAGACCTGAGCACTCTAGTGTGACTGCTTAGGAGGAAGAGGAAGCAGATCCTGGGGCTGCAGGGCTGAGTAGGTAAAAGGGCTCAGTGCTAGGAGCCCTGCTAGCTAGTCCTCCTAGGGAGGCCCATAGTGAAGCTGATTTTGGAAAGGTGAGAAAAAATAAAACAAAACAAAACACTGACAAGCCTTAGAATGAGTGTGGCTGCAGAGGAACAGAAAAGACACAAGGACAGCAGACAGCAGGATCCAAGAAAAGGAGAAGCAATCAGGGGCAGTGCAGAAAGGATCTGGAGTAAAAGGTTTTGCTCCCCTGACATGGTCTTCCCAGGGCAGAGCAAGCCTAGATACTGCCCAGTCCTCAGGGCTTGAGAAATACAGTCAAGTAGGGTAATAGACAGGCCAAACGATGGGGCCAGGGAAACTGAGACACCAGGTCAGCCTGAACCTTCCCTAGTAACCTCAAACCTTCCCTGGGCTCCATCCAGCTTTATGAGCAGCAGCAACCTGCCATCCCAGATGGCCTCTGCTCTTCCTCTACAGCCTCCCGAACCTGCAGGCATTTTAGTCAGGGATTTGGAGCTGAGGAAGCCCTTGGCCGCTGTTCAAGGGACACCTCAGAGTCAGCTTAGCTAGTGCTCAGCTGATGCCATGGCGCCTCTCAGCAGGGAGCTGAACCAGTCACCACAATACCCCAAAGTCTCTGCAGGCATAGAAGCATGCGTGCTGAACATGCAGGAAGCCAGGCCCGCACATCTCATGGGAACCCCACTAACTGCCCGGGTGCAGTGTCCTGCTGGAACACTCACATCAAAGGAGCACCCCTCGACGTGCTCTGCCTGCCAGTCAAAAGCACTGTGCTTCTAACCCAACTCAGAACAGACGTGAGGAGCAGGAGCAACATTTCATTTTGTCAGTCAATCGACTGGCCCTATAGCTAGGTGCTCTGAGAAAGAGATGGCCCTGAGCTTTGCATTCCCAGGTGTGCCACATTCTGGAGTTCTTGTGAAGTTCTGGCTGCTACAGACCTGACAGCCAGGCTGCATGCCTGAAAGCAAACGCCATATCTGCAGGCTGCCTATGTGCCAAACAGCTGGTCATGAATATGCAAGTTGACCATGAACCATGAACCTACTCGCAGCACCAAGCACTGAGAGCCAACCACAGACCTGAGAACTGGCTGACCATAGACTGGAGCCCTGACCACAGGCATAAAAGCTAACTATAGATCTAAGGGTTGACCACAGACCTGAGAGCTCACCACGAACCTGAAAGCTGTTCATAAAGTGGAGAGTTGATCATGGATGCGAGAGCTGACCACAGGCTTAAGAGCTAACCATGGATATGAGAGATGACCATGGGCTTAAGAGCTGACCATGGATGTGAGAGATGACCACGCCCACAAACATAAGACTTTTGCATGTACACTTTCCTGACATCACATTTCACATTTGATCCAACAAAGCTCGCCACCTCAAAACACTAGGCAGAACTCCTTTAGGATCTCTGGAGCTCAACTAGACTGCAAAGCCTTTATAAGACTTTCTATCTTCATAAGATAGCATGATGATTCCAGCCCAGGGATGCCTTTGGGCACAGCACAAAGGAAAAAAGACTGAGATACCACGGTAAGCCATGTAGGTAGCACCTTTTCCCTTGAGGCCTTGCCCCTTATTCTCCCTGTGAACGGGGATGGGCACTGTATCCACCAGGTCAGCCATCCTCCCTGGCCAGTTCTAGAATGAAATCAGGATCCTCACCCAACACCTCTACTTCCTTAGGGTATAGGCCAATGCCTGCTGTGATGAGCTCAAGAGGAGGCCTAACGGTTGTGTAGAAAAACAACACAGAGACAGGGGTTCGAGCCAGAGTGTTGGCAAGGGCCACACACACTGTAGCAGCACTTGGGACAAGCAGAGAAACGGAAACTAGGAGTGAGCCCCAGAAGGGAGCAGCCACTGACTCCTACTCCCAGCACTAAGCTTCTGACTACAGGAAGTGTCCCACCCTCCTTGGGGGAGCTGGCAGAGTGCTGTCTATGGACATGAGCAAGCTGACCACAGACCAAAGGTTCTGGCCTCCTACCCTCCCACACAGCCAAACTCTGGACACAATAGCATGAATAGGCATCTGGCACTTCTCAGAAATGGCAGTGGACACAGGGAAGGACAGGAGCTCTCCACCCGAAAGAACAGCAAAAGATGGACATAGACATTCCTGAGGAGAGGCACACAGCGTTAGGGCAGCAAGCCTAGCTCCTGGACTCTTCCTGGGGCTGTCCAGGGGGCTTGCTTTTTTTTTTTTTTTTTTTATGTATGTGAGTACACTGTCGCTGTCTTCAGACACACCAGAAGAGGGCATTGGGTTTCATTACAGATGGTTGTGAGCCACCATGTGGTTGCTGGGAATTGAACTCAGGACCTCTGGAAGAGCAGTCAGTGCTCTTAACCACTGAGCCACCTGCCCAGCCCAGGGGCTTGCTTTTAAACTTCCTGTTCTGCTTAAGCTCTCCTCAGGCTGACAGGTAGAAACCACCTGCAGGCTGACAGGTAGCTAAGGGAGTCTGTAATATGTAATCCTTTCAAATACACCCCAGGGCCTGTCTAGCTGTTCTCACCAGAAGTGGAGCAGGACCTGTAGCTCACACCTTAGGATAGAGTCAGCAGCTGGGGTCAACCTGTACAAGACAGGCTCACATCTGCAAAGAGCAAGAAACCTTTGTGACATCAGTAGCCAGGCCCACGACCTAAAGGAAGACACAACACACACCAGAGCCAGATGTACTTCCTATGAATCCTTCCAGGTGACAAATAGGAGGCCAAGCCACACTGGACTCTCCAGCAAGGCCCCTATGACAGTTGGCACATCTTGAAGCTCAGTGAGAAAGCTGTCTTACATCACCCCAAAAAGGCACTCCATCCTCTGGGAGCTTAGGTCTTAACCTCCAGGGCCTCTTAGCAACTGCAGCTGCAGCTACAGAGGAGACACCAACAGGCCTGCATCAATATGAAGCAGGAAACAACCAAGGTGGAGGCAGCAATGGGTCAGTTTCCTACAGAAGGATGCCCTTTAACTCAGCTCAAACCAATCTTTCTCTAAGAAAAGCCAATTAATCCTGTACAAGAAGACACATCTCTCTGCAAGAAGCAGGAAAGGCAGCACACACAGGTCAGCAGAGAAGGGAGCAAGTGTACACAAATGGAGAAGAATCCAAGCCAGCAGCTGCCTCTGGTCCCAGGAAGGCTTTTGGTAAGCAGCCCCAGGCCAGTGAGTGCCCACATTCTCTATAGACCAGGACCGTCAGCGAAGGTCATCGTCAGGAATAAGACAAGCAAATGAGTCACAACCCAAGTGAGGCAGGAAGGCCTGGTCTCCATATTCTTCTCCAAGCCCACAGGGTGTGCTCACAAAAAAGATATCCCCGGGTGTTCATTGCAAGGGGCTACTGAATGGAAAGTTTCAGAGGTCATTTCTTCAAAAATCATCCTGAAGTGCTGCTTTCTTCCTAGTGTCAGTTGCAGTGGAACTGCATACAGAGAGTGTGAGGGTTAGTTTTCTCTGTCTACTGGTCATAAGCTATGGCCATCTGGGAAGAGGGAGCCTCAACTGAGAAAATGCCTCCATCATACTGGTCTTTATGCAAGCCTGTGGGACTCTTTCCTGATTAATGACTGATGTGAAAGGACTCAGCCCACTGTGGGCAGACCACACCTGGGCAAACTGGTGCTGGCTGTCTACAAAGAAAGCTGAGCAAGCCACGGGATCATGGCAGTAAGCAGCATCCTTCCATGGTCTCTGCTTCAATTCCTCCTCTGGGTTCTTGCCGTGAGTGCCTGCCTTGACTTTTCCTTCATGATGGACTGTGAGCTATAAGATGTCATAAATCCTCTCTTCTCCGAGTTGCTTTTGGTCATGATATAGAAACCTTGCTAGGGGTTGGGGATTTAGCTCAGTGGTAGAGCGCTTGCCTAGCAAGCGCAAGGCCCTAGGTTCGGTCCCCAGCTCGAAAAAAAAAAAAAAAAAAAAAAAAAAAAAAAAAAGAAACCTTGCTAGGACAGAGAAGAACTCTCCAGAACATGGCAATTCTGCAGGTACCAGGGTACAGGGGTGCTGTATTCTCTCACATGCTTGGAGCTGCTGGCAAAGTGCTGCAGGACAGCTGGCTCAGAAGACACCAGGGCATCCATCTTTCTGTTGGAAGCTGACCCTCACCTGGTGTCTGCTTATTCCATCTACACATTAAGTCAACAAAGTTGCCCTGATGAGGTTCTGGTTCTCCCAAGACGTATGCAGACAGAATCAAAGCCTCAAACTTACAGCTATACCCATGACCCAGGACACTCAGAAGAAGGTGAACCCCATCTCCCTGCACAGGACACACAGTCTGCTCAGTTGCTCTCACACATAAGCTTAGTGTCCACCAAATACAAGAGAAGAGGAGGTAAAGGCAAACGGGTATGATAGGACACTCAAGAAAGTGTGATTTAATCCTGAATGCAGTCAACACCAGAAGACAGAAGAAACCTGGCAATCCAAAAGAGCTGAAAAATTGGCAGACCTGCAATAGACAGTGAGAGAAAGATGCGATGACACAAGCCAGGTCAGAAAACCAAGTGCTGTCTCCAGCCTTACAGAGGGGAAAGGACCACTAGGAATGTGTGAACAACCACGGACCCATGAGGAAAGCAGCTGGGTACCCGAAGGATTCCTAGCAAGATGCAAACCAGTACTACTGACTTAGAAAGAAGGAAAACTCTCAGAAGATCACCCACAGACACAATTAGGATAAATTTAACCCAAGTTCAAGTCTGTAAAATAGTTTTTAAAAAAAAAATTCAGTTTAACTATTTGAAGAGATGGGAAAGATAGTAGGAGAATTAATAAGCAAGGTGCAATGGTATGTGTTGAGTGTATATGTGTATTTGGGGGTGTGGTATGAGTATGTGTGTGTGTGAGTGTGTACATGAGTGTGTGGGTGTGGCTGTGAATGTGTGAGTGTATGTGAGTGTGTATGTATGTGATTGTGCATGAGTGTGTATGTGAGTGTATGTATGAATGTGTGTATGAGTATGTGTGAGTGTATGTGTGTATGAGTGTCTGGTGTGTATAGGTATGTGGTATGAGTGTGTGTATATGAGTGTGAGTGTGTATGTATGAGTGTGTGGGTATGAGTGAGTGGGTATGAGTGGGTATAGTGTGAGTGTATGTGAAAATGTATGTGTGTATGTGTGTGTTTGGGTGTGTTTGGGTTGTGTGTTTATATGTGTGATTGAGTGTGAGTATGTGTGTGTATGAGTGTGTACGTGGTTATGTGTATGAGTGCATATGTGAGTGTGGGTATGTGAGTATATAGGTGTATGTGTGTGTGTGTGAGTGTGGGTCTGTGTGAGAGAAAGCATTTTTTTATATTAACTTTAAAAAAATAAAGTAGAAGAAATGAAGAACTCATCTTGATTGGAAGAACATCATTGCAAAGATAACACTCCCTTGAAGAACTTACAGGCTAGTAATAATCTGTCTAAGTTCAGGCTGGGTTTTGTGGAACCTGACAAGTTAAGCCTGAAACTCATATAAAACTGGAAGGAAATGGCCAAGGCAAGACTTGAACAAAAACAAAACAATTGGAGGATTCACACTTCTGACCTCAAAGTTTACTACAAAGCTACAGTGATATAGAGTATGTGACACCAGCAAGATAGTGGACATGTCAAGCAGAGAGCCGAGAAATAAATGTGTGAAGTTCATGGCCAATTACAATTTCAACATGAGTGGTAAGACGCCCAATGGGAAGTAAGAGTCTTTTCGATCAATGCCACTGGAATGACGAGATTGCCACAGCCAAGAGAAGCAAACCACTACCTTGTGTGACTGTAGGACTTAAAAAAAAAAAACATGTCTTTGTAACCTCAGACTAGATACAAGCAACCAAGGAAAAGGCAAGGCACAGTCCATCAAAATTAATATCATTCCTGCTCAAATAACACTCAAGAAATGAATACAATATACCCCAAATGAGAAAACAAATTGGGAATCACACAACTGGTAAAGGTCTGGTATCCATAATCTATAAAGAATTATAACAATTCAACAGTTAACAAAAGTCAAAATGTGCTGCAGATTTGAACCTTCAAAGTAGACATATAAATACCCACTAAGCTCACGGAGAAACTCAATATCAGGGAACTGCACGTCACACCACAGGGAGATGTCACTCTATACCTACCAGGACAGTTATCAAAGATGAACAATAACAAGTGCTGTTTGGGGATGTGGAAACACTGGAACCGTCACTGCTCGTAGAACATGAAACGCCTGGCTGTGGAAAGCACCCAGCAGCAGTTCCTCAAAAGCTAAGCTCCCTTGGCCAACACCTCCACAGCTGGATTTACACCCAAGAAAACAGAAACCTGTGTTCAAACAAAAGCTCGTTGCGTGGATATTCACAGCAGCCCTATCTATGGCAGTGAACTGCAATCAATACCACACAAAATGCAGTGTGTATCACACGATGAAACAACACTAGGTCACAAACTGAGTGAAGTACCACAATGCCACACCATGGGCTACCCCAGAAAATATCATACAGAGTCAAAGCATGGGACAGGGCATGAACTGCTGGATCCCACTCATAGGAACTATCCGGAGCCAGAGCTCGGTTCCCAGAACCCACATCAGGCAGCTCACAACTGCTTGTATCCAATTCTGGGGGCTCTGATTCCCCTTTATGGCCTCCAAGGGCACCTGCACCCATGTGGTTCACATATGGACAATCAGACAGGCACACATACACATAAATAAAAATAAATCTTTTGTGTGTATGTTTTATTTTGTTTTGGAGGCCAGGGTCTTACTATGTAGCTCTGGCTAGCCTGGAATTCACTGTGTAGACGAAGTTGGCCTTGAATTCACAGATATCCAATGCCTGTCTTCCAAGTGCTAGAATTAAATGTCTGCACCAGCACGCCTGCTAATAAGTCTTAAAAAAAAAAATTAACATAAATGCCTGAAAGCCCTTCCCAGAGCTAGTATAAGGAAAGCCTGAGTGGAAGCAGAAGGTTCCTATGGAACCTTGAGTGGAAGCAGTGGTTACTATGAAAGTGTCCTATAAAGGGTCAAGCTCTTTGTGGCCTCCAGCCTTGGAGAATTTACCCTCAGCTCCCTAGCCTGCTCCCAGTCCCAGGAGAACTTTTCTTCCTCATCACTGTCTATTTCTCTTTCTAACCATGTGCCCTGATCCAATTCAATTCATTGCCCTCAGTCAGAGACAAGAACCTGGGTATTTCAACAGGTGACGTTCTGCCGGGCGCCATGGACTCAGGTCTGGACTAGAATGCCTAGATTTGCTCCTTGAACAGCATCCAACCCCTGCAGGTGAGCCGACTCCAGCAGGTGAGGGCTGAGCACTCTCCCACAGAGACACTGGCGAGTTAGCATCTCGTCAACAAGGCAAACCCATTGCAAACACCATGGAAAGACTATGAAACCCCTCCACTCCGCATCTATGTGGGCCACACAGGTCGCAGCCTTAGTTCCTCCAGAATGTGAACAGCAGGGTCAGCATTCCACATCTACTTACACCCCACTACAGGAGAATACAGTTGTGGGATCATCAGAGCATAGGTATTGATTCCCATTAACACTAGGGTGCATCTGACCTCTCCCCAAGTAGAATTTTATTCAAAAAAGGATAGAAAGATCAAGTGTTGGCATTTTTGTGTCTGTTATCCACAGTTCTTAGGTACACCACAATGTCCTTACTGTTCAGGGCCTTGCTGTTCAATCATAGAAACACCCACAAGAGCCTAGAAATCCCAAGCCACTTGATGCTCTTAGACTCCCTTAACCCTACATTCAATGCAACATCTCTTCTTCCATGGGAGCAGCTGCTTACCAGTAGATAAAGGTTTAACAATTTACAGTCAGCTCAGGGGCTCAACTAGACTCAAGCCCCCACTCTGAGGGACAACAGTAGCAATGGAGCAGACATGGCACTCTACGCTCACCATACCCTCCCACTAGACACAGACCGAGGCCAATGACCTTGTTCACTGTAAAGAAACAGGGGCCTGGAACCATTAGCACACAGCACCTCTTAGCACACAGTACCCGTTCCTACTTCTGTGAGCCACATCTGCCACATGGCTCCCCATTTCCTGACTCTGCTTTTATGTCACAGTACCCCAATGGCCACTCCTTCCTTGCCTCCCCAGCTAACTCAGATTGACCAAACCAAAACCCTCAGGACAGCCACACCAGAGGATGTGTGGTCTCAACATCGGAGCATCCCTGTGTTCCAGGCCACTGACACTGGCTCCATGAAGACCTTCTCACTCAGAATTATGTTCCCAGGCTAGGGCAGTCGGTTCCCTGTGGGGAAGGTGGGTCAGCAGGTGTCATTGCAGGAGGCCCCAGAACCATGAGGGTGCAGACCTTGGACTGCATCTAGTGAACCAACCGCACCCTCTACCCTCACGCTCCCGCCCCCAACACAGGCCCAGGCCTCTCCTCACACCCCAGCATGCTCTCTCCAGGCCACATCTTTCTGCTAAGATACAGCAGAAGCACATGAAACTGGAGCTCTGTAAACCTAACACGGAGCTGCTCCGGGGGACCTCAAATGATGGAGGTTGGGGGAAGTGAGATCCCCATCTGTCCCCCTGAGGGTCTCAGGCAGTCTCATGCCTGTCACCAAGGACTGTTTTGTTTACTTACTGCTCAGTTTCCATGGCTCTCTCCTGTTTTCAACATGGCCTGGCCCTCTCCTCCCACCTGGACAGTGTCAGAGTACACCACCTGACTGCAACAGCGAGGGCCCCCAGGTCGTTACAAGAAAACAGGAAGTTATGACAGATCTGAGAAACCCAACCGTGATGAAGGAGAAGAGCAGCAAAACATGTCCCCAGAAATGTGCCTGTTCCTCACCCAGATGCCATGCCAAGAGAACAAGGCCTAGGAGAGTAACTCCAGATGACAATGAACCTGGATGTCATCTGCATGGGTAGACCTCACCTCCAGCACAAGGCTTGGAGATAGCATAGAAGGAAGCGGCAGACTCTCAGCTCCCACATGTATGTCAGCTAGCTCCTACATGTATGTCAGCTAGCTCCCACATGTATGTCAGCTAGCTCCCACATGTATGATGTCAGCTCCCACATGTATGTCAGCTAGCTGGTCAGAGCCCGGCACCCAAAGACATCCCTACTCTGACTTCTCATCCTAACTCATCATGCAGCCAGCAATCACCAAAATACCAAAAGGTGGACAAGGGAGGCTGCACAGGGCTGAAGGGCAGGCCTTCCTGGCTCCTTCTCAGGACCCCGGATAGTACCTAGAATAATGAAGCCTCAAGCCCAAATGGGCCAGGGCCACACATCCAAGCCTTCCCAATGGCCAACTCCCAGAGAGGCAAATACCAGGCCTGACAAGATGGCCCTGCAATGCTGAGAGGCCCAGAGAAACAAGAAAAGATGCAGTGGGCCAGTAAGCCTGACAGCTCCTCACCCCACAGCCTTAGACAAGCATCCTCCTAAAGGGAGAAACAAGGGCGGATTCTCCCTTCCTGTGTTTCCCCACCACTGAGGCAGCCAGATGCCCCCCCAGCTGCAGTTAGCATCCACTGCTCTCCTACAGTGGCTATGCTGATGGGCCTAAGCCAAGATAGCCACCTGCTGCCAGAAGGCCAGACCATCCCATTGCAGACAGATGTTTCCCACAGAACCTCAAGGAATGCAACTGCCAAGTCCACAGAAACACCCAGTCTGGCAACAATGCCCCCACCCTAACATGCCGAGACTCATCCCCAGCATGACCACAATCCTACATAAAACCTGGGTGACTGGTCCACAGAGCCAGAGCCATGAAGTACCTCTGAGACTTGCACACGGATGGACACACAGCCAGAGTCCCAGGGAGAAGACAATTGTGAAAAGACAGGAATAGTAGGCCAACCGCCACTGAAGATCCCTGGAAAAGTCCCGCTACACCCCCATAGAGATTGACAGGCGTGGGTTGGACTGCAGGGCCCTTACCCCCTCAACAGTGGCATGTTCCCTACACTGGAGGCAACAGAAGAGGACCATCTACTGAGTTCTCCTGGGACGATACCTACTCCTGCCTCACCTGGATTAACTGTGTTTGATGAAGGAACATTATGACATCTGCCTGTCTGTCCAAGTAAATGGGGCCTCCAGTGGGGGTCCCAGCACCTTGTACCCCTCCTAGAGAAGTAAGCAGGTCAGCAGCCATGAAGTTGCCTAGTACAGTCAGTGCCAAAAGTGATTACCAACACAGCAAAGGAACCAACTTAAAGGATGCCTACATTGAAAAGAAAAGGCTAGAAGTGCAAACAAAACCCACAGGGCACTCCATGCCCACTCATCATCAAGAAAATACCACCAGGTGCTTGCACAGCAAAAGGTTGTGACCTACACACTACCACAGAGGATGAAATGGTGCACCCAGACACAAATACACATACACGCACAAGCACAATGACTGTTCAACCAGTCCCAGGGAAGCAAGCACCCACACCCACACCCACACCCACACAGAACTGTAAGCCTGAGGAAGACAAGCACTTGTGTCCATAGAAACAATGTTTACTCACTCATTGTACCTCACAAAGGCCTGCCTACTGGGAATGAATGAACCATGTGACCATACAGTACAATACAACTCAGCCACGAGACAGGTCAACTGTTGACACACAAAACCAAGGAACCTCAAAATCATCACATTGTGCTCACTGAAAGAAACCAGACATCAGACTGAATATCATATGATTCCGTGACATGGAAACTTCAGGGGAGACAGGACTCTACAGGTCAGCAGAGCTGAGGAGGGTGGGGCCTGGAGCCGGGGCTGAGCATTTAAGAGGGCTAGGTGGGAAGTGTTACAAAACTGCTTCATGGCAACAGCTGCGTAAATGCAGGCATTTTCCGAAAGTCATTGACCTGTACAGCCTCCTAGGTAAATTGTGTGGTATGCAAATTATTCCTCAATAAAACTTCTTAAAGGAAAAAGGGAAAGAGCTACAGTCCAAGAAACAGGCTTTTCCACTAACCACAAGAGTGCACTGGACCATACTTATCCCCATGGCACCATGAGGTATAAGCACAGCCAAGGCTAACGTCACTGTGCCAGGGCAACACATCGCCTTTGCTGTCAGCTGACTAAAAACACCTCCCACCCAGCCTCCACCTTCATCCTGACATGGGATGGGCATCAGCTCTCAAGGAAAGCTGCCAGCTCTCCCTCCACTCCTACCCTCTACCCCCAGATCACGAGGTGCTGCCGTCAGAGGACAGACACCTGGAGGCAATATGTATATTGAAAGCTGTCAACAGGAGAAAATGACAGGACAGAGCAAAACCTGGGATCACTTCAGGTTGGGAAGGAGGAAGCAGGCAAGGAGAGCTCCAAACGTATTGCCCAAAGCCAGGACATAAGCTTGTCCTGAAAGGATCAGTGAGAGCCGCCTGCCCCTGCAGGGACCTGGAGGAGTCCCTGGAAAAGAACAGTGGCCCAGAGGCCACAGATGTAGAAATGTGTCCTACTTGAGCGACAAACACTGTGAGGGGAAGAAGGTGTAAGAACATGAGCAGGGGAGACAGCACCAGTGCAGAAGGAAGCTTCCGGGGAGTCCCAAGTGTTCCCGCAGGCCGAGGCAGTCAGACAGCAAAGCTGCAGATGAGGCTCCTCTGGGAGCAGTGCCAGGTCACACAGGAGGCCGTAACCGTTAGCCACATGTGTTCAGGCTCAGTGAGTGGCTGCCCAGCCATCTGGCAGCAGCTCGGCACTCAGAGACATAGTGAAGACGAGGCTGCTGCCCCATGGGATGGGACCCATAGCAAGTTCCCCACATGGGAGTGGGATGTCATTACCCAGCAGCACTGACAAAGGCAGGTATCCCCACTCCCTGCTTTAGTATCCTCAACCAGACTTCCAGGTGTGATTCCTGCTTGCTGAAGCATAAACGGGCAGAAGCAGAAGATGAACCAAGGTCACATGTCTGATCAGAAAGGCAGGGGAGCACTGAAGCCATGGCTCAGCAGTTAGGAAGGTACTGCTCTTCCAGAGGACCCAAGTTTGGTTCCCAGCACCTATGTTGGGCAGCTCACAAACACCTGTAACTCCAGCTCCAGAGGATTCAATGCCCTCTTCTGTCTACCACGGGTATGCGTGTGTGGGTGCGTGGGTGCAGGGTGGGGTGCATGGGTGTGTGTGTGTGTGTGTGTGTGTGTGTGTGTGTGTGTGTGTGTGTACACAATGCAAATAAATATAAATATATTGTAAAGAATGGTAGCAGGCTCCAGGGCATACACTGACTCAGAGTAGGTCTATCTGAACCTCCAAGGGGAGAAGAAAAAGGTCTGGAGCAATCTGAGAGGGAAGCGTGGCAAGCACATCATCTGGACGGTCCAACCATGTGAGGTTAGAGACAAAGATGCAGATAGTGAGGGTCAGACTAATGCAGATAAATCATGGAGACAGTGCTCTGGGGTGCAGTCAGTTTAGAGGTTGAGTAGGCCCTGACCAGAGAGCAGGAGCTGGTCCAGTAGTTCCAATGTGAAAAGGCAGCTCTATTCTGCATGCATACCCCAGGACAGAGGGCACAGAGAATACCCTGTAACCTCAGCAAACTCCAAGGAAAAGCACCATATCCTCATCGAGAGATAAGCCATGAAGATAAATGACCCAAAGCCACAATGGTCAATCAGTATGTCAAGACTCTGCAGTAACTAGCCCATGGAGACATTGGGAATGAGTTGAAGGCATTCCATGTGCAAAACAAACCCAGAGCAGTGTTCTGGACTTGCAGAGCACTAGCACTCTGGTACCACACTCAGGGCATATTTCTAGCCAGGAATCTCCTTACATCAACAGCAAGACCAGCTTACCTAGAGCCCCTCCAGGGCCTGAGGCCCTCTGCATCAATCAGGGTTGATCTATACAAGTCAAGCATCCTCTATAGGACCAGCCAGACCAGCTCCTCCTTATGGCATAGGGCATGCGGCTATCATCCCTCTGGTAGCATGCCACCTCTCAGAGCAACCTTTCACAGTTTAATGTTGGGGAGCTATGCAGGCACCAGGGGTGCACTCATCACTAATGCCAAGCATAGACACAACAGTGACTCAACTGTCTCAAAGATGAAGTCCAAAGGCATGCTCACAAAACAGAGCAGTTGCAAGAAACTGTGGGCTTAGGAGTCAGCCTCCCACAAAGCCCGCAGGGATGCTGCATTAAGTTGGTAGACCACACCCCCAATCTGCCAATACTAGAGTATTAATTAAATCAGAGTAGAATTTCCATTTCTGAATCAAAATTCTCCTCACATGAAAACAGGCAATGGCCTCTCATCGGTCTTACATTTTGAATGCTCCATTCTCCTTCATCACTAAAGGAAAGTCCATAAAGCTTTCTTACCACCGCATCTTGTCAGGAGGTTTACACCAGGGTCCTTAGTCCTTTAAGAGGTTCAAGATCAGGCTGCCTTCCCTGAGACTTAGTGCTGGACCTTTCTAGGTTTCACCATGCTTGAAGGCCAAACTCTGAACTATTCTTCAGAAAAAAAGACAGCCCGAAATGGCCACCAGAGCTTCCAAATTCCCTCCCTGCAACTCCAAGGGCAATGCTTGCAAGGCAGACCTAGCTGGCCAAGGCCTTACCGGACTGCCTAACAGAACCAAGAGCCTGGCCAGCGCAGGCACCTTCTCAGGTCTTTGGAGAGTCTGTCAGTGTGGGAGATTCCCAAGCAACCTACTGAAAAGGATTCGTCTACTGCACTGGAAGGGGAACAAGTCTATCTTCTCTGTCTCAGGCACACTGGTCAGTCAGTAAGCTTGCATCAGGGCAGGAAACCTGGTGTGAACATGGCTGTCCTGGAATAGCACAGGACAGAAGGCGAGCAGCTCACAGCTGAGGCCATTTCCAAGGGAGCCCATACTCCTTTAGCTATAACCTAGGGAAGCTGGTTTTTCTTCCTAAGTCTAAGCCTCTCAACTGTAGTCTTACTGCCTGGGACAGGGACTCCTGGATTTCTGTGACTTTCCAATCAGACCACCAAGTCCATGAAATCCCATCACAGATTCCAACACTAGGCAGCACTTCCCCGCCCCCCCCCCAGCTACTGGGAGGAGGATCCCTGCATGTTGAGCCTGCTCAGGTGTCTGAGTGGACTGTACGAACACAACTGCCCCACAAATGTCACTAAACCATCCAACAGCTCTACCCTCAGTGCTGACTTCAAAGATGGAAAAGATTTAATATTTCAAGCCATCCCCATGCTCCCAGGCCCCTCAGCACCCCTGGAGCAATGAAAGCACGAACGATGGATGAGCCCTCATGGCCAGGGGTACTGCACCCTCAAAGGCTAGTCAGTAACAGAGAGACACATGGTCCTCCTCCGTTCACGTTGGGACAGAGTTGGGGTTGGGGCAAGCAGAGCATGGGAGCAGAGGACCACCAGGTGTATGGCAAAAGTCTAAATAATATCTCTCAAAATTCTAAACATTGAAAGAAGCCAGGAAATGATGTCTGTGGAAAATCACCTGTGTTTACAAATCAGAAATGGTTTCATACCATGGTCAGAAGCACCAGTAACAGTAGCATAAATGTTGCAATAGTGCCTCATTTGATCCCACCACCCTGAGAGACAAGTGCTGGGCCTGTCTTACAGACTCAGAAAACTGACTACAATTCAGACTGCTCCCTGAAATCCTTGCTCACGAACAGCACAGCCAAAAGGAAGAATGCTGAGACTACTAAGCCACCTAACTATGGTAAGACCAACTAGGGATCCGTAGAAGGGCACATGGTCCCAGTTCCTGCACACTAGGAAAGGGTTAAGGGGATGGAGGGGGGGGATTCACAGCATGGAAACAGATGACCACCAGGTTTACCTCAAGATTCTAAACATTGAAAGTACCCTTTTCTAGCAGGAAAGGCCAGGCCATTGGCAGCCGCGTGCTCTGCCAAAGAGAAAAATAGACATGTGTGACGGTCTCACTTCAGGGGAGTTTTAGGAGTGGTTCACTGCTTAAGAGCACATGTACTGCTCTTATAGTGGACCCAAGTTCAGTTCCTAGCACCCAGTTCCAGAGGATAGGGGCCCTCTTCTGGCCTTGATAGGCACTATATTCATGAGCACATTCCCACGTGCCTGCATTTAGAAATAACTTTTTTTTTAAAAGACTGCCAATCTTCTGTGGAGAAAATTGCAGTGGGCCTGGCTGGGTGGGGCCATGTTGGCCTCAGTTTGCTGCCATTTGGAGCATCACAAAAAGAAATGGAACCTATATGAGGGCCAGGAAGTGAGCATTGCCAGGGAAGGTCTAGAATGACCTGGGTATACCATCCTGAGAAGTATGAAAGGAAAAGCAAATACAGGATTTCCAAGAAGCCAAGTCTTAGAAAAAAGAGCAATGTTAGGTACTGGGGAGGATGTTGGGAAACCAAGAACCACTAGAGGGGCATGAAATGAATGGGGGCAGGGGACTGAAGAGTTGGCACAGAGGTTAAGAGCACTTGTTACTCTTGAAGAGGACCCAAGTTTGATTCCCAGCTCTCACAAGGCAGCTCATTGCTGTCTGTAACTCCACTCCCAGGGGATCTGAAGCCTTTTTCTTCTGACTTCTATGCATACCAGGCATGCATGTACAGAAGGAAGAGAAGGAAGAGGAGGACGAGGACGAGGAAAAGACAAGACAAAACAAAACAAGACAAGACAAGACGGGCATCCATATATAGACAGCATGGTAGCCCCTCAGAAGCAGGACAGTTTCTTCTGGACTCAGCAAGTCCTCTGCAAGGCACACACCATACACCTTGTGAGCCGAAAACACCCACACCAGAGTTCACAACAGTTTTCACAACCGAGATGCAAAGGCAGTTCAAATGCCTACTAATTGATCACTGGACAAACATAAGCACACAGGAACAACTCTATCCCTAGAAAAGCATGGAGCGGTGATGCATGCCAAGACAGGAAGAATGCTGATGACTGACTCCTTGCTAAGTTAAAGAAGCCAGACACAAAAGCCACATTCTCCACAGGTCTACTTCCAGGAACCAGGAACCTCCAAACAGACAAACCAGAGACGGCAAACACTCTAGTGGTGGGCAGTAGTAATGGAAGGTGAAGTCAATATACACGGCTTCCCTGGGAAGTGACTGGAATGTTCTAGAGCTGACTGCAAAGAAGCAACCCTAGTCCTGACATCAAGAATCCCAGAGTAGGGGCTGGGGATTTAGCTCAGTGGAAGAGCACTCAAGGCCCTGGGTTCAGTCCTCAGCTCCGGAAAAAAAAAAAAGTAAGAATCCCAGAGTGAAGAAGTGTGGGGCAGAACCTGGGAAGAGGAGTGAGGTAGAGACTGTCCTCATGAAGGCTGCTATGTAGGACAGAACAGGCTTGTGGGAGCCAGACTATAGCCCCTTCCACACCAATGGTGAAAACCTGGCAAAGAGGATAAATCTGAAGAGGGAGGTGGGAGAGGGAATGGGCCAAGGTAGCCTGGAGGCCACCCACCCACAGCAGTTCTGACTTGCCTCTCTCCATCCCATGGCTCAAAAAACATCTGCTGACTAGGGTCCCTGCTAACACTGCCAGTTCTGCAAGACCATGTCTGCCTGGAAAGGGTCACTTGGGAGTTAACTAAGCTAAGCAGGAAACAAGCTCCGAATGACATCTTACTCTGAATACATAGCAGGACCAGGCCAGCACAGCCTGACCATGTAAGGGAGGGAGATCTGAAGCATTTACCTTCTCCGTTCACTACTAGTCCACGAGTGCAGTCTAGAGCTACAAACACAGTGGTTAAAGCACCAGCCAGATCAGCAGAACGATCATAGCCTGGTTCACTCATTCCCTCTCTCCCAGTGACATCCAGTCAAACTAGGAATCAGCCAGAGGCAATGTGGCAGTCACTACTAGAAAATGAGAAAGTAGCAGATGCCTCTGGATACCTGACAAAACACTTCTGAAGGGTCACCAGCTGGGACAGAAGTCCTCAGAAAACAGGCTGAAGACTCTTCTCCCAAAGACTGACTGAGCCAAGGTGGTTTTTTCTAACACTGTGCCATGACTTTAACTGTCTCACTCTCACCAAAGGGACCTTGGAGCTTCCTTGCCCTGGTCCTGGGTATAAAGCAACCAATCCCTCTGCCAGTAAGCAGAGTGTCCTGTAATGTTCTGTGCTTAACATTTTCAGTTCTGACATTTAACACAATGAGTACTTATAGTAACATAAACGCATGCACGTCCACACGCACATGCGCGCGCGCGCGCACACACACACACACACACACACACACACACACACACACGCGCACACACACACGCACACGTGCGCAAACCCTGAGCGGTTTTTAAGAACACAAAACATTTCGCCTACAGTGAAGCATTAGGACTAAAAGGTCAAAGGGCTCCAAGCACCGTGAAGGCCCTCGGCAGCACAATTCAGTAACTGCAGTGGGCCACCCTGCCAGGCAAGGATGCCAGCCAGGACGGCTGGTGAAGACAAGAGCAGGCTGAACAAGATGTTCTGGAGATCCCAGGGTACTGACGACAAAGCTATGATTAAAATTTACATACATGGGCTAGGGCCTATAGCTAAGCAGGGAAGGCCAGGGTTCAACCCCCAATTTAAAAAGAAAGAGGTACATGTTTTAAGAGGGGTCCCCTCTGGTTTAGGAAGAGGATGGGAACATAGGAGGGGAGACTTCTGAAACTACAAATGCAGAAACGAACCACCTACTGCTTGTGCATAAAAGGAAAACATGCCCTCCAGGGCCAGCATGACTGTTTCAAATCGGACACTTTCCTCCTGGGAGCTGATTCCCTCAAACAACAGCTAAGGCACTGGGCAGGGGAGCACTTGTTTCCCACAGCAAGAGCTCCTTTACACCACTGGAGAGGTATGTCTGTCATCAGGGGCACAGTCAATCGCACTTTCTGAGTCCAGTACAGCTGAGGAATTAAAATCTACCTCACTTGAGAATTTGCCACTTTCTCTCCCCAGCTTCTTTCCCACTACGCCCAATCCCTGACCAAGGAAGCAGGCCACAGAATGTGAGTGTGCCCTTCTTGGTCATTCCATTAAGGGTATGCCTGTCCCTGGGGACTGGTTTGGAATTAACTTAGGAACAATTCGTCAAGACAGATATTCCTTTTAGATATAAATGTAGTGCAAAACTTCAGAGAGCCTTAAGAAAACAAGTAAAAAGTCAGACACTATGTTGCTGAAAAGTGAGTTAAGGAGGGCATGGTGGTCTACCATCTTTAATCCCAGCAGACGCAGGTGGACCTGCCTGCCTAGTCTACACAGTAAGTTCCAACGCCAGTGAGGGCTACGTAAGGGCTCCATACATAAAGAGGGTGAATTAAGTCACCCTCTTTAATATCGGCGGAGAGAAGTGTGTTACGTATATATACGATTGAAACGCAACAGAAACTCTAGAACTCAGAATCAAAAATTACTAGAAAGAATGTTTCTCACAGCAAAATTATTTTCCCTTGGAGATGAAAGTGCCCCACCATGCCTAATTTTCCTGACATTTCTGAGGCTTTGAAGCCACAGCTAACGGATCTGAATCATCTGAACAAAACCACGCTACAGTGACATGTTACTGGAAGGCCTGGAATAGAATGCTAAATATACAGGCACACACCCATACAGGCCCTTGTGGAAAACGATCACACGTGAAACTACATCAAGTTGTCCAAAACTTGAGAGGGCAGACAGTGCCTCTCTAGCAGGGAACTAGAACACGGATGTGTCTGTAAGTGAAAATAACAAAATATAGTAATAACGCCTGCCTTTACTAATAAAAGCCAAGCTTACACTGTCTGTGAACTCAGTTCAGTGAAACTCTTCTCCCATGCTCCCTGCCAGGAAGGAAACAGGACCCTCGCCTGAAATCTACATCAGGCCTATATCCAAGCCCTGGCATCATTCCAACTGTTCACCTAGGCAAAGGGAGGGAGAGAGAGAAAGGGGAGTATGTGGTTCCGTAGTTCCATCTGTGGCATTACCCTTTCTTCTTAAGCAAGCATGCCACTTGGAGCCGCATCCTGCTTTATTTGGGTTGGCAGTTTAAGTACCAACAGCGGGGTGGCATCATGGCTGCAATGCTGAACTAGGTCAGCCCCAGCCTGCTCCAGGGAGCTCCCAGTGCCCCAGGCCTCAGCTCCCTTCTGCCTCCCAGAGGAGAAAGCCCAGGGTTCCAGGGTGGGACTGGAGGAACTGTTCTACAAGATAAGGGCCTTTGGCACCATTTTTGGCCTTGAAGAGCTTTTCAGCACCGGTTCATTTAGTAAACAGGAATATAAAGTCCTCCAAGGCTTGAATACAGCTACCTCATTTGAGTACTAGTGCTATTGCAAGTAACCTGGCAAAATGAGTGTGTCTTACTCCTCAGGCCCCTCACAAGATGGGACCAAGGGATGACACCTAGGTACCAGGACTCAGATGATGGAGTTCAAGGTTTGGGACTGAGGTCTATTGGGAAGAAGGTTCAGGGATGGGAGGTGGGGTGCAGAATTAGAGGCAGGATCCCACTCTAGGGCCAAGAGTAGGTGTAGTAACTGATGTTTTAGGATAGAGACTCAGCATTCAGGGTCAGTGAGGTCTGGGTTGGGAGGACAAGGAACCAAAATTTGAACGCTGGGTTTCTGGAATCAGAAATAGACTTTGGGGATCAGAGTCAGAGACTGAGAGCCAGGGGTGAATCAGGAAACCCGGGGTCAGCGTGTGCTTAGGTTTGGAGGCCAGCACAACCAAGTATCAGGATTCTGGGTCAAAATTCCAGGTAGGAACTTGTGGCTATGGAGTTCCGGAGCAGGAAAGGGATAGGGATTTGCTGTCTCAGAAGGAAAGCAAGGAAGCAGCATCAGGATTCAAGGATCTGGACTTAGTAATATGGGTTAAGACAGGGGTTCAAAAGCTGAGTGTGGCCTCGGGTACCAGAAAAGCGGTGTTAAGGTCCCTGGAAGTTTCCTGGCCTAGGGTACCCCCGCTATGAGGTCAGGGTCTGGGGCTTGGGAAATTCCTGGTCGGAGTCTCCAGCTGTGGGTAGGGGGCATCAGAGTTACACGTCCAAAAGACAACTGGCCAGGGGTTCGCAGCTATAGAAGGCACTGTAGGGGCCGGAATTTAGGGTCTCGAACTGTAAACGGGGATGACAGGGTCCCGGGCTGGGAGACTCCTGGCCCGTAGCCGCCCCTCCCTACCGACGGCGCGGCACTTACGTCGTCGAAGAGCGAGCCCACGTTGGCCGTGACCAGCAGGACCGCGGTGCCGGGGGCGGCCGCCTTCCCCGCCATGGTGCCCGGGCGGAGCGGGCTCTGGACTGGGTGGCGGCGGCCGCTTCCTGCGGGGCCGGTAGGGCTGGGGTCTCGCGGGGCCGCGGGGCGTCAGCTGCGCCGGGGGACAGCACTGGGGCGCATCGCGGGCTTGGCGGGTCGGACCGGGCCTGGCCGGGACTCCAGCCTTGCGGTCGCTGGCTCTTCGTTGCTCCGCGGCCCCGCGCCCGCTCGCCGCCGCGCCTCACAGCGGCCCGCGCGCAGCCATTAGACCCGCCGGGAAAGTTCCCGCAGCCGCCGCCGCCGACTCCGGCTGGGACAAGTCCCGCCCCACAGGAGGTGGGACCCTAGAAGGCGGTGCTGTCGGTCGCGCCGGAGGCGGGGTCTCCTTGTGGGGCGGTGCCTACACACAATCTACAGACCTGGGTCATAGGCTCCCTGTCTCAGGGCCGGCTGGAAGGGCGGATCCTGGGGCAGGAGCTAGGCTGGGGGGTGGGGTCTGTGCAGGGGCGGGCCTGCTCACAGGAGCTGGGCCTAGGGTGGGGCGGAGCCAACACCAGTGAAGGGGGAGAGGCGGGCATATGGGGCATTCCTGTCTGTCAGGCCCCTGAGTCCTCCCCGGCTTTGCCCCGCCCTGCCGCGGTTACGCGCATATTCCACCCTCCACTCCCATGACGTCACGGCCCTGCTAACAAGGCGCCTCTTAAAGGAGCCGCGAGTTTGGACGACTGCAGCCCGCCCTCTTTTAGCCTCTCTTGTCGGGAGCCCTGGAGCTCCTAGAACCTCTATCCTGCCCCTGATGTGGAACGCATTTCAGCCCGGGTCCAGGCCCTCGCCGGTACGGGGAGTCTGACGTAGGCGGATCGTGGGAGGGAGCGAGGTCACAGAGAATTGAGGAGGAGCCTCCTCCTGGGTCTGCAAAGAGTGGGTCTGCAGATCAAGTGTATGGGATTTTGCAATTTCCTAACACGTCCACCCAGTTCCTTATATAGGACTTTGCTTACAAGACAGAAAGCTGTTGGCATCCAGAAACAGAAAAATTTTTTAAAAAATCATTTTAAGAAGCAAGCGTATTGGTGTATTCCTGTAATCCCAGTACTTGGAAGTTGTAGCAGGATTTCTATGAGTTTGAGTTCGAGGCCAGCCTGGACTATAGCTTGAGACCATACCCCCACCTCCACCCCCCCGAAAAAGAAAGTTCAGAGTAGGTGTTTGGACAGCTAGCTGTGGCCCCCATGCCACACCCAGGGACAGTTCCCTGAGTTGGGGATGTGGTCAGTCCGGGTATTTTAGCCACCAGAGCGGGGGAGGGAGGAGGGAGGTATGCTAGTTAGAAGAGTAGAATCAGTTCTACATGTAGAAGGAAACAAGAAATTTCTCTGAGATAGAGACAGTTGGTCCTAGAGGTGGGAGGGAGCTGATAGGGAACTTATAGTGAGCTGGGTCATCCTTGCTAGTCTAGGCCTCCAGAAAGCCCTGTCCAGTGGGCCTGCTGCACTGTAGCCCTTGAGGAGGCATCCACTGTAAAAGAAACAGTACTACAGACATACCAGAACCCTGTTTGCAAGGGGAGTTCTTCTCATGGGTTCATTCTTTAATTTTTTAGTCTGTATGTATGGTGTGCATTGGTTCAGGCACACATGCTACAGAGATCAAAATCCAGTTATCAGTTCTCTCCTTATGGGTTCTAGAATTTGAACTCAGGTCATCAAGCTTGGTGGCCAGGGCTCTTACTCACTAAGCCATCTTGCCCTCTAGATGGCCTTTTCAGAGGAAACAAGTAACTGCCTGAATTAATTTTAGCAGGGCATTTACTTAACGCAATAGATGTGAACATCATCCAATGTGTAACTAGCATTTAGCAATGTTAATGAGCTTCCCACAGCAAGGCTTTGAAATGAGTATCTGGTGCTTACAGCGCAGTGCCCAGTAACCACATGCTCTCTACCAAGTGTTTCCCAACTCTTGGCACTATCCAAGAAAGAATTCAGAGATGAGACCAAGTAAAGAATTAAGAGAAAGTACTACTACAGAGAGAAGTCCACACTCTAGAAGCAAATGTGTGCAGGCTTCTCAAGGGAAAATCTATGGCCATGATTTTGAATGCTCTGTCTTATGGGCAAGCTTTAGAAGAAGAGAAGATTATTCAAGAGTTAAAGTAGGGAAAGAATGTATGGGCACTTTCCAGAATTAAGGTTTATTTTCTGTCCTTATGGGTTTGGGCTTGTCATGATACCAGATGCATGATGGGAGCAGGCGAATTTGCACTGCCAGTGACGTGGAAATGCTGCTATAAAGAAGCAAAGATTAGCATCCATTTTTATCCCGGCGTCCCGAGTACTTTTGTCAGACACTTTGCACGGACACTGACTGTGCTGCTGCTGCTGCTGCTGCTGCTGCTGCTGCTGCTGCTGCTGCTGCACTCTGCAATAGCATCACACCCAAGCTGCAGTGTAATTACCTTTAGTTTTCCCTGTCCCTAGTCTACCTCACAACCCTTTTATTCTACAAAAATCCATCCATCAGCTGATCAGTGTCCACACCACTCGGTAGTAGATGTCTGCTGTGAATTGTGTACCCCATCCAGACTCGATAGACTGAAGCCCTAACTCCACATTCAGTTATTGAAAAATAAGGCATATCCTGAAGTCTTTAAAGTTGCAGGGGCCTGAAAGGGGAAGGGGGGCATTCTGATCTTTTGGGATTACTGACGTTATAAAAAGTGGGATCAGAAATCCCCAGTTCTCTGCCCCTCCGGCTGCACATAAAAGGTCACTTGAACACTGCAAGAGGACCTCGGCCTGACATCAGGAGCACCCTGAGCAGAACTTGAACGTCCAAGCTCTGAAGCTGTAAGAAACAAAGTTCTGCAGTCAAATTCCCACAGTCTGTGTCATTTTTCCATGCCCACCAAACTGGATGACTCAACAAAGCTAACACCGGCCAAACATTATCTTATTTGTTTGTTTTCTTTGTTTGTCTTTGTTGGAGGGAAGGGAGACCAGATCTCCCACAGCTAGGGCTGGTACTGAATTGCTAATCCTCTTGTCTTCATTTCCCAAGGGCTGCATAATAGTACATCACTATACCTGGTGAGCATACCCTTAATAGAAACCAAATATAGGGCATGCTGTTCCCTGTAACCTGTTTTGAAAGTGGTGGCATCGCTTCCTTGCCTCCCCTCAGGCCATTTTCTCCCTTATATACCAGCACTCCCTGGCCAGCATGAGTTTTGTCCTAACCTCCTTCCTTCATGAACATCAGATTCTATTCTTCCTTTACCCTTCCAAGCGTGGCTCACCCACACAGTCTTAGCCCCCTCTCGTACCTGTTATCCATTCTTGACTCCTCTAGTACCCTAGTGGGTAGTCCTAGTCCCACTTCAACACTCTATCCTATCACAGACTCATCCCTTATATCATCAATAGCAATGTTACCTCCAAGTCCAAGCACCTCACCCTCCCTCTGCCCTGCAGATTCTCTTCCACAAGACACACACACACACACACACACACACACACACACACACGCAGACACACACATAGACACACACATACATACATACACACACATATAGACACGCAAACAGCAGACACACAAAGACACACACATACACACAGACACACACACTCATGCAGACACACACAGAGGCACACAGACACACACACACATGCAGACACACACAGAGACACAGACACATACATACACGCATACACATACACACACACACACACAGACACACACACACACATACACACACACACACACACACACAAACACACACACACACACCCACACACACACACACCCACACACACACACACACACACACACACACACACACACACACACACACACACACACACACACACACACACACACACACACACACACACACACACACACACACACACACACACACACACACAGACACACACACATGCAGACACACAGACACACATATATGCAGACACACATACACACAGACTCACAGACACACACACATGCAGACACACAGACACACACACACACCCCAAACCCTTCACACCCAATGCTGATCCCACCTTTTATCGGTACGCACACATGCCCACACAACCACAGACAACACATGCACATGCCTCAGCTTCCAGCTTCCTCTGCTTCTCCAGGATTCAGTCACTCTCATACATCCCCCCACACACACCGCTCCCTGTTCCTTACACTTCCTGGCTGCCCCTCTAGACTGATTATGTGCGCTATGTACTTGCTCTGAGTCTGCTCCCAAAGTAGGAAAAACAAAAAATTAAAGAACCTGTACTCTCATATCCAGGCACCCCCATATTCAGAGGACACATCCACTGAGCACTCTTGGCTTCCCACGTGAGTCCTCATCACTAGAGATGTCAACAGGAATCCTGCCTCCTCTCTCTGGACCACCAGCCATCCTAGCAATTGTTCTTACCCTTCACTGTGGAAATATGTGCAGTCTGATCGTCCTGCTACAGCAGCAAGCTATTTTATCTGGTAACTACTCTGGGACTCCCCAGCCCTTCAGGGAGATGAGGCACCAATCTCACATCCAGGATGCTCCTCCTGGGCTGTAAAAACCCTCCTTTACCCTGTACCCTGCTGTGTCCATGCATCTTTCTGCCTTTACTGCAACTCTGCCCTAAAGGTGTCCTGGAGTCTCTGCCTAGCACGTCGAGGAGCCATTATCTTCCAGAGCATCAGATTGGCTCCTCATACCCACATACTATGAAAGCATAATAGAGAATTCCTCTGTCCTTCTAGTTCAGTGGCCAGTTCCTAGGTTGGATCTCAGTCAGGCTCCCAACATGGCTGATGCCTCTGTTCACACCTGGAGGCTCGCTCTAATGTCCATGACACACCTGCCAGGACCTACCTACACTATGGAGAGCATCCCTCCTTACCCTTCTCCCTCATCTCCTTTGCTAGGCTCTCTGTGTGCCCCACCCAAATCCTGGGGTCCTGATTGTGTACTTCCTGGGGGCATAGTTCCTCCTGGCTGACCTCATGGGTCCCACACCCTGCCTTCTCTCTCCACAACCGATTATGACTCAGAGAAAACTTTCACAAACCTATACACCCCTTTACTTCTCCAATTCATTATCTAAAACATCCCCTCCGTGACACCCTGCCTCTGGCCTAAGACCTTGGCAAACATATGTCTCATTAGCCTGGCTGGTCTCCTCTTATCTCAGGCCCCACACTGGCCCCTTCCTCCATGGGACCTCCCATTCACTTGCCCCTTTACACTATTATAGTATTATAGAGCTGGCCTCATAAAAAAAGTTCTCAACAAATATTTACTATATGAATCAGTGAGGTGTCAGCCAGAGCTGGATCCAGAGCCATCTAATCTCCAAGAAGATAGAGCGCTCACCTCACGCAAGTTCAAATCCACATTTCTAAAAGCAGGAAAGACGCTCCTTTTCCTGGAGTACAATCCGGGGTCTCTGTGTTACCAGGACCAAGACAAAATGAGAAGGGTAGACCTGAGCCTACCTGGTCAGCACGGAGGTGGTGGCAGAGCCTGTGTGAGTCCCACCTGCTGTGGGGACATCTACCCCTCTTTGACTAGAGGATTTGTCCCCCCCCCCCGGAAGAAAACTGGATCCAAGCCATTTGCTAACTCTATGTTGTAACCTCCCTAGAAAGAGCAGCGTGTTGGCCGCATTGTTCCTTAGTCTAAGAGAATTTCAGAGCTAGCAACAGGTTGAAGGGTTACAACCCATATTCCTTGCGAGTGTTCTCTGTCCCATTCAAAGGTCACCCTTAGCATGTAGAGTTATGTCACTTCACATCTCTAGGACATTTCACTCTTTCCGTAGACGAGCTTCAACATCCCTGTCCCTGCACACCACAACGCTGAGGTTAAGTGACTTAGTGGATCATTTCCTGTAGCCGGAGAATCTAACCGGATGCAGAGTAGAAAGAATCCAAGCTCCCATCCTCCCCTTTCGGTAGGGAAAATGGGGTGGAGAGACCCTTAAGCTAGGAGATGTTTTTGATTTGTGGTGGGGGAGCAGTCTCTACATCTTTGTCTGCGACTGTATGTCTGTGTCTGTGTGTCTGGGTCTGTGTGTGTGAATGTGTTATACATGTACCCAACCTGTGTGACCTGTGAGAGTCAGTTCTCTCCTTCCAATATGGAGATCCTGGGCATCGAACTGGTATTCTCAGACGTGACAGCATGCATCTTCACCCACCTTTAACTCTCTAGCTGGGCATACTTACTTGTTTGCTTTGAGATAAAGTCTCGCTCTGGGGCCAAGTCTAGCCTGGAACTCATGATGATCTACCTGCCTCAAAACTCTAAATTACAGTTGTGCACCAGTATGCCCAGTTGAGCCTAGAGTTTGCTTATGGAAGACCTGTCATCACCTTTAGCCCAAGGGAAAGGAGGGCATCCCTGAGTCTGATGGGTTCTCTCCACCATGATGGGCCTGGGAAGCAGTTATCACCTTCAGATTCCAGCTGTGGGAGAGTGGATCGCAATGTGCCCTGCTGCTTCCCAGCGCTGTCTTAAGAGCTGTTTCTGTTCTCTACATAGAAAATAAGAGTCCGAGAGATGGCTCAGTGGTTAAGAGTGACAAAGATGCCTTCCAGGGACCTGAGTTCAATTCCCAGCACCCACATCAGGCAGCTTACAACTATAAGCCCAGCTCCTGGGAATCTGATTTCTGTGGGCATTTGCATTCATGTGCATAGCCCTATACCCATACATATACATAATTAAAATAATAAAAATAAATCTTAAAAATATGAAACTTGAGGAGTCGGCAGGATGGGGCAAAGGCAGGACTCCAGATTAGCTTCTTCTCTAAGCAGCACTATCCAGCCTTAACTTGCAAGCATGCTCTCACTCACCTGATTATTCATTTGACAAATATGTATTAGGTGCTGCCGTATAGCTTTTCCTCATGATGGTAACATTCCTTTGGGGCTGGGTGGGGACTCGCCAAGCTCATGAGGCTTTTAAAACTCACACTAAGATTAAAAGACTCACAGGTTCATAAAATTTTAAAAATGTATGAGGCCTCACCCTGAGATTATATAAGCCGTCAACACCAATGTAGCAAATTATGCAGCTTTTGTGGGTCATCACACTTAATGGGGTGATCTTTTCAGTGTTTGTAGCTCCCCGAGCCACCCATATTTCTGTAAGTTATTCCAATAAATCCACTGACTGACCAAGGTGAACTTGAATGGAATCGTTTGTTCCTTCGCTACCCCATTGGCTTCTCTACCTGGTGTGAATACAAGTAATCTCCTTAGGGGGTGTTACATGCTGTTGTGCATCCTTAAGATGGTGAAAATTAAAGTCCTACTCTTCAACAAGCTGAGATTCTCAGTGGAGGTAGGCAGGGGACATGTGCACTATATGTGTACTGTATGTGCATGGTGGCTCTCTGAACTGTCCCACGGAAGAATCATTTGCTGGGGTGTAGGGAGATGATGCTGTTGGCAAAATACTTGCCCTGAATGAAGCATGAATACCTGTGTTTCATCCCCAGGCCCAACATAAAAAGCCAAGCGTGGGCACACATGCTTGTAATCCCATTGCTGGAGAGATTAAGACAGCTAGATTCTGGCTTAGTGATCATGCAGCCTAGCCTAAATGGCCAGGCCAACTTCCCAATAAGAGACCCTGCCTGTCTTAAAAACAAAAACAGAAACAACAACAACAAAAACTTGTGGTTAGGAGCACGGACTTCTCTTCCAAAGGACCCTGGTTTGATTCCCAGCATTCACATGGTAGCTCACAATCCTCTGAAACTCTAGTCTCAAGAGATCCAATACCTTCCTCTAGACTTCATGGGCACCAGACACACATGTGGTACAAAGACATACATGCAGACAAAGCACCAATATACATAAAATAAATATGGTGGACAGCTCCCGAAGAACGGCACCTGAAGCTGATCTCTGCCACACACGTGTACTTCCACATACATGCACACATTCATCTGTGCATGCAGTTAAACACTGACCAAAGAACATCAGAAAACTGCAACACTGCATAGAGTATGGAAGAAAGCGTCCACTTGTAACACTATTTTGATAGTAGTTCTTAGTTTTCCTTAGTCCAACAGTCAGCACTCTGATCATGACATATACATAGTTTCGGCTTCTTCTTTAAGCCCAATATTCTACTATAAGTGCTTTTGATAAACTAAAACTCTTTTTAGATGTTAGTGGCTGAATAAACAAAGGTCACCTAATAGACACATGATAATTCACTGAATTCGTTACTCCCTTTCGTTGTTAGATTGTGTCCAATACCACATAATTAGAAAAAGTGTGTGACGAGCTAGGTGTGGTGGCTCGGCTCCATGATGACAGTACTTGGAAGATGGAGGAGGCAAGGAGATCAAGAATTCCAGGTCATGCTGGACTACAAACCCCTGAATCAAAAGGGGGGAGGGGGACAGAAAACGAACATTGTCCTAAGTGTGAAGCATTTTCCATTTTTTGTGTCCTTTTAGGACCTGGAGAAATGGCTCAGCAGTTCAGAATGCTCACTGCTCTTGTGGGGTGTCTAAGTTAGGTTCTCAGCACCCACATGGTGCTTCACAATTTCCTGTAACTCCAGTCCCAAGGCATCAGAAACCTTCTGATCTCATCGGCCACCACATGCATATGTATTGCACATGCCAGGACTTTCTAGGAATTTACCGGGTTATAGGTAGGATATAGGGAATGACTAATGTCCCTCTGCAAAGCAGCCTCTTTGACTAAGACTAAGCAGAGGAGTGTACCATGGTTACGGATGGAAGACTCAATAGTGGCAAAATATGAGTTTTCCTCTATTCATCTACAGATCCAACATGATCCCAGCTCCCGGTTCCTTCTTTTCCTGTTCCTCTCTCCTCCTTTTCTTCCTCCTCCACACTTGCTCCCCTCCTTCCCCCTTTTCCCCTCCTTCATAAAAGTTGACACTTTGTTACTAAAACACAAAGAGGGTTTTGAAAAAGACCTAAGTCTGGCTACTCACACTACCGGGTTCATGACTTGTCATAAAATTTCAAAGTCTTTTCAGGGGACATAAGAATAGGAAGCCAAAGGGGCCAATGCTGTGGAGGAAAGAATGTTCAGCAAATGCCACTGGAATCAGTTGTCTTCCTGGATGGAGCAGAGTGAATCTGGACTGTGCCGCACACTGTATTAAAGGGCACCACACCGAGCTAACACTGAAACATTTAGGACGTGGATGCAAATGACGTATGTGGACCCTGACAACTTTTATGAGCAGTAATACAAACCATAATCCTTTTTACATGGGGAGTTGTAAGGTAATCTGTTGGTTTGAGTTGATGTAAAGAAAAATAGAGTCTGTGTGTAGTAAGGTAGTGATAGAAGTTGTTCCTAAGGCAATTAAACACCTAAGTAGGCAGATGCCCTGTATAAAGGGCAACGTATGAGCTGGGTGGGCTACTGACCTTGGGGAGAAAAATCTGAATTCTAAATGGCATCTATTCCTACAAGTTCAGAAAAGGCGCCATGGCACTTCCGTTGCAGAAGTGTCTTAGAGAACAACTTCCAGGTCACAGACAGAATGGTGGCAAGGCCCTGCTGATGGTTTTACCCTGACTGTAGGGTGTCTGGGTAAGAGGAGCTTGGAGAGCGCTCAGCCCTCAACTGCTGAAGCTATCGCCTGGGAGGAGGATGCAGTTGAGCAGTTGAGAGTTTGTACTCCAGAAGAGGCTCTCAAGAAGGCCTGGCTGTCCAAATGTAGCCAGTACTTAGCTCCCAGTACTACCAAAGGACACAGACTCTTCCCTGGAAGTGAGTCACTAGTCAAGGCGTGGGCTGGAAGGCCACTGTACATTCACAGACCTCAGCCACCTGTGAGCTTGCAGCACAGGCAGAGCCCGCACCAATAACCACAGGCTCCATTGTGCAGTTTCTCTTCTACTCTCAGGACCCCCTTCTGCCGGATTGCTGAGAGTCTCCACCCTAAGCCAAGTGCCCCACCAGCACCAAGCTCCATCCACCAGTGAGCTCCATCCCTAGCCTTTCAATTTTGCACTTAACCAGCTCCATAAAAGTCACTGATGCTGATAAGAGGTCCTAATAGGAGGAGGACAGCTTGTTCAGGCACGCCTTGCAGCCCCGGCCACCCCAGTCACTCAGATCCAGAGCTGTCTCTCAGCGCTGCAAGGCAATGACTAAGGATTTATGTGGTCATTTTGAGCCTTCCTGACCATCTCAGGATGCTCACAGAGGGATTGGGTGAGTTCAATGGCTGCTATTCTGGGTGAGGAGATCAATCCTTCTCCTTCGTCTTAAACAGACTGTGGACAGGGCCAAATTATCTACAAAGAATTAACAGGCAGAAAGCAGTAGCCTGATCTATGAGTCAGACAGAGGCATACTCAGGATCATCAAAGTGCTTTGCAGCAGACAGGGCAGAATCCCCTGTGAAACTATGCATCCTTAGTGAGAGGCTAACCCTCTGTGGCCAAAAGGTACACAGTTCTATAAACAACTAACATCCCCCAAACCCAACCCACCCCAAAATAAACAAACTGAACCTAAACTGAGGCCAGGAAGAGCCCAAAAGGAGCATTTGCCTCGGTGCTGCCAATGCTTCATAATGATGCCAAAGCTTCTCCTTAGGGTTGAAACAAGAACGGTTTTGAAGATACCCACATTCTTAATATAATAATCAGCAAGGCTAACGCTGATGGTCCATCCTCAAGGAGTCTCTGGCCAGCCACAATGTCCATCCTGCAGCTTTGTGTTCCGATAAATCATCTCTATAAAGATCCCTTTCCATTGTCCATTGTTGAGTCTACAGGAGACTTCAAAAATATGCTCGAACTATTGTTAGAGGAAAGAACTAAAAATAAAAAGTTTTAAAAAGCTGAAAATCTGGGTGTGGTAGCACATGTCATCGATCCCTGCATTTAGAAAGCAGAGGCAGATGACTCTCTGTGGGTTCAAGGCTTACAGAGCGAGTGCCAGGTCTCACACTCTGCAGCCCATGGCTACATAGTGAGACTTTGTCTCAAACCCAAACAAACAAAAAAGAGCAAGAAGAGGCCCTTGCTATACCCTAGTGGAAACTCTGTTTCTCATATCCCCTAAATTTAATGAATCATGCCGGTTTCGTTTGTTGTTTGTTGGTATATGTTGAGTGTTAAGCACCATCCCTGGCACACACACGGGACAATTAGGCCCTAGAAAATGTATAAACTAGTAGACAGAGATCCCACTGTTCTAGAGAAGATACTGTTCTAGTGAGAAGATGCTATCCAATTACATTGTTATATTATTTTGAGCGATGATGGTCCATTGGAAAATAAATCTCACAGGGTATACACATCATACTCCTTTATGTATTAAAAGGAACTTTCTTCCCTGAAGTAGTTCCACGGGTCTGTAATAGCAACACTTGGGAGGTACGAGTCCAAGGGTCACCCTCAGCTCTGTAGTGAGTTCTGCAACAGTCTGGGCTATTAGAGATCTTGTCTTTTAAAAATGATAATTATTGCTAGATTATTAGGCGGTGGTGCATGCCTTTAATCCCAGCGTTCAAGAGGCAGAGGCAGGAAGCTCTCTCTCTGTGAGTTTGAAGCCAGCATGGTACAAAGAGCGGGTTATATGATAGCCAGGATTTCACAGAGAAACTTTGTCTCAAAAAAAGGGGGATGGGGAGAAGAGGAGGAGGAGGAGGAGGAGGAGGAGGAGGAGGAGGAGGAGGAGGAGGAGGAGGAGGAGGAGGAGGAGGAGGAGGAGAGAAAGGAAGGAAAAAGTTAATTATTCAAGTTAACTAGAGACTCTATTATGGCCTTTTCTTGTCATAGAAGTTTAGTTTTGTTCGGTGGATCTTGGTAATTTGTTAACTATCAGTCGTAGTATGTCTTCCATCCTTGAGGAGAATGAATAGATGCTCTTAGCCCTCTGTCTTCAATGACAGTCCAGAGAGGAATCAGGAGTGCAGGCCAGAGGTTCCCACCTGCCTTTCAGGTGGCTTTCTTTCTGCTGAGAGCCCTTCTGGCAATAAAGTGGCACAGAGGACAGGCTGTTAACTCTTGGTCCACCCCCAGTCCTCTTCCTAGGAACTTGAGCTATAAGTGGGAGGAAGAGGAAGTGTGGTCTCCTCAGTCACACCCAGAGCTCTGTGTCAAAACAGGATAGCCTTGTCAGGACTCAGGGAGGCAGGAGGGAGCCTCCACAGTAGCCATGTGGAACAGATAGGACCAGAAATACTTACTCAAGGAGGCATGGCGAGAACTCCACAGCACAGCTGAGTAACAGACAGGCCCGGAAATGCTTGCTCTGTCTACAGGTTACTATCACCACACCATGGTTTATGGAAAGTTTAATCCCAGAACTCAGGAGGTCGAGGCAGGCAAATCTGTGAGTTCAAGGCCAGCCTGGTCTACAGAGAGAGTTCCAAGACAGCCAGAGCTACACGGAGAAACCTTGTCTTGGAAAACTAAAACAGAAAAAGAAGTTGGTCACTTCCATTTCTGAAGTGCAATGAAAGTCTGAATTGTGCTCATTTGCTTAGAGTTGAGCACAACCCCAGGGTGGTCCCTGGGAGTCACAATGGGAACATTTCCAAATCTCCATTTCAGCCACTGTGCTTATTGACTTCTAGACAGAGCTACCTTGACTTAGGCAAGCGTGAGTTATGAAAACAGGTCTGTTCCTAAAAATGGGAACATCTTGGAAAAGTTACAATTAAGACAGTCACAGACATCTCCTCCCCGACTTACAGTAACTACTTTATTCACCATGAGTTCAAGTCTAAGAATAGCTAGAGTCTAAAAAAGATTAATAAAAATAAAATATTTTTTTATTCTTTTGTGCTTATGCTTTTTTTCTGCCTTGTTAAATAAGCAGAAATCAGTAAAAAGTGAGAGTATTCTAGTGTATACCTGTCATCGCAGCACTCAGAAAGCAAAGGAAGAAGGAGCTTAGAAAGTTCGATGCCAGTCTGGTCTATACAGAGAAACATTAGCTTAAAATCAACAAAGGAGGGGTCGGGGGAGGGTGGAGAAACAGCTCAGCGATTAAGAGCACTTGCTGTTCTCACAGAGGACATGGGTTCAATTCTCTGCACCCACATGATGACTCAGAACCATCTGTAACTCCATTCCAAGAGATCAAAAGCCTCTGTCACTGCTGTCTCGTCTTCTTCTTACCTCTTCCTCTTGTTGTTGTTATAGTTGATATTGTTGATGTTGCTGTTGTTCTCCCCCTCCTCCTCCTCCTCCTCCTCCCCTTCTCCTCCTCCTCCTCCTCCTCCTTCTGAGGGCATCAGGCACACATGAAGTTAACATACATGCAAGCAAAACATTCATACACATAACATAAAATAAATAAATCTTTTTTTTAAAGATGTATTTATTTATTTATATGTAAGTACACTTTAGCTGTCTTCATCCACACCCAAAGAGGGCATCAGATCTCATTACGGATGGTTGTGAGCCACCATGTGGTTGCTGGGATTTGAACTCAGGGCCTCTGGAAGAGCAGTCAGTGCTCTCAGCCACTGAGCCATCTCTCCAGCCCAAAATAAATAAATCTTAAACAAACAATAAAACCCTAGAAGTATTTTTGTGTTTCCTTGGTGCTTCTTTTTAGTCTTATTTATATATTTATTTATTTATTTACTTATTCATTCATTCATTCATTTACGTATGTACTTACGTGTGTGTGTGTGTGTGTGTGTGTGTGTGTGTGTGTGTGTGTGTCCCCACAGAGGTAAAAAAAGTACTGGATGGATCCCCTGGAACTGGAGTTACAGACAGTTGTGAGATACCCGTGGGTGCTGGAAATTGAGCCTGGATTCTCCAGAAGAGCAGCCAGTGCTCTTAATTGCCAAACTTTCTCTCCAGCCCCCTTTTCTTTAAATTAAAAATTAAAACTAATATGTAACATGCCTTTCCATTATATATAAATTCATATTTTTCTTTCAGGGAAATGTTTGTACCTACATTTTATTTTGACTTATTTTAATTGAGATTTAAACATAAATATTAGGCACATTAATGGAGTACCACATGTCTTGTTTGTTTCATTTTGTTTGACATAAGGTCTCTCTCTATGTAGACTTGGCTGTCCTGGAATTCTCATGTAAACCAGATTAGTCTCAAACTCACAGAGATCAGCCTGCCTCTCCCTGCATGCCTGGGACTAAAGGCATACATCATCATAACCACATCTACCTCTCTCTCTCTCTCTCTCTCTCCCTCACTCATCTTTTGAGATTATAATGCAATTCCATTATTTCCCCTTTCCCATTCCTCTTTCCAAACCCTCTCATAGAGCCCTCTTTGCTCTTTGAAATTCATGACCTCCTTTTTACGTTGTTGTTGTTGTTGTTGTTGTTGTTGGTGTGTGTGTGTGTGTGTGTGTGTCTGTGTGTGTGTGTGTGTGTGTCTGTGTGTCTGTGTGTGTGTGTTGCTCAGGCTATACAATGTTACTAATATGTAAATGTTTTCAGGGTTGATCATTTGGTATTGGATAACCAACTGATCTGCTCTTACTTAGGAAAGACTGTTTCTCCCACTCTCAGTTCTCTTTGGTTGTCAGGAATTCACGGTGTAGGGCTGAGGTCTCATGAACTTTCTCCCATCCACGTTAGCAAACTAACGGATGCTGTCTTTGCTTGTCGCTATTCTTTTTAATGTCACACATCTTAGATTGTTCCTGGGCATTTTGTGTGTTTTTCACTGACCTTGGGATTGTCTTCTACCACATGTTCAAATTGGCTGAAGTTTATAAGTAGAGGAATATTTAACATCCGAAAACTGTCACTTCTGATTTCCCTCCTTTATGATTTATTAGACATCATCTCAAATGTTCCAGGTAGGCAATCATATCAGCAAGTTTGAAATGAAGACGATAATGCTATTTAAAGCTAAATTATAATATGCCTGAGAATGGAATATACATAACGGATTTTTTCCAAACCACAAATAAATTTAATTAAAATTGTTTATTTTTGAAATATGAGTCAAGTAAAATATTTTCTTGGCAATTCATAGCATCATCATTTTTAAGTTGAAGTGACTCTTTAAAAATAAAAATCTTGCCAGGCATTGGTGGCATTAGTCCCAGCATTCCCGAGGCAGAGGCAGGCACATCTCTGGGTTCAAGGCCAACCTGATCTATAGAGTGAGTTCCAGGACAGTTAGAGCTACACGAAGAAACCCTGTCTCAGAAAACAAAATAACAACAAATAAAATAAGGAAATAAAATATAAATCTCACCTGGTTTGGGCAGTGGTATTACTCACTGAAAGGGGGGCTTCAGACTTCTTGTTTCAGTTCCTGACTGTGCTGTGCTTCTCTGCCTTCTCTCCATCATCCTGTTTCCTTCTCAGAGCAGAAGTAGACGGCACAGATGCCCACAAGCAGCCGCTTCTTTCACCTTTCAAATGAGAACAAAACCAAGTAGGCCCTAGGCATCTTAGAATCCAGAGACTCCTTTTTCTTAATATTCAAAAAACATTTTACTTTCTGCACAAACAAGCTTTTAACATTTCCTGGCAATTATTCAGCAAGATTGTGGCCGTTTGAAAAGTTTATAAAATAAAGAACTTTGCCCAGTTCGCCTCCGAACATCTGGTTTGGAGGTCTATGTACATTGTGTGTGTGTGTGTGTGTGTTTTGTGGGGGGGTGCTATGTGTGTGCTGGTCTACCTGTGTAAAGACCTGTGTGTCAAGATTGAATGTCATTCCTCAGGTACTGTCTATCTTGTATATTAAGACAGAGAGACAGAGACTCCTTTGTTAGACATAGGCTGGACACAACTTAGACCTGAGACCCTGAAGTTTTAGAAGAAGAAACAAGCCATTCTTCTGACCACCTACTGGACAATAAGGGGCCTCTCTGAACTCTTCCCTTCTCTGAGGTCTCCCTCCACAATAGTGGACTTCTCCAAGATCTTCCAGGCCTTGAGATTCTCCATTTGCTTTCTCTGCACCAGGCTTATAAGCCCCAAGGAACCCTAGCACCCTCCTCATTTGAACACTTTAGGCCAGCAACACCTTGGCAAGCACAGCAGAAAGAAGCCACATGTAGACAGTTCAGGGTAAAGGTAAGCAGATCAGAAGAGGCATCATTGGATGTAGGCAGCCCAGAGCATGATCAATGCTCAGATCATGAGCCTGCAGGATTACACAGTTTGCGCTGCTTCTAAACACACATGGGGTTTAGAGAACAATCCATGATGCTAAGCTAGGGTTCCACCAGCAAAGCTCTCCAGGGCCAGTTCCTTCTCTGAGCTATAGAGCACAAAGAATGGTCCAAGTGCCTATTCTCAGGTCTCCAAAGTTTTGGAACCAGAATCCTCCTTGGGAGGGATACTGTCTTCCTCAGGCATTAGAAATACACACAGAACTCAATTCTGCTGATCGTGGAGAGGGCAGGGACATGGTTTCTCATCCCTTTTGTGTTGAAGGAAGAGAATGCTAGTCACTCCTGACTCACCTCTCTCTCTCTCTCTCTCTCTCTCTCTCTCTCTCTCTCTCTCTCTCTCTCTCTCTCCTCCAGCACATTCTCTTTCTCCTTCTCTCTTTGCTAGCTTCTCTCTCGCTTGCTCCAGGCTGTACATGCTCTACAGAACTACCTGGCTATGGGGAAGATAGTCTTCCATGATGAGGCCTACTCCCTACAATCAGAAGGGCACTGTCTGAAGAGAGATAAAAAGCCTAAACGAGAGGGAGGCAGAGCAAGATCTACAGCAACCCCCAGAGAGAACACAGGCAGGAATGTGATGGTTAAAGCTGATTCCAACTTGACAGGATTTAGAATCACCATGGCAACAAACCTCTGGGTGTGTCTGTGGAGGAGTTTCTAGATGAAGCTAATCTCGATGGGAAACCAGCCCTGAGTGCAGGTGGCACAATTCTATGATCTGGGATCCTAGACTAAATAAAAGGGAGAAGGCAAGCTGAATGCTGGCATCATCTCTCTCGTCTCCCTGACTGCAGATGCAATGTCCTTAAGTTCTGATGTCATCCTTTCCCACATGATGGACTGTGCCTTCAAACCGTGAGCCAAAACAAACCCTCCCTCTGTAAGTTTATTTTGGCAGGTATTTTGCCACTGCAACAAGAAAAATAACTAATTCCAGCACTTGGGAAGCAGAGGAAGGAGGATCTCTGAGTCTGAGGCCAGCTTGGTCTACAGAGCGAGTCCCAGGACAGCCAGGACTACCCTCTCTTGAAAAATTAAAATATATAAATAAAATGTGTGTGTGTGTGAGAGAGAGAGAGAGAGAGAGAGAGAGAGAGAGAGAGAGAGAGAGAGAGAGAGAGAGAGAAGAGGAAGGAAGTGGAAGAGAGAAGGAAAGAGAATGAGAATGTAAGGAGAGTCTGGAGATGCAAAGAGGTGGAAACCCCCTCTCCAACGCTGGGTTGCCCTACATGGCCACTATTTCTTGGACTTGTCTGATTGGGCCCAGCTCAGAAGCCTCAGCATAAGTAACAGTACCTGAAAAATCAGCACCAAACTAAAATGTGTTGCTAGGCCAGGCACTAGTAGTATGCCCAGCTTCCCCAATTCCTCAAAGAGCCAGCCCAGAGGGCAACATTCTCCGTGGAATGGAATTGCACATCAGCTCATGCAAGCTAGAGCCCAGGGACAGGCTTTGACCATGCATCAAAGGGATGATATGACCTTGTGAAGCTTCCTTTGTGAAGGACAGACACCGGGACTAGGGTACAGCAGCTGTCACCTGAGGAATGTAATTCTTTAAGGACAGAAGCAAAGGCTGCTGCTGATTAACTCTGATGTGAAATATTCATAAGGCCAAGGAAAAACCTTCATAAGCATAGAATTTGAGTCAGGGACACGTCATGGGTATAGTGAGTATGTCAGCCAGCTGAGATCAGTGTTTACCAAAAGGACTGTCACCCAAGTGGGGGCAGTCGTTCAACCTGGGGGCAACAAAAGACTGGGTGTATGAGCCAACATCTGCAAGGAGAGAGAAGGGGGCTACCGTGCAAGAGCCCTTCATAATAGCTACATGTGGAGGAGGGATATCTACGGGCGGGCTTATGGTTAGGACAGCCCAGCCCAGGGAAAGTACACAATCTCTCTCTCCACAACCTTCTGTGTGTTGAATCCTTCTGGAAATTACTAAGAATGTGAACCTGGGTTCAGCCTAAGGGTAGAGATATAGGGCAAGACAGGTGAAACAGAGAGGAGAGGCCAGCATTGTGGAACCACCTGTCCCCTCCCCAACTTGAGGAATGGCCTGCCAAGGGAGGGGACACCCGCCCACCTATTGCTCACTGCCTCATATCTGTACACGATAAGCAATAAACCAGGCCTGACTCACCTGGGCTCCACTGTCTGTTCTGAAGTTGAATAGTGACAGGTCTGTGGCTAGGAGGGACATTCTCTTCCCAAAGGTAAGTCACTCAGGTGCCTTGTGACTTGTTAAATGTGTCCTCAGCCTTGAAGGCCTTTCTCTCAAGGAAGAATCGCATTAGCCCTTCATAAGACAGCTATTGGGCAGCTCTGTGAACTGCCTGTATTACATTCATTTCTCTACAGATCCTTCTATGTGGAAGCCATACAGAGCCTGGTGTGGCCAAAATATTAGCATAGAAGTGTGAAGTTCAGGACTTGTGTTGAGGGCAGTGGGTTGGTGGCTTGGGCCACAGGATTTGCCCACTTGGGCTTACAACTAGCCCCTGCCTAACCCTGTTTGGGCTTAAGCTCATGACAAAGGATCCTTCTCCAGCACCCTGGGTCCTCCTGTGATACAGATTTGCACTACACTACCATCTCTGGAACTCACCAGCTGAGCTCCTCTCCTGTTCCTCAGGGGTCTTTGAAAACAAACCTGATGGCTATGAGACTGCAAGACCCTACCACCCGGAGTTATAACCCTGCTCTATGTGGCCAGCAGCAAGCTACACATGCTGGGCTGAGGGAAGTGGCTTCTAAGACTTCCCTAGGTGGACCATGTAACCTTGCTCTCCTGTCTAGTAGACCCAGGCTCAGTGGAGCCCAGGCTGCTGCAGTCAGGTGGGCTAGTGAGGACATAGTTACAATCCCTGGGACAAAGGAGACAGAAGGGGTGGAAAAATCACAGGGATGGGGGTGGGTGACAGAGATACCTCAGATGCAGCAAGCAGACACTGTAGGGTCCATAGCACCTTGCACAGCTGGCCATGCAGCTGAGCTCAGGAGACATGGCTCTGGACATGACTTAGAAGACCCTTGGTGTGGTCAGTATTGGGGCCTGGAAGCTGCAGGACAGGGGAAGAGAACTCAGAAGCAGGCTCAACTTAGGGTCTGAGTAGTGGACAGGGAAAGTATCATGTGTGGCCGTGTCCTGTAGAGCCTTTGCTATTAGGTGAGCTTACAGCACAGTCCCTCTCCTAGCTCTGGTGCCTAGATCTCTGGGATCAGGCAGCCAGGCAATAGCTCACCCAGACCTCGGATCCTGCCAGTGCTTCCTAAAAGGCTTTCTCCATTGCCTCTCAACCTAGAGCTTGTATGGCAGCTGTCATCAAGAATGGCATTCTGATTCCTACCTGACTACACCAAGCTCCTCTGCCTCCTGCCTCCAGTGTGGCTACCTGCCTAGGCCTGATTCCTGTCATAAACCCTGTCACCCCTAAGCAGTGCTGCACAACTGAGTGTAGCTAAGGGCTTGCCGTGCTTCCTCCTCTCGGCTGTCAAAGCAAGTCTTGGATACCAGAGTGTACATCCTGTGAGCTCTGTATGGAGGATAAATCTGTATAGATCGGGCCCTACGGCTCTCATGGTCATGGAATTCTGGCTAAGGTGTGTGTGATTTGATTCCGGCCCTGGGTGTCAATGTACCTCCGGGCGTCTGCTGAAGCTCCTTGGTGCCCACCAGTACTTGTAATGGGCTAGTGCTCACTGATGGCAACCAGCCCACCTCTCCTTGATCCTTGCCAGGTCAGGGTGCCGCTTGGTGTGGGGCACCGTGGCACTCTTGAGTTCCTCCTACCCCTATGTCCTGTTTGGCCCACTGAATTCTCTGAACAGGAAGTCAGAGTTCCCAGAATGCGGCCAGGAAACAGTTTAGGAGACGCATCCCTTCGGGACATGTAGATCTACACTCTTATATCCCTCTGCTCCAGGGAGATCTGAAAGGTTGTCAGTAGCCTCTGAAGCAGCGAGGGCTTCCATCATCTCCACAGTGGACTATCCTGGTCAGGCTGGCTTGGGCAAGGCCGTCAGGCACTGTTCCTTGATGTTCTCCTTTGATAGTAGCATGGCTGTGGACCACTGAATTCCCAGCCTCAGTTTCCCCATCTGTAAGGTGATGTACCATAATCATGCCATCCCTTGAGATTAAAATAAGACAGAGGCTTGAATGGAAGACCTCCATCCAGTTTCTGGACCCAGACCCGATGGCATTTTGTGGGTGCTAAGGAGATGTCAGGGTGTCTTCTTGCCGCGTTTAACTCGTGTATGACACTTCTGGTCTGCATAAAGTAAGTTTCAAGAATGGATACAGTATGTACTTAATTTTCGGAACGTAAGCATGAAGCCCAGAGTTATATAAAAAGAAGAAACACTTTCCGGCCAACCTTTCCTCCTCCCCGCCTCTCCTCAGGCTCCTGACAGCGCAGAGCCACACAGAGCCGACTGCTTTTAACCTCAGGAAAGGTAAACCAGAGGCCCCACTCAGAGCTATTTTAAGCAGAGACTTATAAAGTAAAAGCAGCTGTAAAATGAAAAGCTGCAGGCGCATTTCCATTTCCTGGAGTGATGGGACAAAGAGCTTTGCCAGCAGGCCCCGCAGCTGGATCAGCGCTCTCGGCCAGAGCTGGGTCTCCAGGCCTCAACCAGCTCCACCTGGCACGGGGCAAGGCCCAGCTCTGGAACAAGGATCCTGGCCAACATCAGTGCCAAGTTTCCGTAATTCATGGGGCAGAGAGGCAGCAAAGGCCATGGTGGGCGTGTCTGGCAGGGGCTCACCCCGGCCCTGCTGCATGCTGGGGCTCAGAGCCGGCCCAGCTGTTCCTGCATGGCTCCTTCCTGCCGGTTTTCCTTCACTATCTCTAGCCCAGGACAGAGCTGCTATCGGAATCCCAGAAGACTCGTGGGTGCCTTTCCAGCATTTCTTTGCCTCCTATCTGGGGCCTACTTGGGGACCACTAATTAAACTGCAGAGGCAGAGTTTAAGATTATGAAACGTCCCTCTTCAGGGCAGATTGTCTCCTACGCTAAGGGGCCTGGCTTAAGCCACCAGCCACCAGCCACCAGCCACTAGCCCCCTGGACTCTTCCCCACACACTAGATGCTACACCGGAGGCTGAGCTAGGAATCAAGGTGCTATCCCAAGGACAGGGACTGCCGTTAAGTCAGAATCCTAGCCCAAAAGGCCTTGGAGTACATGCATGTTCCCTTTAGATAGCGCTGGCTGAATCTCAGGCCTGGGAGGAGTCATTGCCTGACTGCCTATTCACAGAGCTCTAGCCACCAGAGTGGAAGAAGGTGCTGCAAGCGTACTTGGGCTCTCGCTGGAAAGGCTCTCCGGAACCCAGCCATACATGGTACTACCTGGTCCACCACTCAAGCCTGCAACTGGCCCAAGTTGAACCTGTTCTTGAGCTTGCACCCCTCACAAACTGAGAGCATCGTTAGCCAGGGCATAGTGTCCACTTAAGTTGTCTTGGAAATGGTCTTCTCAGCCTGGGAATCGAGCTCTATTATTCTCTATTTCTCTACCTCTTTATCTGCATGGTTCCTAATCTGGCCCCAATGCCACTGGACACACAGACTAGGCACAAATTAACAGTATCCACAATGAAAAACTTGGTGAGGAACCTGTGGACATTATGTCATAGAACTGGCCTTGCTCATGGCCACAGAAGTGATTGCTTCTGAGGTGTCCCACCTCCTGGTTTCCAGAGACCCATGAATCCACTAACTATCTGATGGGGCTTTCTGTAAGGCCTTCTTCTGGAGGTAGGGGAAATGAGGGTGGGGTGACAAATGCTGGGTTGGGGTCCACAGCAGTTCTATTCCCCCTGTGTCTATCCACTCACTCCAAAGACTGTCCTATGCAATTTACGTAAGATGCTTCACAGTTCCCCCAGCCCTACAGTGTTTCTGGTCTGTCCATTTTGCTGTCTTGCCTCTCCCTAGCTCTCTCAGCCAGCTCCTTGTCTCTAGCTAGAGTTCCCCTGGGGGGCCTTAATGTGTCAGGTCTCCTTATAGGTGTCAGCTGCCCCAGGAAAATCCAGCTTGTCCTGGTGAGAGATATTTAGCTGTCACTGTTCAATGGCTTTGTGTCCCACAACTGCCTCAGTTTCCCCGTCAGTCTTTCAGTGACCTCAATGGTGGCGGCTGATGGGACTGATGGACTTGTCCTTGGGGTTGAAGGGTTTACAGGCAGCTCAGACTCTGGCAAAAGGTGAGTTTACAAGCTCACCCTGCCACCAGGGTCACCAGGAGTCCACGGATGTGGACACAGTCCTCTAGGCTGTCACCTGGCAGGTGCTCTTTTCTTCCAGGTGACTCCACTTAATAGGAAAGCTCTACAGTCAGTCCCCATCGCTGCAGCAGGATGAAGTGAATACCGAGTTTACAGAAGACATGAAGACATTGGGGAGCCCAGCATCCCCAAGACAGACAGCTTTTGCCCACCATGACAGTTCATCATAAGTAAGTTGACAAGTGTAGACCTGGTTTCTTCTTTTTATCAGATGAGGCCGAGTTCAAGGAGGGCATCTAGAATGTTAATGGGTGCCAGCAAAGAAACCATGTGATCCCGTGTCTGGCTCAGGCGGAGGACAGGACTGTGTGATGGGCATTTGGGAGGTGCAGAAGAGGTGCTCCTTTATACACAGAGACACCCTGAGACCCCCAACCTCAGCTACCAGACTCCCAGCATTGGCTTAGTGGTCATGTGTGTAGGGCTGCACTTCCCAGGGGTGCTCACCCCTTAAGCAAGAGTCTCTCTGGAGAGTGTTTATCATCGGCAGATTTCCTGACAATCCCTTTCAGGGGGTGTCCATGTTAGCATTTGCTATGGCCCTGTAATCCCCCAGTTCACCTACCCACCTAGTGGAGTTCTGAGGACATATCTCAGTCTGGAAGGAGTTCCTGTTTCTCTTGGGGCTTCCTGAGGAACCAGGGTGCTGAAGCTGGGCAGGGCAGTGTTTGATGCAAACTACAGCGCTTGTGCCAAAAAGAGTAAGAGTTTGAGCAACTATGTCCCAGGAACATGAATTCAAGTAATCCAAATATATGTTCTACCGTGGAAGTTATCACACTAAGATTTCATGGTCATGGAGTTCTTCAATCTACGGCCATCTCTTCCCAGCATGTCCTCGTGGTCCAAGCTCTGTGCTTCAGGGTCTTTTCACACTGTCTTGTGACAGATCTTTAGCAGCAGAGAAGATCTGAAACTAGCCCCCTGGGGAAGGACTACTTCCCAGATCCTGGAGAGTATTTGAAGACTGCAGAAACACAGGAAGGCCACACGCCCTGCCTGACCTCTGCCCTAAATGGAGGGAGGGTTCCTTAAGATAACACCCTTCCTCAAGATCTTCTCAAGTAGATAGACCTGGAGGCTATGTCTGAACCACAGAGTGCAGAGGTCAGAGGTGAGATGGTTATCCAAAGTGTGAAAGACCTACCCTCCAGGCAGCAGCCCTAGCCCTGTTCAATGGGCTGCACTTATCTTCCAGGTGCATCCCACAGCCCTGGGGAAAGAAAAAGCTAAACAAAAACAAAGCTCCTGTCATTTTACGGGAGAGGTTTGAATGAGTGGAATGGGCGGGAGGCAGGGACCAGAGTCAGTAGTTCCTCTGTCTATCACTGTCTTCCACCAGGAAGGAGCTGTAAAAAGGACTCCAGACCCCTAGTAATTTACTTCAAAGTCTTAACAAGCGGCTGGGTGAGGTCTCAAAGGCTTTTGATCCCAGCACTCAGGAGGCAGAGACAGGTAAAAGAGACTTAGTAGAACTGGGTGGTAGTGGTGGCACAGGCGGTGGCCGCGGCACACCTTTAAGCCCAGCGCTTGGGAAGGCAGAGGCAGGTAGATCTCTGAGTTCAAGGCCAGCCTGGTCTACGGAGTAAGTTCCAAGACAGCCAGGTCAACATAGAGAAATACTGTCTCAGAAACAAACAAACAAGAAGCAAAAGTCTTAACACACCCATGTCTTCATGGGAGGTTTATCTGAGAATAGTTAGGAAGTGAGTAGAGGGGCTGGAGAGATGGCTCAGTGGTTAAGAGCACTGACTGCTCTTCCAGAGGTCCTGAGTTCAATTCCCAGCAACCACATGGTGGCTCACAACCATCTGTAATGAGGTCTGATGCCCTCTTCTGGTGTGTCTGAAGACAGCTGCAGTGTACTTATATATAATAAATAAATCTTTAAAAAAAAAAAAAAAAAAAAAAATGAAAAAAAAAAAAAAAAAAGTTGTAATTTTTGCCGGGACAAAACCTTGGGAAAAAAACCCCAAAAGAAAAAAAAAAAAAAAAAAAAAAAAAAACAGAAACAAAAATTCAGACTCACATAAATGTCTACTGACAGCTATGAGTCAAGTCTGACTATCAGATATGGCCACGAACACTGGCAGAGTTTATTCAAACAGAATGGCACAGAAAGTGTTCCTGATGGCTTGGTGACACAGGCCATCCCTGCCATACCCTTACCACAATGACACGCAGACAGGACCTCCACATATTGTGGGGGGCTCTGGTAGAAGATCTCTCTCTCTCTCTCTTTCTCTCTCTCTCCCTCTCCCTCTCCCTCTCCCTCTTCTCTCCTCTCCTCTCCTCTCCTCTCCTCTCTCTCTCCTCTCTCTAATGGTTTGTATTGTTTACAGAGAAGAGTATCTTTTTATAGCTAGAAAGCTGTTTTCAGACTGAACTGCTCACCCCTACGCTGTGCCTGTGTTGGGGGCAGGCTTGCCTGCAGAAGTCTGTCTTATAGGGTGCTGGTGCCTGGCTGGAGCTGGGGGCTGTGAGGGCTCAGTGGAGACTGGGCTTGTCTGCTTCTCTAGCCTTTGGTTACAATAGTGCCACTGTTTTAAGATAGGAAAGTGGTCTGGGCTGGGTCAGCCTGGGAACAGCACACCGCCCAGGACCTCAGAAACTAACTTAAGGATTGGCTAAGGGTTCAAGCCCCTGTCCAGTGTGGCTTCCGGGGCTGAGTCTGGAGTGGGGGTGGGGGCATCCTTTGTCTGAAGTTGATGTGTGTGATGACTTGGGGGAGAACTGCTGCCCGTGGATGCTTTCCCTGTGGAAACAGGAGTTCCCTGACTGCACCAGGTGCCCTGCACACCGCTGCAGGGCAGGTGCCGTCAGAAGAAGGATGTAGGCTGGCTTCCTGGCACTGCCCTCAGGCTAAAGGCTTGCCTTCAAATTCTGAAGTCATTTTTGAACACGGATCCTGTATTCTGTTTTGCCTCGCTTCCTCCTGCTAAACAAAAGAACCCTAGAACCGAGAGGTTCCTTGTGTTCAGGAAAAGACCCCACAGACGTTGGTGAATTCCAGGGGTCAGAGCCAAAGGCCTGAAGGATCTCCTGACCAAAGAGAAGTCAGAATCAACAGGAACAGCCCCACCATAGTCACCAGGGTGCATCAGGATGGAGGTCAAGCCAAGGAACCCCCAACCTGAGCAACGACGTGGGATACTGGAGCCCCACAGCCCCTCGATGAACCCCTGGTTCTCCAGCAGCTCTGAACAGCGAGACCCAGCCCAGGAGGATGGCTCTATCCACTCCTAATTATAACTTCCAGTGCTGGCCCAGCTAGCCGCTAGCTATTTTTAGCGTTCTCTAACCCAGCCCCCTTGTGACTCAGCAAGGTCCGGCTGGGATGAGAAAGTTGCTGTTGCCAAGGATGCTCCAGGGAAAAGAACTGGGCAGCAAGGACCCTAGAGGTGGCGGGTAGGCCATAAAGCCTTCCTCTCCCTGGACCTCGGGCCTACAGAGCCTGAGACAGCCTCAGCTGCTCTGCCCCTCCCCCATCTACCACTCCTGCACTTCTGGCTCAAAGCCGGCTCCTCCCCCACAGCCGAGCATGGAAAATCTGATGTCAGAATTCCAGCTTCAGCAAGGAATGTGGCCTGACCTTCACCTCCCAGGGAGCCATCTTGCCTGAGGCCTGAGGGGGTGGGCATATCACCACCAGGTTTCTCTGGGCACTCTAAGACCCACTCCACCTAAACAGGAGTGCCCATCCTCTGCACCACATCCTGCCCACCCTGCTGCAACCATGGCCTTTAACTGGTTTCAGCATCTTGCCCTATTGCCAAGCACCCAAAGGTGCCAGTCCGCTTGTCACTGAGCTGGCCTCACCCCAGCAGCTCAGTTAATTACAGTTGCCCAGAAAAACAGCTTCTGAAGCGGGTCACGGGGTGAGTGGGGAGCAGTGTGCGGGTTCCTACCCCAGCCAGTGTTCAGGATCCCTGAACCTGGGCAATATAGAAACCCCATCTATGCAGTCCTGCAAGGGGTCTCCAGGATGGGGGAGGGTAGGTAGCAAAATGAAAGAAAGCTGGGGGCAGAGTGAGTGCTGTGTACATGTATGTACATTTGTACACGCGGCATATACTACAGATGTATGCTTGTGTGCACAGGAAAACAGTGTTTGTGTTCACACTCATTCCCTCAGGGCCAGACTCAGGATTGAGTTGGAATACAAGCCCAAGAGGAATGGGCACAGGGGACCTTCCTACAGATGGGAAGGCTCTGCCCTGGGTGAAGATGGAACTGTCCAGGATCTGGAGTGGGGACGGGCAGTCCTGCTGAATCCTTCCAAGTCCCAGGCCTTACAAGTTCTTAGAAGCCCTGGCTCTGCGCCTCCCTGGCAGCCCCAAGTAGCTTGGGCTAAAGTGGAGACTGGTTGGCCTCCCCGGCTCTGCAGGGGACTGGCACCTGCAGTGTTTCCTGACTTTCTGCCTTTCCTATGAAATGTCTGTGACTAAGTTCCTCTCCGAGCTCATGCCCTTGGAAGAGGAGGTGACAAAAAAAAAAAAAAAAACAAAAAAAACAGCTTGCTAATGTCCACAGTGGCGTCACTCAACGTTGGTCCTTTGTTCCTGCGCTTTCATATTGAGGTGAGAAAAATCATTCCCCAAGCCAGTTCCATTTTGTTAATCCTGCATTTGTTTGCTATCTTCTAAGTCTGGCTTTAATGAAGCCAGGAAAATAGGAAGATTTATAGAAAGCCACGTCAGAGAATGAAGGTGGTATGCTGTTTTGCATTAACCTCATCGCCACTCAGCAAACGATTTCTATTTGGAACACCTCGCTAGCCACCCCTACTGCAGGCTTCCCCTGGAAGCTTCCCGCTCAGATGCTCCAACACAGAATAGTGCAGATCTGGCTACACCTGTACAAATTAGGGTCTGCCATCTTTCGTTAAAATCTAGCAGGAATTTGGGTCAATACGGAGATTGACAGACATTTGTGGTATATGTGACTAGAGGCCCCTCTACTCCTGGCAGACTGGAGGCTGGCGGCTGCTTTGGGGGCAGCTGGGATGAACCCCCCAACATCCATATTTCATCAGATGTAGCAAGTAGGGCCTAGACGCCCCAAGGAGGCCACTGCAGTCCAGGAGAGTGCAACCGCCAGGAGATGTACACACGGACTGACATGCTCTCACATGAGTGGGAGCTGCCACGAAGGCATTCACAGGACGGAGGAGCTGTGCTGAATATATCAAGGTGCCCAGAGTGGGCAGGGCTTCCCCAGGGCAGCCATACAGCCCTGGTTCCAAATGGACCCCAGAGGAGGAAGCCATCTGACATGTCCTACTCAGACCGCACAATTGGGGCTAAGAGTAATTCTCCACTCTTCACAGATATACAAACACATACACACAACACATTTATGCATACTACACATAGGTATGCATCTGTACACATACCATACACATGTGTACATCATACACACATGTACATACATCTACATAAACTTCTCAAACACATGGACACATATGCACGCATGCAGGTCCATACACCCATATACTACATAGAGGTACACATACACACACACACACACACACCATACAAGACCACATGCCCCATAGCCCTCACTAGCACAGAGCTCATAAATCACCCTTCATAGAGACAGAAAATGCCTCCTCTCTGCTGGCTGCATTAGAGGAACAATTCTTCACAGGCAAGTGCCCCTGAAGACGATCTAGAAACCTGTGTTGAATTCTGTGCAGAGGATGCAGAAAGGGACCCAGGCAAGGTAAGATGGGAAGAGACATGGGGAATAAACCATGAGAGAAATAAGCAAGCGATACCACATATTGAGACAAAAATCAGCAACTCACTGTGGGAGATAGATAAATCAGTTCTGCCAGCTTGTGATAGATGAAGGAGATACAATTTTCAAGGAAGAAGGTGGACCAAGTAGTCTTACAAAATGCTACATGCCACATGAAGAATAAAGAAAATAAGTAAAAATGTATTTTGTAAAAATAGAGTATAATTTTATTTTAAAATGTCCAGATTCTAGGCCTCCCGAGACCACTACACTAGTCTCCAAAAGAAATGTGATTTTATTGAGGCCCTTTGTTCCTGCAATGAAATAGGCTAGAAGTGAATGCCAGCCAGCCTTAAATACTTGGCTGGTACCAGGGCTCTAGACACGTGCAACCCCTTCCTCCCCATGACAACCTGGGATAGTGTGCGCACGTCAGGAACAGTGAAGCCAGCGGCAGCTGAATTCTCTTCTCTGTGCGGTTCCCATGACTCACAACGATATCTCCAACCACTGAGAACTGAAAATAAATTCTCAAAAGCAACAGTTGGGGGCTGGAGAGATGGCTCAGTAGTTAAGAGCACTTTCTGCTCTTCCAGAGAACCAGAGTTTGGGTTTCACACACATACAATTAAAAAGAAAAGGTCTCAAGAATCATGAGGAAAATTAAGCAGTCAGTCAGAGAGATGTAGGAATTACCTCTGAATCGGGGCCTTTTGGGTAAATCTTTTGAAGAGTTACAACAGTTATCGAGAAGTATAAACGTTTCTGCTAAGGAGAAGACTAGATATTGCCTAATGTGTTTTATGAGCAAAATAGCCTTGGCCCGAAGATCAAAACTGATTCAGTTGGACTATCAGTCAATTAGATTCAAAAAGGAAAAAGCCCGGCCCAGGATGTTTGAAGCTCAGGGGTGCAGAGATAGTTGAATTCCAAGCAGTTTACAAGCTGAATATCAAAGAGGAAAAAGCTCAGCTCAGTAAATACTAAGGACAGATTTGATGAAAGTCTCATTTCCGCACTGTACTCTTTTTACAGAGTTTCAGTAGGATAGCTATGGTGGTGCACAGCTTTAGTCCCAGTATTGAGAAGCAGAAACAGGCAGTTTTCTGTGACTTCAAGGCCAGCCTGATCTACATAGTAAGTTCTATCTTAGCAAAGATTATATAGTGAGACCTTCTCTTAAAAAAAGGGGGGGGGTGCTGGAGAGATGGCTCAGCAGTGAAGAGCACTGATTGCTCTTCCAGAGGTCCTGAGTTCAAATCCCAGCAGCTGCATGGTGGCTCACGACCATCTGTAATGAGATCTGATGCCCTCTTCTGATGTGTCTGAAGACAGCTACAGTGTTCTCATATATAATAAGTAAATAAATCTTTTTTTAAAAGAGGAAAATAAAAGAAAAAGTTTTATTTCATGGGGTGTGTGTGTGTGTGTGTGTGTGTGTGTGTGTGTGTGTGTGTGTGTAGAGCAGGCATGTATACTACAGCGTGAGTGTAGAAGCCAGGGAGTCTCTTCTCTTTGTCTACTGTGATTTCCAGAGGTGAAACTCAGGACATCCAGCTTACACAGCAAGTACTTTCATTCCCTGAGGAATCTCGGCAGCCCCACGCGTATGCAGCATTAATGATAGCATTGATGATAAAGTCTGTGTGTGTTTGACACAGACCCAAATTTTAAACCATGTTCCATCTGCAGCTGGATGAATCTACTGATGCAAAACTTGAAGACAGGGAGGGATGAGTACACCGAGATGTGATTGTCTTCCATGTATCTGTATCCTGAGGCCTTACAAAATGTGCTGGCTTTTTGTTTGTCTTTTATTGATAACCTCAGTCCAGTTAGTGCTGCCCGTATGTTCATGGGTGTGGGGTTATCCACTGACGTGAGAGAGACTTATTAGCAGCCTCATCTCCCAAGGAGAGTGAATCATCCTTTCTCAGCAACCACCCTCTGTCCACAGTTCTTATGCCAGGGGTGGGACCTTGGAGAGGGGAACTCTCCCCTATTGATGTTAGAACTTTGACTGGGACATGAGGTTAGGACAGAGACAGGATGGGAGATACCAGGGGGAGTTGGAGGGAGATAATGATGGATGAATAGGATACACTGTACAAATATGAAGTTTTTGAAGAATCACCAGTTTGAGCCTCAGGATTTGCAATGCTAAGACTGGAATTGGTCCCTCGAGCACACTGTCCCCGAGCCTCACCCCAGCCCACCTTGGGATTTTCTACAAACTGTTCTTCCAGATGACTGTGTCCTTCACAAGTCCGTCTGTTTGGTCCTCTCTTATCTCAGAGTCACTAGGACTCCTGTAGTGCAGCTGAGCCTAGTGGGAAGCACGATTTTTCCTGCCTTGTTCCCAAAGTGAGAGGAAGCATTCGGACTGGATGCTGACTGAGAAGGATGTGAGTTACCCAGTTCTGCCCGGGCCTTAGATCCCATGAAGGAGGTTTCTTTTGCTGAGGATTTCATGCATGAATGTTGCATTTTATGAAGATGACCACAGATATCTCTAGTCTGTTCACATGGTAGATCATATTGGTGTGTGTGTGTGTGTGTGCCCGTGCACACATGACTGTGAAAGCCAAACCTTAGGTGCCATCCATCTTATTTTTAATCTGTTTTTTTAAAAAAGATATTTATTTATTTATATGAATACACTGTAGCTTTCATCAGACACACCAGAAGGGGGCATCAGATCTCATTTACAGATGGTTGTGAGCCACCATGTGGTTGCTGGGAATTGAACTCAGGACCTCGGGGAGAGCAGTCAGTTCTCTTAACTGCTGAGCTATCTCCCCAGCCCTGTCTTATTTTCTTTTTAAAGTAGAGTCTCTCATTGGTCTGGGACTCACTGGTTTGGCCACTCTGGATGGCCCACTAAGCCCCAAGAATCCCCACCCCCAACCCCATCAACACTTCCCCACTACAAGGACTAGAAGTGCGTGCCACCACACACATCTTTACAGGGGTTCTAGGAACTTAAACTCTCTTCCTTGCACTGCAAGCTCTTTACTAAATAAACGATGTCTCCACCCACCCCCACAACACACACTGATTTTTAAACAAGAACTCGAGATAAATTCTCTGTTTGTGGGGCAGTATCACTCTTCTACAAGCCTGAGTCCAACTTATCTATCCTTAGCCAAACGTTTTCTGTGCCTGTGAAGTGCCACCGTCTGTGTGTGCTTGTTTTAGGTTTGGGGGAGTGGTGTTTACTTACGTTTTGTTTTTCTTTATTTGTTTGCAGTATCTTTGCGGTGGACTATAGCAGAGGCTTGCTGGGACTGTCCTCGATAGTTTTAGAGGTGGAGCTGGTGAGTGTGAAGGTGGAAAGGGCTGAAGTGGGGCCATGCTGATGACTTAGGATGTGACGCGGGCTGGTGGCGCTGGGCCTGGACTGGGTATGGTGTACCAGCTTCTCTCTCCTTTGAAGACCAGGCCTAGCTGACACCCCCTGGTTCCCACAAGACCTGCATGGACTCCCGAGGGCAGCTTGTCAACTACAGGCAGGTGCTTTGGGCTTCTCTAGACTTGAGGCTCTAATTGCTCTGGAGAATTTCTCAGATTCACAAGCAGTTTCTCCTACAGAACATTAAGCAAACCAGACAATGGAGCCACCTGCTCCCTTCTACCCTGCTTCTTCCTCTCTGCCGCTGTGGGCAGCGTGGTCACTGGGAGAAGAGCCAGGAAGGAGTCCGTCCTATTTAGTGTTATTATTGCTGTGATGACACATCATGACCAAAGCAAGTTGTGGAGGAAAGGGTTTGTCCAGCTTACACTTTCTACATTGCGGTCTGTCACTGAAGGAAGTCAGGACAGGAACTCAAGCAGACCTGGAACCTGGAGGCAGGAGATGATGCAGAGGCCATGGAGGAGTGCTGCCTGTTGGTTTGTCCTTGTTTAGCCTTCTTCTTACAAACCCAAGACTTCAGCCCAGGGATGGCACCACCCGTAATGGGTTGGGCCCTCCCCCACCAATCACTAATTAAGAAATGCTCTTTTTTATGGAGGTATTGTCTCAGTTGGGTTCCCTCCTTTCCAATGACTCTGGCTTGTGTCAGGTTAGCATAAAACTAGCTAGGCCAGCGTCCCATAAGACGGAAGCTTTCTGGTTATTTTGGCTAGACCCAAAGTTTTCTCAGGACCAAGAGACATTGGGCTGCTGTTGGGCTGGGGATTCAGTCTATGTGCTGGACATCACTGGGCTGGCCTAGCTTCAGTCCGCTCAGTGACTAGTGTCACTTCTGCAGCTGCAAACCACTCCTCCAGGCCAGGCTGGAGACCAGTAGGTAGGACAATGGTGTCCTGGTTCTGACTTAGCACTAGGAATGGAAACCCTTGATAGGAGGCAGGAAGAACAAAAGAGCTGGCACTGGACTGTTCAAATCAGAGGACAGGCACTGTTCAAGAATAGGGAGGGGCCTAAGGTGGAGTTCTGAGAGACAGAAGAGCTGGGCAGGAAACTGGGATGGGGCCAGGGACAGTGAGATAGAATTGCTTGCTACAGTCACAGCCCACACAAGAGGGTGTGCCTGAGTGGCTGGGTGCAAGGTCCAGGAACAGGTGTTAGGGCATCTGGCTTGATTGGAGCAGAGAGCAGGGTGTGGTGGTGGCTGGCCAAGAAAGAGGCTTCCCCTGAGAATAGATAGTCCCTGTGTGGGAAACCCCAGCCTTGGTTTCATTTTCCATACCCTGCTTACCTGTCAAAGAGTCTCTAGCATTGGACACTTAGCACATCCAGGCTCCCTGTTCTGGACCAGACGCTTTTGTCCCCAGCCACCTCCTTTCCCAGAGGCCTCAAGAAACCAGCTGGGGGCCTGGAGAGATGACCCAGTCATTAAGAGCATTCATCATTCTTGCTAAGGACCCAGGTTCAATTTCCAGTACCCAGATGGTGTCTCACAACAATTCATACCTTCAGTTCCAGGGGATCTGACGCCTTCTCAGGCACAAGATATGCACTTGGTGCACAGACATTGTGATGGTTACCCTTGGTTATGGACTTGACTACATCTGGAATTAATTAATTTAAACCTTTAAAAATGAAGGGCACATCTGTGACGGATTTTTGCTTACTACGAAATAAGAAAATATACTTCTAATCTGGATCTTTGAGGTAGGACACCTTTAATCCAGATCTTCTGAGTGGGGAAAAGACAAGCCTCTAATACAGATCATTTGCGCTAGGAAGACATGTTGGATCTTCAGAGTTGAGAAGATACACCTTTAATACAGATAGACTGAGCTGGGAAAACCCACCTCTAATCTGGGTCATACCTTCTGTTACATGCCTATACAAGAACATGGAAGAAGGAAGCTTTTGCTCTTTACCTGCTTGCTATCACTTTGTTAGCAAGTCCTCCCTTCACTAGCATCACAGCCTACCTCTTCGGGCTCCCAGCATCTACTGAAGGCCAGCTGAGTACCTGAGTAACTACTGGAATCCTGGACTTTCTGTTCATAGCCAGTCATCATCGGATTAGATGTACCACAACTGTAAGCCATTCTAATAAATCCCCTTTCTATATACATAGAGATTCATTCTATAAGTTCTGTTACCCTAAAGAACCCTGACTAGTGACAGGGTTGGAGAGATGATGGCTCAGTGGTTAAGAACACTGACTGCTGCTCTCCCAGAGGTCCTAAGTTCAATTCCCAGCAAACATATGGTGGCTCACAATCATCTGTAATGCAATCTGATGCCCTCTTCTGGTGTGTCTGAAGACAGCTACAGTGTACTCATATACATATAGGTATTTAAAAAAAAAAAAACACTGACTAATGCAGACATATATGTGTGCAAAACACACACATAAAATAAAATAATCAAAAATAAAAATCCTTAAAAGAACAACAAAAAGCCATCTGGGACCCCTTCCCAATACAACGCTCTTCATTCCTGACCTGCCTTCAGCTTTTGTACTAAGAGGAAGCCCCATCCTCAGGCTCTCCCAGCATTTCCAGTGGATGAGCAATGAGGAGTCAAAAGGCAGCAAGCGCCAACTGCCAGGACCTATGCCTGGTGATGCTTGTCACTGGTAGCTCTGGAGGCTGAGTCTCCGGTGCAGAATAAAACTGTCTTTCAGATCCTACCAACCACCCACTTGGCTCCCTCTCTCCTCCTGCCATGACAGCTAGTCCTTTTCTATACTCAGAATCTGGAACTTGACCCAGCCTCAGGACCTTCACCTCTACCACACCCTTGACTGTGTGCCCGCCCTCTTCTTGTTATACAGTGCTCCTTAGCTTCTCTGATTGGCCCATAGCCTCTGCACCCCCCGGAGTCACCCCTTTTTGTTGCCTCTGAATCAGCTCACTCAATGGCATGATCTTTTTTTTTTTAAAGATTTATTCATTTATTATATATAAGTACACTGTAACTGTCTTCAGACACACCAGAAGAGGGCATCAGATCTCTTTACAGATGGTTGTGAGCCACCATGTGGGTGCTGGGAATTGAACTCAGGACCTCTGGAAGAGTAGTTGGGTGCTCTTAACCGCTGAGCCATCTCTCCAGCCCTCAATGGCATGATCTTCTTCATACTTGGGCTCCTTTGTTTACTTTGACCTCTTTAGGATATGGGTCTTCTAGAGCCAGAAGTGGGCTGATTTGGGGGCAAAGGCTGCAGAAAAGGGATGAGAGGTTCTTTCCTGCCTTGTGTGTGCTTGGCTTGGTTGCCCTTAGAGGAGAAAGAGGTAGAGATCTGAGATGCTTAGTGGAATCAAGAAGGATTAGCTCTACGTGGATGGAGCCATTTTCGGGTAAAGGATTCTACTTGCCTTGCAGACCCAGGAGCAGCTGTGTGCGCCTACCCACGGCCCAGATTATGTTCATCCTTGGAGGGGCCACAGCTGTTTAGCCCGATCTTATCCCCCCTATAAGAAGTAGCCACTGAATTTTCTTTTGTCATGTAAACATGCCTACCTTTCACCAAGAATATCCTAGGAGGTATAAGGTCTGCTTCATATGTTTTCTGCTGTCTGTGTGTGCTTCATCTTATGTCTCAGAGGAGTGAGCAAGCTTTTCCTACTTTGGAGAATGTGTTTGGCATGTCTATGAGAATGACTTTTTCCTCTCACTTCATCTAGACTGTGACACTCTCTGTTCAGATGTTCACTTCCCCCTCCGGGGGCAGCCACAAGGCCCGGCTGTGCATTCCTGCTGACCTGAGATATTGCCAATCTTTTTATGTGTTAGGAAGACGTTCTCCCTAGCTTACTGCATAGACTGAAGCAAACCCAGAGCTAGGCTGATGAAGACAAAGGCCTTCGCCATGGCTGATCCCTGGAACAACCTTGTCTTGGACAACATCTGGGCTGGAGGTGGGTAGAACTGGCTGTGCTGTGGGCATGAGTTCCTATACCTTCTGTAACTAGTTCCTAGTCTTTAGGCTGGAAGCTGGCAGCTGCAACTCAGTGGTAATGAGGCCTAAGGCATGGGCACTGTCAAACGATTGCACAACACACTGAGAAATCTGTTTCCTACGGAGGCCAGCTCAGCTGTCAAACTTGCAAGGCTGCCTCTGCTCAGAGCTGGAGCCGGGCCCCAGAGTGCTCTGGCAGGCCTGGATAGGTTTGCCAGTGTTGGTTTGTCTTGGCTGTTCGTCCACTGGATAACTCTGAAGTAATATTGCATCTGGGTCCCACCAGGGAGGGACAGGGGAATAGACTTGATGTTAGAATACAATTCTCTATGAGGTCGCTACCGACCACCTGATGGCACCCAAGAGTTCACAGCACACTTTCACAAGGGCTTGGATGTTGGTACCTCACTGTGTTTCCTTTCCACAAGCAGGAAACTGAAGTTTCATCGACTAGCTGAAGGACAAGGCAGTGAAAGCCCAGCTGGGACTTAGGCCCCAGCCCTGGATCCCAGCAGCACTGGGTCTACCTATGGTAGCCTTGACTCACCTTCCTGCCAGCCCATGGTGGCTCTTTCCTCCAGCATGGAAGTGGTCATCGCCATTTTGAACAGAAAAGAGCTGTGGTCACTTGCATAAGACCTTCACAAGATTGGGTATTCCTTCATGGAGAACGGGAGGGCTCACTAGGCCCATAGGGTCCCTTGCATCCTCCAGGATACTTACTTAGCCAGTTAAGTCTTTGGGAGAAAGAGACAGTTCATTTGCCACAATGACCCTGAGTAACTAACTCCAATACGCTTTTTAGTTCACAAACTGGATCTGGGTGGAATCGTCTCCTCTGTTCATGATTTCTCTCTCTTTCTGGGTAGAATGGAAATATATCACCTAGGAATAGTCACACAACATTTGGAACCAAAAATAGGGATACAACAGAACCACATATGAATAGGGTGGGGAAGATAATTACTCACCCTTGAATGAACTTTGGGGTTTTGTTGTTGTTGTTTTTGTCTTTGTTTTTGTTTTTGTTTTTTATGTGCCACAGAAGTGAGCAACTCCCAAGAGAATACTAGGTACATTTCTCCCCCGCCAGAAATTACATGGGGACAGATGTTTGCTGAGACTCACCCTGCAAACCACAGTAAGGGTTTCATCTGAGGATATGAACTGTGAAGAAGTCACGTTCAGTTGAGTGACATGGGAGCTTATAGAGTTGCTCTGTCCCTGTAGGACAGTAAATACCAAACAGTTCTGTCAGCCTGGAGGACATGACAAAATTACAGAAACTTTCTAGGGATTAGAAAAGGTGGTGATCGTTTTCCCAGGCTAAAGCCCTTTCTACAGATGGGTGTGGCTGGTAACAAGGTCACAAATGAGTCATAGATAATGGCTGGATTCTTGAGAACTAAATCAAGTAGTGTGGCTATCCTTGTTATTGATTTGTTTTTAATGAAACAATTGATACTTAGTCCCTACAGTGCCTAACAATGCTTTCTTTAATATTCTCTTAGCTACTGAGTTCTGGGACCAATTCCCATTCCCTTGACATAGGCAGTGGTTACCTTTAAAGTCCTCCAAGGTTCCTTTCACAGTCCTAATATTTGTCACGGGATGATAGTCCAAGACTTTGTTTTGCTATCCTGCTCACCTTCTACTTAAAACAACAACAACAACAACCACAACAAACAACAAACCCCTATTCATTGAATAGATGATATAATACTAGTCTCTGAGTGTCTTACAGATTCAGAAAGCCATCTGCAAGATACATGAACACATCTGAAGGATTGCAGATAGAAGTGAGTCCGTACAAGGTGAAAAGTCAGGCACAGCTGTGAAATCTGAGGTGGTTTCATGGTTGAGTAAGACTTGTTGACACCTGACGAGGTAATCAATAAAATTCTACACCAGGCTTAAACAAAGCCAACACTAGGGCTCCTCCATGCATTGCCTGCAGACACAAGTAACAGAGCCAGACAGGAATGGGTGGCTATAGAAATACAGATGAACACCGATACCGTGCAGCTGGATCATGGAGAAGTGTAGCCAGTCGGGCGACTTGGAACAGTATGGTGGCAACAACTCTAAGGTTTGACCCCTGATGGTCTATACTGACAATTGAACTCTCATTAGAGGCTTGATTTTATGGATAGTCCTGTCAGAAGGGAGAACTAGCAAGTTCTGGGTCAGTCATAGAGGAGCCAAGATAGGTTGGAAATAGCCATGGCTGTCACCGCTCCATGAAATATAGAGATATCTTCTGAACGCTATCCAAACATGTGAGGCCTGCCATGACAGACGGATGCTATGATTAGTGGGGCAAGTACATAAATCTTACCCATCCTGCTGTGATTGCCAGGTAGACCAGATGACAGTCTGCCTGTCAGTGACGGATGCAAACAAGTCCTCATCTGAGTGGACACTGGCACAGGCCTCTTGTAAGCATTCCCATGCAAGCAAGCATCATGTAAGACTACCATCAAGAGCATCTACTATCAAGGGCCTTGCCCAGGTCCGTGTTGGGTATGGGTGCTCTTGGGGAATTGATGCTAGCAGGAGCTCGCATTTCATAAACACAGATGTGCAGAACTGGGCTTGGTACAACCGAGCCCAGTGGCACTTAGGCCTGTCTTACAATTTTGCAAGGCCTGCATTAATTGAAAGGAAGGATGAGTTACTGAAACAGCCATTCCAGAGTTCTAGTGAAGGCACCTGGTATTAGTAGGAAAACACCCTCTCAGAAGTCACAAGGTTACTGAGTGAAAAATCTAGCATTGGCGGTGGCTTACCTCTTATTGACTATGGAGGTCCCTGAAACTCCTCCTATAATGCAGGCTATTGCCACGGATGTGGTTACACATCACAACTGGATGGTAAATCCATGTTGTTGAGGATTTGTTGCGAGCTTTGTAGAACATGTAGAGTTCATACAGTAGATGATCTTTAACCCCCCTCGCTACTTGCTGCTATACACAGGGTTGGAGGGTGCTATCCAGGCCGCTGGGGAAGAATTGTTATCAGTGGTCCTTCTTGGCTATGGGTACCCCATCTCCCACCTCCCCCTCAACCCTCAGTAATGCCCTCCAGATACTAGATTAAGATGTGTCCTCTCATGCATTCGAACCATAAGTACTATGAGTGTACTATGAGTGTACCAAATGCTTTCCAATTTCATGTAAGACTGACTCTACAAGGGAGAGCTCATGGTTAGTACCGTAAATGAGGGCAAAAACCTATAGCTGGGGCTGTCATGTGACTTAATGAGGAAGCTACTACTATTGCTTTATTAAGTGATATGAAGAACCTGTCAGTTTGTGTTCTACACATTTGAGATTATTGTTGCTATTAGCCTTGGTCAAGGAAGTTTCTTTCTTGCAGTGAAGAGTGGCTACTAAGGAGATTCCTAGTCACTGAAACTACTGAGAAAAAAATCACTGTTGCCAGTTCAGAGCAGCCCAATGCTCACTAAACAGAATAAAATAGTCTTATACATTTGTCGCGTCCCTCCAAGGCTCAGGGAACGTTGTGAGGAGGAGATAGGAAGAATTTAAGAGCTGGTAGAAGGAGTAGAGTGTTGAGTAGCTCTTTTCTCTAGGTTGAATATGATCACTGCCATTTTGAATCAGAACAACTGTGACTACTCACAAGAGTGAATTCAGTAATATTCTCTTGTGAAAGGTGGAAAAGACTCACCGGACCATCCCTAAGGACAGATGAGCAGCTAACAATTTCTAGGAAAGGGAGACTCTTTGGTGCTGTACCTGTAAGCAAGTTGTTCCTGTTTCTGTAAATATCTTTTACCCTGCAAATATCCCCCAATTAACCCATTGATTCAGCAAATGGACTGGGATGGCATTATTTGTCTGGGGCTTCTGTTGCTCTTTTATCTGGAGTGACTAGAAATAGATTCCCAAGGAAAAGTGGCATACCATGTGGGAGGTGCTCTGCTCTCTGGAGGTTCATTCTGAAGTGTCACCAATGTGCAGACAGATGTGTGTGGGTGCACTTGCTCATGGACATACAGAGGGAAGTGGGTGATTCGCCGTGTGGTGAAACCAGAACTTTGGCCTATGGGATAGGGAGTTGCTGGCCTGCCTCCTCTGAGCTGAGATAACACAGTTTAGGTGGAGACTTGGGGTTATGCACTAACAGATCTGCTGCTCTGCCCTCCTCAGGGGCAGAGCTCTTTGTCATGCCCCTTTCACAAGCCCATTTTGCAGAGAATAGCCTTGAATGTCCTCTAGCCTCTTAGAGCAGTCCTGGACATGTCTTCACAAAAATCTCCAACACAGCTCTAGATTGGGCCTTCTGGTGGCCCTGTCACTCTCCCAGAAGTTGAGGGTGAGAATATTTTCCCCTTTCTTGGAGTCTGGGCCTGTCTGACCCTAGAACTTAATATGATCTGTTCCTTCTCCCTCCGATCCCCCTGATGGTGGCCATGGCTGAAGACAAAGTCATAGACCAAAGCTGCCAATCCTGACGATCAGATCTCAGCCCTCTCTGCTAGTCAAGGTGGGGGTTGAAGGCTAGAGAGAGTGGTCACTCTTCTTGTGCTCAGAGAGAAGTCACTCTGTAGCTAAATATGAAGCGGTCCTGCAGCCTGTACCAACTCACCCCGCAATCAAATAAGGACTGGTACCCACACACCATTAGCCCGAGAAAGGGAAGCCATGCCCTCCTGGTCTGTCTGGGAAGCTCTTGGAAAGAGCCACTTGCAAAAACTTCAGGGCATTGACTCTGAAGCAACTGCCCCTGTCAAGTACAGGTGTGAGGTCAAGAACATCTTACAAAGAACAAAGAGACCCTATGCACAGAAGGATGTGCTCCACTTGAGACAAGGGAGAAGCTGAGAGCTTGGGTAAGACTTGTAGATATACCTGGACCTCCCCAAAGTCAGGGTCACATTCCTTACTGGGCTTGAAAGGGATACAGAGTGTATATATATATATGTGTGTGTGTGTGTGTGTGTGTGTGTATGTATATATGTATATGTGTATATGTGTATATGTGTATATATATGTGTATATATGTATATATGTATATATGTATATATGTATATATGTATATATGTATACACACACACACACAAGTGGTTATGAATGGAGAACATTTAGAGAGGAATTAGAGAGGAATTTGTGGTTACAACAAATGAGAATGGATGTTTCTCCTAAGTTTTGGCGTCTGTGGTTCTATGTAGCACCTTCCTGTTCTCAAACACAAAAAATGGGCATCAGTGAGATAGCTTGGCTAGTAAGGGCACCAAACTTGACAAACTGAATTTGATCCCTGGAATCCACATGGTATAAGGAGAGAACCAATTCTCATGAGTTGTCCTCTGACCACATGTGTATTGTTGTCGAATGCGTGTGTGCACACAAGCTCACACAGTAAACAAACAAATGGAATTTTTAAATGACTAAATGTTTCAACACAGTCAGTAAATTTCAATGACTCAGTTTCATACAAACTATCTTTTCAGCCATAATATAATTAGTTTGAAGTAAACACAAGACTTCGCAGATAGTTCTAATGAAAACAAGCTTTATAAATCACCATTTATTTGGAAAATAAAACAGACAGTTCTAAATGGCAATCAAACTAAGGAATAGTGCAAAATAAACAGAAATACGTAGAGAACATATTACAAATTGGGCGTTGTCGCTTACGCTTGGCAATCCCAGCACTCAGGAGGGCAACACAGAAAGACTACCATGAATTTGAAACCATCCTGGGACACATAGTGAGACCTTGTCTCAACCAATAAGCAAGCAAGCAAACACAAGGAGAAAGCAGCCACGCTGAAATTCAAGTGTCATTGCGATCTTAGATGTTGAGAGATGAGACCTTTAATAGTGATCAAGGGAACCAGAGCAATGGCTCAGTCCTAGATGCACCTGCTGCCCTTTCAGAGGACCTTAGTTTGGTCTTAGTCATACACAGTGGACTCACAATTGTCTGTAACTCCAGTTCTGGGGGATCCAACATCCACTTACCATGTCCTTGGACAACAGGCATCTGTTAGGTCTCAAAATGAAAACGACTTAGATAACTGAAATGTCTGGATTATATAGGGGATGGCAGCTGGGAGAAGGGCAGCCTAGTCCCTGGGCTGGAGGGTTAGGATAGGGGACAGGGTATGCCTGTCATGCCCTGTAACAGGTAGGAGCTGAAAGAAGCTGGGAGAACCTGGCAGCCAGGTCTGCTTTGATATGTTAAGTAGACATGTTAGTCTACTGTTCCTGGTTTGAGACCTAACATCATGTATGTGGTGCACATACATATAAGTAGGCACAATGCTCATACATACAAAATAAAATAAATAAATCTTTAAAAAGTAATAATAATAATAATAATAATAATAATAATAATAATACCCCAGTGATCGAGAGTGAGGGCCTTACTTTCAAGAGTAATTAATGAGGGTCAGGTTTGCTTTCCCTGGAGTGGGTTCCTGATAGGAAGCTAGGTCCAACTCTCTGTGCTTCTTGTCACTCGGCCATGTCAGGACACTCCTGGGGGCCCTTGCCAAATGCCAGCACCATTTTTCTGAACTTTCCAGGCCCAAGACTGAGGAATACATTTTCCGTTATAAATTACCCCAGCCTGGGGTGTTCTGTTATAACTTCACAGGCTAAAGTAGTGGTACCTGGAAACTGTAGTCTGAAGAGAAGGACAGAACGAAAATTAATGAGCTAAATATCCACGCCCAGGGAAGCAAAGAAGAGGAGGCTAAGGGCGGTGACCGTGGGAGAGAAGAAGACAATGGCACGGGCAAACGTTAACTATCCAATAAGGCTCAAACCCAAGGGCCCAGGATCTTTGGCTGTAAAGTGTTGTCACAGAACTCATGAGAGGACAGGCAGTGACTGTTAGGATGCAAATGAGAAATTAGCTGATGTGCACTGAAGGATTTGCTTGATTGGTTGCTTTTGTTTGGTTTGTTTGGTTTAGTTTGGTTTGGTTTTTGGTGTTTTGGTGTGCTGTTTTTTGTTTGTTTGTTTTTGCTTTTGAGACAGGGTTTCTCTACGTAGCCTTGGCTGTCCTGGAACTCACTCTGTAGATCAGGCTGGCCTTGAACTTAGAGATCTCCCTGCCTCTGCCCCCTGAATATTGGGATTAAAGATACATGCACCACTAGGACCCAGCTGTGTACAGGGTGAATTTTAAAGGGTAAAAAATACCATGAACCAGTCAATCTGAGGTCTCCTCCAAAATGAATGAGATGTTCAATGACGTAAAGCAAGTCAATCCCCAGAAAATTATGACTTAAATATTGATTCAAGAGGAGAGAGACTACCTGAACGTTCTACACCATTCGTAAGAGAGCTGTCCCTCTGACAGACAGCTCTACAGTACACACCGAGTGCAAAGGTCAAGAAGCATCAGGTGGCAGGGCTTCACCTCCCTCAGCTCACCAGATCAGGATACAGGTTACAGATTAAAGGGGACCCATCACCATCCCTGCCCCTGGGAGGTGAAAGTTAGCAAAACACGCCTGGGAGTCCTCAGGGAGGCCTGGAGGAGTCCACACCACTAGCTTCAGCATGGCTAAGAGAATACCCACTTTCATTTGTTCATTGGTTTGCTAAGCAGTTGTCTCGCCCCTTAATACCAGCTCCAGAGACCCAGGCTAACAGCTCTTTCCTGAGGAAGCTTACACAGCTGCAATGCAAAGCCCCTCTACAAGCTGCTTGCGTCCCAGTGTGTCTGTGTGCACATGAGACACACACGTCAACACATGTCCTATGTGCTTTTCTCTGGTTCATCTGCCTTTCGCAACAGGGCCCCTTCTAGCTAAGAACCTGTAGGAGGTGTTATCTGTCTCGCACATGTTGCATAGATGTGTTATACTAAGTTTGCAAGGCACAGAATATTTTAGCCTTAAACAAAAACTTCCAGAGAGAAAAGTATAATGTCTCCCCGAACTACTCTGGGGCCCATGCATTTAAAACACATTGAGGAAGGGCAGGACCAGAAAGGACAGTCCACCCTTACTCCCAATCCCATATGGAGCACACTTGCTCCACAGTGAACATTTATTTCAATGTGACAGTGCTCTTGTCCAAAGTGGGGGGATCATGAGAGAAGGAAGAGGCAAACAAAAGCTGTGACCTGTCTGCCCATCACCTTCCTGTATCCAATCCGTGGGATCCCCTCTGTAACCACACCTTCCTCCATCATAGGAGACCCTGACCAGGGAGGCTACTTCTGGGGTTCCACTGCACCGCTCTTCTGTGTGAGGCAGTCTGTCCTGTTGGGCCTAGCACTACACTCATCGAGGGGAGGGTAAGTGGCCTCACCACCAGCCTGTCTGGGTCCTGTGCTCTCCAGCATGCCCCATACAGGTGATGATTTGACATACCCCTTGCTCCAGGAAGCAACTGGTGCCTTTGAAAACTGAGTTGTCAGTGTGGTAAGGCCGAGTTTGCTCAAGAAATAGCTAGTTTAATTTTCAGGACCTTGGAGTGGGTTCTGGGTAGGGTTGATTTTTATGACGATCATGGAATCATATCAAGGTGCCCATTTAGTATAAAGAGAGCGCTGATTTTAGCAGATAGAATTGGATCTGGGGCTGGAGAGATGGCTCAGTGGTTAAGAGCACTGGCTGCTCTTCCAGAGGTCCTGAGTTCAAATCCCAGCAGCTGTATGGTGGCTCACAACCATCTGTAATGAGATCCGATGCCCTCCTCTGGTGTGTCTGAAAACAGCTACAGTGTACTCATATAAAATAAATGAATAAATCTTTTTTTTTTTTTCATGTTTCTTTTTTTTCGGAGCTGGGGACCCGAACCCAGGGCCTTGCGCTTGCTAGGCAAGCGCTCTACCACTGAGCTAAATCCCCAACCCCTAAATCTTTTTTTAAAAATTGATCTGAAGCCTGGAGTCCTGGACACTGAGGTTACAGCTGAGTGAACTGGGGAGCTTGCTGTTCTCAGTCTGTCTAAAAGGTAGCACAGACCCAGTTCTGGCCCAGACATATTTCTAAAGGAAAGAGCATGCTGTTCTGGACAGTCCATCCCTCACCCCACCCCTGGGCCTCAGTAGACACCCACACTGCTAACACAGATAGCTGCCCCCAGAAAGCCCCACCTGGATACTGGAGGAGGCTCCTGAGATGGTATCCTTCCATGTTTGAGTAGAAATCCTGGATGAGGTCCTTCCTGAGTGACTGGGAGAGAAAGCCAGGAGCCTGTGATCATCAGAGCCCAACTCACTCAACCCCCACCAGGATTATCATCTATTGGCTCCTTTGGGGTCCTGTTGATGTTCCTATGCAGTCAGGCCTCTGCAGAGCGAGAGCAGGGAGCAATCGCTCTGAGGAGTGCCTTATCCTGGAAGAAATAAAGGCCAGGATGCACCTAAGGGGCTACTGGAGGGACCTGGAGCTGAGAGGTAGGCTACACAACAAATGTCTGATGATATGAACCATTTGACCTCTGGTATGCCGTGCCCCAGCTTACAAGGCTCCTGGAAGGTGGGCAAGGGTGACACATAGGGACTGAAGAAGGGGTCTCCATGCAGAATGGCATTGTCTATCCTCAAAGATTACATGGCATGGCGGCCAAACATAGACTGCCGAAGGTGTCTGCAGATAGCAGTCTCCAAGAGAGGCCAGCACACTAATGTCTACATCCAGGAGTCCATGAGGATGGACCCTAATTCCTAGGGTATAGAACAGGAGCCATACCTTGCCTGTCTAAAAATAGGGAGAGAGGTAGAAGATGGCCTATCTGCTTAAAGATATAGAGAGAGGGAGTTGGTTATATCACTCCTCAAATGCCACTTCCACAGAAATGCCAGCTGACCCCTTCCCCTCAGATAATGGTGTCCTGCTGCATGTCCATTCAGCATTGTCTTCTCCTGACTGGCATTGAACCCTGCTTTTAGGTCATCTTCATGCTCATGCAATTGCCACCTGGTTCCTGAGGGCAGGGATGTACCTGTCCTGGTCTCAGCTTCTCTCTGCTGTAAAATGGCCTTCATTATTTGCAAGTGACCCTTGTAAGAGCAGGGTGGGGGTGTGGAGCACAGTACCATTTCTCAGTTCCAGCAGATCTAAGCCCAGAGTCTTAAAATGGGGGACAGTAGGATGGCTGTGGAGGCCTGTGGTTCTTTCAGAGACAGGACTGGAGGTAGAGCCCGTGATGATGCCCTGTACCTGTTCAGAACTGAGGAACTAGGAACAAGCCTCTAACAATTGTCCCGGAACTTGAAACTCCTGAAAACACTTGTGGATAGTACAAGCACATTCTCAGAACCAAAAGCTTCCCTCGTCCCTGACGTGGGAGCCAGGTGATAAATAGTGCAGGCTGAAAGACCACTGAGGCACAGAAAATCCAGGAGTCAGAAACCCATTCTTCCGGAGACATGCTGATAAGTTAACGTCTTCGCCTGAGAGGTCCAGGCTCTGAGCTAGCCATGAGGGAGGCCTGAACAAAGGCAAGCTTGCCCAGTGGGCACCTGCTTCCCTCTCTTGATCAATAATTAGGTCATAGCTCACTGTGGCTCCTAGGAGCTATTTTTAAGTCCTGCTTTATATAAATTCTGAGAAGCATTTTACAGAAAAGAGCCAGTGCATTAAAATGAATTTTAGAGATGAGATGAACACTTCCAGCTGGGTCCAGAGGTCATTTCCTTTAAGGGAAATGTTCTGCTTTAGAGAGTAGCAGCCAGGCCTAAGTCAAGGTTTTGTTTTTTGTTTTGTTTTGTTTTGTTTTGTTTTTTTGTTTGTTTGGTTTTTTTTTCTTCTTTTTAAAAAGACCTTTTTGAGACAGGTCTCACTATATAGCTCTGGCTGGCCTGTAACTGTCTGTATGACCAGCTGGCCTCAAACCTCGAACTTACAGAAATCTACCTGCTTCTTTCTCCTAAATGCTAGGATTAAAGGTGTGGTGCATCACATCTGGCCCAAGTGAAATCTCTTAAGAACCTGGTGTTGAGCCTAGGTGAGTAGCTGTGCTGAGGCCCTCAACTGAGATACTAATAGGAGTTTGAGACAGATCTATGCACCCATGGGGAGAGCTCAGGGCCACCAGCCAGGTGGGCAGATGCAGGATATACCCTAACTGAGGGTAGGGGCACACCCTGATGGGCAGCTCCCATTGCACTGTTTTGGTCTCTGATATGGACGCACAAGGATTTAAATCCACAGCCCAAGAAGCCAGGCATCTAAGACAGGGTGCCTGGGTGTAGACTGGCCACACAGCCCTGCTTTGAGGCTGCACCTGATCCTTACCCATTTCTTCTGGTACTCAGGGCAGGACACTGAGCTACCCGGACTTGACCAGTATGGGGAAGAGTATCATTTTTAACATGGTTATCCTTTAGTGTGCTTGACAAGCTGCTCTTGTCAACAGACCATGGAGCAGCCACATACACATGGTTCATTCCAGAGAGAAATCCCCCAGAGGTCGTTCTGCCAATAGGAGAGCTCTCTCTCCAACTCATCTCCCCTCTTCTCTGTAAGTCTGATTCTCCATCCTATTTAGCCAAGCCCTTGTACACACACACACACACACACACACACACACACACACACACACACACACACACACACATCAGGCTTGAGGCTGAGCAAATGGTCCCGGTTCCTGAGCCTTGGGGCACAGAAGAATGAAGAGGAAGAGGACACTGGATGCTGTGCACAGTGCACTGTTGCACTGTGATGGGTGAGCCCCCCACCCTCACATCACACATAGGCAAGCAGCATGGTTGGCTCTAGTAAGATGGGTGCTTTCCCCCAAATCTTACGCCTGCCATATCCTCGCCAAAGCCTGGGATGCCTGAGATCCCAGAATCATCTAAGCATCCAAGACTATTTGAAAACTGCTGGACTCTCGCCAACATCTGCATTCTGGAAGATTCCCTGGACACCCCCTCCCTCCTGATTGATAGAACTGGCTGAGATGGCTGTCAATGTGCAGGACCAGACTAACGTCTGCTGCCTGGGCTCAGTGCAAAGCGAGTATGGGATGCCTTATGGTCCTCATGCTCCATGGGCAAGTGGTCCATGGCAGAATGTGGTGGGAGACACAAGCACTGGGTGGTGGAGACATGGGGGTAGGTAGCAGGCAGAGGCAGCATGCAGCACACACCTTCCCTGGCTCCCGAGAGTGGGGTTAAGTTCTCTGCTGACCTTCCCTCCTGCTGAGCTCTCGGTCTTGTGGTTCTTTCAGTTCTCTTCCCTCTTATTTCTAAAGAGACTCAGAGGTCCCTGGGGACACATTCACTGATCTCACAGAGGGAGAGGGAATGGTTCTTTGAAGCAGTGTCAGGGCAGAAGGGACTTACTGCTATTAACATGAAAGCCTGTGGTTATATCATGAAGATGCTGTCAGAGCCTAGAGTCCTAAAGGAGGCATGCTGGCTGACCCAGTTTCTTCTCCCGGTCTGCCACATGGAGCCCTGAGGCAGAATATGCTGAGTCCAAGCGTCCTGGGCTTGTGTTCATGGTGGACTAGGTTAGGGTGCTCCCGTGCCGAGTCCCTCCCACTGTAGGTATGGCATCCCTCCCTGGGCAGGCAGTCCTAGGCTATATAAGAAAGCTAGCAAAGCATGATCGTGCAATCCACTAGCAAATAGCATCCTCCATGGTTCCTGCTGTAAGTTCCACTCCTGGGTTGCTTTTGGCAGAGTGTTTTGTCATGGCAACAAAGAAGAATAGAGGACTGTGCTTTGCTTCTTTGACATTTACAATGCTTACCGTCTTGGGCTTGGAAGATGGCTCAGCCAGTAAAGATCTTGTTGCACAAGGATGATGACCTGAATTGATCCCCAGCACTTGCATAGAAGTTGGGCACAGCAACACTCACTCTACTGTAATCTCAGCACTGGGAAAGGCAGACGCAGGTGGAGCCCTGTGGTCCAATGGCCAGCTACTACCCAATTTGTGAGCTTGGGTTCAGTGAAGAATCCAGTTTCAAGAATTAAGGTGGAGAGGCAATTGAGGAAAACAACAGATGTGGACCTCTGGCCTATAACACATATGTAATGTGTACACACACACACACACACACACACACACACACACACACAGAGAGAGAGAGAGAGAGAGAGAGAGAGAGAGAGAGAGAGAGAGAGAGAGAACGATGTTTACACAATTCTTTCTCAACTTCCTTCAAACATATCTTTTCATCCTGCCTGCATGGACCACATCACTTGTGGCTGCCCAAACGCCTCAGTTGCATTTGAATCTCTCCAACATTGTGCGGAATCCTTGTCTATGTTAACTATGTTAACTGTCTCTCCAGAGAAGCAAGCTTAGGATGGAGGGAGCCAAAGGAGATGCTGGGTGGCTTGCAGGGAGAATCGCAGTACCAATGACTCTTCTCAGGGAGCATACTATCCCTACCGTCAGAGGGGTGCAGCTGCTGAAGGAACTCAACAGAAATGGGGAGGTGCTCAGCTTCTCTACCTGCAGTGGCCACTCCCTCACCTCAGCTTACAAACTCAGGGACTATGGTCTCTAGTGCTGCTGGCCTCTGAGAAGTAGTTCTTTCATTAAAACGCTCTCTCTCTCTCTCTCTCTCTCTCTCTCTCTCTCTCTCTCTCTCTCTCTTTCTCTCTCTCTCTCTCTACCTCTCCTGTGTCTGTCTCTGTCTCTGTCTCTGTATCTCTCGCTCTCTCTCTGTATCTCTCCTGTGTCTGTCTCTGTATCGGTCTCTATCTCTGTCTCTGTCTGTCTCTCTCTGTCTCTCTCTCTCTCTGTCTCTCTGTCTCTGTCTCTCTCTGTCTCTCTGTTCCTCTCTCTCTCTCCCCGTGTGTGTGTGTGTGTGTGTGTGTGTGTGTGTGTGTGTGTGCGTGCTCTCTCTCCCTCTCCCTTCTCTTCTCCCTCTCCCTCTCCCCCACCCCATACTGCTGAGATTCCAGGTCAGCTTCATTTCAAACAAGCCCCTTATAGTTCACAGCCAATTCTGTCCCCCAGGAAACCACAGTGTCTGAGTGTTCTTTGTTCCTCCTCTCCCCGCTTTTCACAGAACTTGTGATCTCCAGACACTGCACAGGGTAAGAATGACAGAGGATACTTGGGACCCTCACAATATGGAGGTCACACAGAGTCTTCAGCAAAGGATCTATGATAACCCTCAACTGTTAGAAGAAAGATGCACCAGTAACAATTCTGTGGGCTCCAAGTCTCCACTCAAAAGCACAGACTGTACCAGACTCACTCACTGAAGATTCCAGAAAGAACCCTTAACAAAAATACTTTCTGATGCTCTGGGATGCCTGTCTGTCACTTCCTCTTTTGGACTCCAGAGTGTTGACAGTCTTTAAAGGCAAGAGCCCTGAGTCCCTGGGACCCCCAATGTTTTTGCCAGCTATGAGAGATTTTTCTAGGGTGTGGAACCAGCCTCTCTATCCACTGCCTGGATTACTCTGGGCCTCTGGACTCTGTAATACACTCTTCTAAGGAGGTCTAGAAACTGTGTTCAGTTTCCCAAGCTGACATGACCTTAGTCACCAGAGAGCTGCATGCCAGCCTCAAGCATTGCTTTCTTTGATCACCTTACAGAGGTCACACAGTGACAGGAGAGGCCACAGTCATGGACAGCTGTGATCTGCGTTCTTGGTGGCTTTGGCACTCCGCCCTCTATAATGAACTTGGGTCAGAGCCCCAGGTAATCAGTGGAGTTAATAGATCCCTACGAGCAGACATGGCTTCTAGTTCCCTCCCTTTTCAAAGTTCAGGGAGGCTGTACTGCTGACGCAACTGTTCTATAGCTCGAGTGTGTTCATCCAAGGGCAGGGTGTCCCCATTGTAATTAGGTGGCTCACATTTAATTTGGCAAAGATATTAAAAATCATCCCGGAGGAGGCCCCTGGAACACAGGGCTGAGGAGGGAAGGCTCTGTGGAAACCCTTAGAGAGAGGGCATCTGAGGATCCACAGCAGCCAGGCATGTGGTGTCCTGAAGTCTGGTTTTCAATTTCCTTTTGCTGTGGCAGGGCTAGGAGGAAGTTCAGAAACCTATCTCTGTGCTCAGGAAGGGCTTCTGAAGGTCATACAGGCTGTCATAGGCACTGAGAAGCAGTAGGAAGCTCTGAAGGTCAGTAACAACTCAAGCTCCAGCCAGCACGGGACTCCCTCTCCGAGGACTGACCAAACCTTTCGAGTATAGCTAACTTTTCACTGCTCCCCCCAAGCCCCTACCTGAGGACACACTCCTCTCACTGTGCATTTACCTATGGCAGTCACTCCTATCCCTGCCTGCCTGTCTAATGAAATTCTTATCATCCAGAAGGAAAGACTGGCCCATGAACCAAGGATGAAGAGAGCCATCTCCTCTGGTGATATATGTGAGCGCTGGGGTATCTTCTAGGTCCATTCTCAAGGCCACCCTCCTGAACTGGGATCTTAGACTGTATAAAAAAAAAAAGAGTAAGTTCCAGGCATGGTGGCACATACTTTTTAGTACCAGCACTTGAGTGCCAGAGGCAGGTGGATTGCTGTGAGTTTGAGGTCAGCTTGGTCTACATAGAGAGCTCCAGACCATCCAGAGCTGCTCAGTAAGACCCTGCCACAATAAATTAATAAATGAGTGAATGAATGAATAAATGATAAGAGGAAGTGGGTTGAGCACAAATGCTTTTCATTTTTCTGTTTCCTGACTGTGGTTGTAATATGAGCAGATGCTCTGAGCTCCTATAGCCAGAAGCTTCCCATTACGGAGGACTATACAATACACTCAAACTGAGACAAAAACAAAAATAAACCATAAACCTTTCTCCCTCCAGTGGCTTTTGTTAGGGCATTTTATCACGGCACCAGGGAAAATAATTGAGATGAAAACTTGGCATCAAGAAGTGGAACAGATGTGGAAAACCTGACCAGGTGGCCCTTAGGCCTGTGGAAGTGTTACGTGGCGGGAATGTGGAAGAGTTTATTAGTCTGGGACAGAAAACCCCCAGGTACCTGTGAAGCTGAACTTTACAAGCCGTTTGGTGGGAGTTTGGAAGACAAGAATGCCGAGAGAACAGATATGGAGACTCAGCTTTTTGCTTTTGTTTTTGTTTTGAGGGAAATGGGGACTCTATGAGGACCGTGGATCGGGCCATTCATGTAGTATTTTGGCCAAGAACCTGGTTTCATTCTACCTATATTCTGAGAACCCCAGTGAGGTTGAACTTAAAGTCAATTGACAAAATTGGTTGGCAAAGGAAATTTCAAGACAGGGAAGCAGTCAAGCTGGTGCTAAGAAAGCAGTTATAAGTATTAAAAAGAACATCATTGTGATGGTTTGTGTATGCTTGGCCCAGGGAGTGGCACTATTGGAAGGTGTGGCCCTGTTGGAGTGGGGTGTGGCCTTGTTGGAGTAGGCATGTCACTGTGAGCGTGGGCTTCCAGACCCTATTCCTAGCTGCCTGGAAGCTAGTGTTCTGCTAGCAGCCTTCAGATGAAGATGTAAACCTCTCAACTCTTCCTGCACCACACCTGCCTGGATGCTGTCATGCTCCTGCCTTGATGATAACAGACTGAACCTCTGAACCTGTAAGCCAGCCCCAATTAAATGTTGTCCTTATAAGAGTTGCCTTGGTCACGGTGTCTGTTCACAGTAGTAAAACTCTAAGATAAGCACTAAAGATAAACCTCCTGGACACTGGGACAGTAGGAAAGATCCTTGGGGCAAAATTCCACTTCTCAAAGGCATTATCTTGTGAAAGGGGTTTCTTGATTTTTGAAAGCTCCTGCCTAGATAATTTTTCCTCAGAGCCAGCACAGGGAAGCTGTGGTCCAAAAGGATTCATATCTCAAGCTGGCAGCAGAACATGGCAGAATCCTCCACACGTGACTGAAGACTGAGGGAGTCATGGGATCCTGCTCCATGGTTTCAAAAGGCAGCCATGGGCAGTCTGTGGCAGGATCAGAACCCCATTACTTGAAGCTGCAAGGGTGAAGTCTAAGCTACAATAGAGACCTTCAGGATGTTGGAGATCCCAGAACTATGAGTTGTTCACCAAGGAAAGCTGAAGGATGGTGTGTGTGTGTGTGTGTGTGTGTGTGTGTGTGTGTGTGTGTGTGTGTGTGTGTGTGTGTGTGAGAGAGAGAGAGAGAGAGAGAGAGAGAGAGAGAGAGAGAGAGAGAGAGAGAGGTGGAATGTGAACTGCAGTAGGCAGCAGAGCATGGAGTGGTGTCTAAGACCTAAGGTCACACCACTATTGCACATCTTCAGTGGCAGGTGGGTGACATAATATACAGAATCTATAAGTAAGAAAAAAATCACCCATGACAACTCTCTCCAGCAACACAGCACATAGCACCCTCTGACATTATTAATACAAGCCAGCAGGGAGAGAGATTCCAGCTAAGTCAGTCTGATTTCTACATGTCCTACAACCGAAGATGTGATATTTTGGGCAGTAGGGACGTACATTCTGACACGCAGCCACCAGCTGTTGCAATAGCTCGTACTGTGTGTGAGGCTTGAGGGGTCTCCTTTCCAAGAACTCCTAGAAAGGAAGTCAGTTCATCTCCAACTCTGGGGATTCCATCTAGTAAGCTTATACTTCTGAGAAGCTCTTTTTTTTTTCTTGTTTAACCAACATCCTTCCTTCCAACTAATACAATCCTTCCACGGTTGCAAGACAGATGGAGATGGCGTTTGATTTAGTAGCCTTCCCCGCAGTTCTGCACATGTGTGCTTATGAAATGAGTGTCCCTGGGACTTGATTCTCTGGCATGCCCATGCGTAACACTGAGTCAGGTGAGGGCCCTGACAGTAGCTTCACCCATTGTTTGCTTGTATGTAAATGCCCACAAGAGGCCTGTGGCAGTGTCCACACAGATGAGAGCATATTTGAATTCCTCACTGACAGGCGTAGGTGTTCCTATGCTGTCTGTTTGCCAACCCCACACAAAACAGGTATGTTTATACACTTGCCCCATTACAGTAATCCCTGCCATTCATCTGAGAGGACTCAGCGAGCTATTGGGTGTCACATAAAAACTGCCAGGAACGGATCCCTGGTGGACTCTGTTAAGAATCCCCTTACACATCTGTTATCCCCATGGTAGCTAATCTGTCAGTTCTTATGCTTCCACCGGGCAATCCATACATCCAGATCTCTACCTACAGCCCACTTGTCAGTAAAGATTATCACGGGCCAGTTTTCATTCATGCTGTTCTTCCCAGACCCCTGGAAGTTCCTCCCCTCTCCTCCCTCTTAACTGCGTGCTGTCTGTGCCCACTTGTATTGCTGAACATCTTAGTCAGTATTCTATTGCTGTAAGGAGACACCATGACCAAGGCAAGACTAAGGAAAGAACGCCTTTAACTGGGAGCTTACTTACAGTGTCAGAGACTTAGTCCACTATCGTCCGTGGCAGGAGGCAAGCAGGCATGGCACGGGAGAAGTGGCTGAGAGCTCCACCATGATCTTCAGGCATTCAGGCAGGAGAGAGAGAGAGAGAGAGAGAGAGAGAGACAGAGAGAGAGAGACAGAGAGAGAGAGACAGAGAGAGAGAGAGAGAGAGAGACAGAGAGAGACAGAGAGAGACAGAGAGAGACAGAGAGAGAGAGAGAGAGAGAGAGACAGAGAGAGAGAGAGAGAGAGAGAGAGAGAGAGAGAGGAGAGAGAGAGAGAGAGAGAGATTGAGGAGACTGGGCCTGATGTGGACTTTTGAAACCTCGACATCCACCCCCAGTGACACACTTCCTCCAACGAGGCCATACATTCTCCAACAAGTTCCCGCTTCCCAATCCTTCTCAGATAGTGCCTCTCCCTGATGACCAAGCATTCAGCTATATGAGCTTATGGGGGTCCTTCTTACTGGAACTACCACAGTGAAGCCACCCATTCTTGTGTGATACCTTTCTATGTTTCGTTATTGTACCAGACATCTATAAAGATATACATTGTTTTTCTCCTGTGCCTGGACTAGTTTGGCATTTGGTTCAGTTACCAGAGGATGCTTAGTAACTTGATCCCAGAGCAACCTGCATGGCATTAGTGACAGGGGTTGCAGACAGAAAACCATGTTGCTGTAATATATATGCCATTTCTTCAGATTTTGAGTCTTGGGCAGAGGACTTTAACCCAAACCTTGATTAAATAAGCTCCTTTTTTTACTGTCACTCAAGTGAAAGAGTGGATGAAATTGTTTTATACACAGCTAGTAATTGCTGTTCTGGTGCTGTGTGCTGAGCTTCTGCCCTTTTCCGTGACAGAGACCAAAACCCTATCAGAATGAGTTGTCTAGGATGTTTCTTCCATAGCTCCCGTGTGACCTTCTGAGTTTCTCCTAATTTCTAGTATGAAGAGATGAAGGCATTGGGGGCATTTTAGGCTGTCCTACAGGGATCTCAGTTTGCTCAAAAGCATCTTAAGATTTCCCGTTTCGATCCCACAAAGAGGCCCTTTGAATCAGGTTATACAAATGGTGGACAACTTGAGCAAGGTAGGGTAGGAAATGCAACCACACTTGGTTCCCCACAACCACCTGCCTCTGTTTTATATCCACACACGCAGGCTGTTTACTAACCTCCCCTGGCAGCATACGTGTCGTATCCAACCATAAACCTCCCCCAAACTCCACAGCTCTACTCAGCCCTTCCGCGTTGTCTGGACTGACTTCCATTCTCATTCCTTCAGATGTGTTTGACCTTCTTCCAGGGTTTTCTAAACCCGTAAGACACTCAGAAGTTAGTACTGCGTAATTTGTGTGATGAAGGCCTTTCATGGAAGATGGGCAGGATGAGAAAGCAAGGTCCCATGCCACCATCCTGTGAGCAATAGTGGGACTGTGAGGTGAACTGGTGCCTACATCAGTGAATGGGCATTGGTCCTGGGACTCAGCACCTAAAGTAACATTAAAGGAAGCATTGATAAGACACAACACAACAGGGAAAGATCCCACTGCATAGGCACTGTTTCCTCAAAAGAACAGTATTGGACACAGACCGTGGATGGAGAATGGCGTTCAAGAATCAAGTCATTCTTCATGACACTCTTGTGGGTTCTTTAGCCTGGGCAAATAATTGATACCCTTTCTAATTCATAGAAGGTTTCTGTAATAGCCTTCAGACTGATGAGACCGTTTGGTATTTACTATCCTACAGAGACAGGGCAACTCTATAAGCTCCCATTTCACCCAACTGAACACGACCTCTTCCCAGTTCACACCCTGGGGTGAAATCCTAACCATGGTTTGCAGGGTGAGTCTCCAGCAAACGTCCACCCGCTGTCATTTTGGTGTAACTTCTGGCAGGGAGGAATGTACCCAGTGTGCTCTCAGGGGGTGTAGTGGATAACTGCCCACCTGTCTGTGACAAGCTTTGTCTTTCTTACCTGCACCCTTCCACAGCTTCTACTACGTTCTTCCCTGCCCTGTCTACTGCTGTTCATTGCACCAGGAGTTTCTGGGGTTGCCATAAAATAAAGTATACTCAGGTTTAAGATCCACAGAAGCCCAAGTATGTCTGTGGCAGGTGTCCTGTTCTGAATGAAAAACCACCCTATAGGCATTTATGTCTTTTGAATACTTTTTCCCAGTTGGTGATTTTGGAGAGGTTAGGAAGTGTAGCCTCGCTGAAGGAAATATGTGACAGGGAAAGCTTTAAGGGTTTATAATCTCAGCCTGCTTCCTGTTCTCCCTTTCTCTGCTTTCTGGATGCTGTTGAAATATGATCCCTACTTATGGCCCTGTGCCGATGCCATTCCAGCCTTTATGGATTCTCCCTCTGGAACAATAAGCCAAAACAAACGCTCTTTTTTATAAGATGCCTTTCATCATGGTGTTTTATCACAGCATGAGAAAACTAACTCACCCAGCAGAGGACTAAGAATGCCATAGCTCCGTGTGGAACCTCCCACTTCTCTGTAGGCGCCTTCCTCACCTGTGGGCAAGCTTGACCACTTGGTTAGAGGAACAGCCAAGGGAGTTTTTCATCCTAGATTTTCCTTCACAGTAGCAAACACACTGGGAATTACCAGCATTTCTTCTACCTCTTCAGCAACCTGTCATCAGACTTCAAAGCAGTGGTTCTCAACCTGTGGGCCGTAGGCCCTTTGGAGGGGGTTGAATGATCCTTTCACAAGGTCTCATTTGAGATATCCTACACATCAGATACTTAAATCACAATTCATAACAGTAGCAAAATGATAGTTATGAAGTAGCAACAAAAGCAATTTTATGGTTGGGGTCATCACCACATGAGGAACTATATTTAGCAGTTGCAACACTAGGAAGGTTGAGAACCACTGTTCTAATGCCTCCAGGGCTCACCAGCACAGCATCTGGGTCTCTGTCAACTTTTCCTCCAGAAACTCTGGCTCAGCACTAGTCTTGCAGGAGAGGCCCTTTGTTAGCCCCCATTTTCTCACCCCCCCCCACTTTGACTTCCTTAGCATCCCCTCAACCTTTCGTGCAAGCCAATATAAGTCACTCAAATCTACCGGATTCTCCTTCCATAAAGATTGTTAATGGGCTCAATCATGCCAGGGCCCACTATAAATAATCACAGCTCTTGTGATTCAAGAAGAATGAGAATGCTCCCCCCACCCCAAACTCAAATGTTTGAATACCTGGTCCTCAATTGGTGACACTGTTTGGGAAGGATTAGGAGGTTTGGTCTTGTTGGAAGAGATATGTCACTGGGGCGGGCTTTGAGGTTTCCAAAGACTCAGGCCACTCTCAGTGTGCCCTCTCTCTCTGCCCTCTGCTGTGGATCTGCTAAGCTCTTACATACTGCTCCAGCGCCATGCCTGACTGCCTCCATGCTCCCCACAGCGATGGTCAAGAACTCTCTCTGGAGCCCCATTAAACTCTTCTATAAGTTGCCTTTGTCATGGTATCTTACAGCTATAGAAAAGTAACCAGGACAATGATAGTCATCACATCTAGTCTGAGGAAATAGCCACAAAGCACCACGTACCTCTGACAGGGCTTGCCACGGGCACTTCCTGACGCTCAATGTATGCTCCATGTTAAAATGTTCAGTTGTCCAGTACCATCCTTTGTAGAAGTTGTTTTAGGATTTAATTGCTATGAAGAGTCACCATGACCACAGCAACTCCTATAAAGGACAGCATTTCATTGGGGCTGGCTTACAGTTCAGAGATTATTGTCATGGTGAGGAAACATGGTAGCATGCAGGTAGACATGTGCTGAAGAGGTAGCTGAGAGTTTTGAATCCACAGGCATCAGGAATAAACAGTGAGCCAGTAGGCCTGGCTTGAGCTTGTGAAACCTCAAAGCCCACCCTACAATGACACACTTCCTCCAACAAGGTCATACTTCCCAATAGGGCTAGTCCCTGTGAGCCTATGGGGGCCATTTTTATTCCAACCATCACAGTGGTTTCCAGGTTGCAATTAGCCCTGAATTCTCTCTGTTCTCCAGTTTGCATCTGTCACTTTGCCTCTCCTGATTGGAGGTCTATTGTGGGGGATGTGTTTCTACTTGGACTAATTAAGGACTACATAGATATGTTTTACTGTGTAATAATCTGACTCTCAATGGTGACTTTGGGACAATAGCACTTTCCTCCTATCTATGGGTCAACTATGAGACACTGACCCTCTAATAGTCTTAGTCTGCCCGGTAGACTTAGACTTTTCAAAACCTACTTTAATAAGGGTTCACAAATGCTTCAACCCCCTTCCTAGTCCACCATCCAAAGGTAGGGGGAAAAGATGGTAAATAGGACAGGGGGATGTGGACCTATTTAGAAGTAGTTCTTTGGGGCGATTCCAGTCTCCCTGTCAGGATACCCCCAGTCCAGTTCAAAGGACGCCACCAAACATGAAACACAATTCAGCAGAAACAGCCAGGCCTCTGCCAAATCAGCATAAGTCAGCGGAAGCAGCCGGAACCAGCCAGAAAGTCAAGAGAAGTTCTCTGTCGTGCCTCTCTCAACAAAGCGAAGATCAGCAAAGACGCGAGACCAACGAAGCACTGCGCGGCTATCTATGCAAACACCCTGTCACTGTCTGTTGGGTCCCACTTAAACTCTCTCCAAGCATCATGTGTCCTCTCAAGGGTCTTGCTTCAGGAAAATACCACACGAGTCTGCATCACCTGACACAACCAGAAATTTCCACTTCACTGTCCTTAGTTCCGGGACCCCATCTGAGGAAGCGGCAGCCTCCCTCCTTGGCATAGGGGCAGGGAACCATCACGTGTAGCATCCCTGGGGACCTCTGCTTGGAACTAACCCAATCCCCTGGCTGATGTGAATCATTCTTGTCACTGGGCTATGACGTGGTTTTTGTGCCAGGATGACAGACTAATTCTTAGGTAGCCCCATGCCAGGACTGCATTCTGGGGTTGTGGACAAAGGGCAGAGCCTGCAGCACAGCACGGCTGTCTACTGGGGCTGTGGTAGCAACTACCATTTATTCAATGTAGTCATGGGATTTTGCATGGCCATGCACCTATCCCTGTTGTAAAGTGTGTGTTCCCTGAAGATGAACTTTAGGGGCCATGGATGGTTCTGCCTCCACCACTCGTGACAGTTCCCTGCGAGATAATCATTCTTCTGCCGTTGACACTCTTCTATGCTTCTCCGCTGACACTGGTTTGTAGCCGTGAGCACTCCTCTCTCCTCCACTTTGAGAGCACAGGCTTCTCCCATAGGGGCCTGGATTTCTTCCTTACCTGGGATTCAAAGGCTGGCTCTCGAGTTTGGTCTTCTCAGGTTGAACCTGTCTTGCAAACAAACTGAGAGGGGTGAGTACTAGAAAAGCAGGCTCAAGGGTGTCCTCTACACCACTGGGAGTGACATTATGTATGGAGAAACAATCCAGTGCAGGGACTCTCATTTTTCACTTGTTTGCAGAATTGTAAATGCATACAGTAGAACTATTAAAAACAGATGTGGACAACATTAAGTATTTTTTTTTCTGTGAAAGGAGTCACAGAATCATCCCAGTGGAATGTCATTTGTGACATATATAAAATAAAAGGGCCTCTTCCTTCACATGTGTTGTGTGTCAGGAAATGCAGAGAATATGATGAGAACCAAGACTTCTGGAAGTGGCTGGATTCTTCAAACAGACCACCCTTCCCTGGGCACTGACAGCCGGGACAGCTTAACATCTGGACACAGATCTGGAGATGGGTAGGCAGATAGCTACAGGACTCAGGGACCACCCAGGAGCAAGCAACCATGGCGTGAGTGTGTGTATGTGTGTGTGTGTGTGTGTATGTGTGTGTGTGTGTGTGTGTGCATCCTGTTGGCACCAGGATCATTGCCTTACCTCTTGTTATCACCATGCGAGGAAGCCCCATTTAAGCACATTCTATGTCCACCTGTGACCTGAGTTCTGTAAGTCGTGGCAAATGGCAACTCCATCCACATTGGCCAAGAAAGAGAACAAACGGCTGAAGGCCGTGACTCTCATTTGGATGTAAGGGGCCTCCGTTCTGTGGGATGAGGAGGCCAAGAAGGATGCCACTGTGAGGCTGGTTGCAACTCCACACCACACAGCACAGCAGGTTTCTACTCAGCACGGTTTTCTCACGGGAGTTTATCTTCTATCTCAAAGAGGCCATGCCAATCAAGCTTGTATTTTCCCTTGTGTGGGTGTGGGTGGGGCAGAGTCCTCCTCTTCTCTAGTAGCCATACCAAAAGCTCTCCTATGATCCATGCAGATGGGGCTTCCCAGCTCTCTCATTCTACCCTTGGGCTGGTATCCTAACAAGGGTCCCATTGATTCACCAGATGTGCCACCCTGGTTTGGCCATTGGCATTCTTTGAGAGTCCCAGGAAGGCTTCCCTAGAACCTTCAGAAGGACCAAGGCCTTGTAACACCTTGATCTAAGCCTTCTGGCTTCTAGACCCATGATTTAGTAAGTCTAATAAGTGTTATCCTAATGCCCTCAGACTGTGTCTGCCATGTAGGCTGGGGACATTGATGTACAGTTTCACAGGATGTTGGCCTGAAGTTCAGTGAGTCTTTCTGGAGACTTTGTGACAGAGGAAGAAGAAAACAAAGGCTTCGGCTCCTATAGCATCATGCAACCCACTTGGGGTTGCCCTATCTGAATGCTCAGGGTCAAATTTGCAGGACTCTAAGACAATGGGGGTTCACAGGGACAGATAGCTACTTCCAGCTGAGAGGATTCTACCTAATCAACTTTTGAATGTCTTGGGCCCCACTGTTACCCTCAAATCTCCTCATGAAGTTGGGCCTGCCCCAGTATAGGTCTGTTTGATGCTAGATCCTCTACAGCTCTACGAGGATTTAATATGTGTGTTAGCCTTTGTCACTGCTGTGACTAAAATATCTGACATAAGCAATGTAATTATGTTGGCTCACAGATCTGGAGGGCTTACTTAGCCCATGGTCATTTGCTTCTGTGAGCGTGGGCAGGTCATCACAGCACTGGGAGTAGGTGGTGATTCTCTACCTCTTGGCAAACAGGAATCAGAAAGAAGACATACAGGAATGTGCTGGGTAATATATAGCTCTCCAGGACACAATATTAGTGACCTAACTCCTTCAGTGGGGCCCCAACTCCTAAAGTTCCCACCATGTCCCAAAATAGAACCACCAGCGTGGACCAAGTAGTTAATATATGAACATGAAGGGAACAATTTCTGGTAACCCTAATGATATATTTAGTGGAGGGCTGCTGTAACTGAAGTATGTCAAGTGAGCAGGACAGCTATGTCCATGCCCTGAGTATTGCAGCCCTTTCCTAGTCCCCGACTTCTCCTTGAGATGCTTTAGATAAGCTATAAGGCCCTGGGACCAGCTTTGATACCCAAGGGTCAAAGGAGGGCAGAGCGTGCTTTGGGGGACACCTCTCCAGATCTTTTCCTGCTCCTCCAGAGCTGCATGACCACAGCAGAGGATTGTGTTAAGAGATCTGAGAAGCTGGACAAGGGAGGCTTTGGGATGGTGGAGTTGCCAGAGCTCAAAACCCTGGAGGAAAAGAGCAGAATACAAATGGATCTCAGTAAGTTTCCTCAACATCTCCCATGCAATGAGGGCTGGTAGGCTGCGCCTGCAGGGTGGGTAGCTGGTGGGCACTCCTATTTCCACAACTTGGCCTGGAGGACAGAACCCTCTCCTGCTTTACCTTTGGGCCCACTGGTCTCCTTAAGAGGTGCTATGGGAGACAGGTGCGTGACCTGCTTTCTGGTTCCCTCATTTTCGTCTCACCCTTCACTGCCCAGCTTCAGGGTGCAGAATACTCGTATTCCCAGCTCCATGGGTGTGGTCTGGGGATCACCTCACACCCTTATCTCTACTTTTGGGTCCAGAAACTGAGTGGGCTGCCAAGGAGGCTCCATCAGCTCCTTGTTAAAGAAGCAAGAAGCAAGACATCTCCAGCCCCAGTTGCCACTTTGGCAGAGGGAAGCATGCCAGGAACTGTACAAATTAGGCCTAAATATAGCCAGGGCCTTGGTATGTGGTGTGCTCCCAAGATGTAGGTAGCAATGAGCAGACTGCTCTCCCATGACCTCCTCCCAAGATGCCTTTCAGTTAGTGAGGGTGTGCCCTCAATGTGGCCTTGGTCCCTTGGCAGCCTGCACAGCCTACATTTTTGCTTCTCTACTTCACAGTGCTCTGGGTATGGGGAGCTGGATAGGCCTGTCCTGCAGCCCACAGAAATCCAGATGTCTTTTGGTGGCTTCTGTCTGGAGGCCTCTGTAAAGTGGGTGATCCTTACTTCTAAGCCTTCTAAGTCTTTCTGCTGGTGCCCCAGAGGACTCGAGATCAGGACAGGGCAGGGGGAAATCTCTCTGTAACTGTGCAATAGTCTATTACTGCTATCTGAGGGGACCACTGAGTCAAGAGGCAAGGATGGGCAAAGAAAGAGCTTTATTAGCAACAAGCCAACATCTGGGAAGACTGCAGCTTCGCTGCTGCTCAAAGGGATTTACATCTGGTGTTTGTTGTAGTTGAACTTTGGCCAGCACTCTTCCAAATGTGACCCTTTACCATGATGATGACAGGAGGGTTTTAGGAAGGGAGGGTCTATATGTTCCTACAGAACTTCAGTGTGTAGTTAATCTGTAAAAGACAGACTTCAGGGTCTGAGGTGAGGCCAAGCCAGAAAAAGAACTTGCTTTGCAATCATGAAGGCCAGAACCAATCCCAAGAACCCATGAGTGGTGCTTTGAATAAGATGTCCCCCGCAGTCTCTTTTGAATGCCTGGTCCCAGTTCATGGTGCTGTTTGGGGAGGTTTTGGAAGAACAGCATTGGTGGAGGAAGTGTGTCATTGAGGAGTGGGCTCTGAGAGTAAAAAGCCTTCCCATATCAAGTTCTCTCTCTCTCCCTCTCTCTCCCTCTCCCTCCCTCTCTCTTCCTCTCTCTCTCTCTCTCTCTCTCTCTCTCTCTCCCTCTCTCCCTCTCTCTCCCTCTCTCTCCCTCCCTCTCTCTCTCCTCTCTCCTCTCTCTCTCTCTCTCTCTCTCTCTCTCTCTCTCTCTCTTTCCCTCCCTCTCTCTCCCCTCCCCCCCCTCACCCTCTCCTCCCCTCTCTCCTCCCCTCCCTTCCCTTCCTTCCCTCCCTCTCTCCCCTCCTCCTCCCCTCCCTCCCCCTCCCCCTCCCCCTTCCCTCTCCCCTCTCTGCTTTGTGCTTTGGCTCAAAAGTGAAATTGCAGTCCTGCTCCAGCTGCCATGTCTGCCTGCTGCCTCTGCTCTGCCATTATGGACTCAGCCCTCTGGAACCATAAGCCAAAATAAACTCCACACATTGCCTGAGTCATGATGTTTTAGCACAGGTACAGAGAAGTAGTTAATACACCATGTAAGAAAAAGGCAGTGTTGGTGTCATGTACTTGTAACCGCAGAGCTGGGGAAGTAGAGATGGGCAGATCCTTAGGGTTGTTGGCCAGCCAACCTAGTCTAACTGGTTAGCTACAGTCTAGTGGGAGATACTGTATCAGAAAAAAGTGAACAGCACCTGTAACAACAAAGTTGTCAATTGTCTTCTGGTTTCCACATGCCTGTGTTCCCTCTCTCTCCCTCCCCCTCTCCCTCTTCCTCTCTCTCTCTTTTTCCTTCTTCCTCTCCCTTTCCCCTTTCCTCCTCCTCCTCCTTCCTCCTCTCTCCCCTTCCCCTTCTCGCTCTCTGTTTCCCTTCTTCCCTCCCTCCCTCCTTCCTGTCTCTGTCTCTGTCTGTCTTTCTCTGTCTCTCTCTCTGTGTGTCTTCCCACCTCCTGTCTCTGTCTCTGTCTCTCGCTCTTGTGCAATCACACACATCAATAGACAAATAGGGGGTAGCTAGTCCCACTGAAGCAGCACAGGCAGGAATGAGGAGAAACTTCTGAGAATTGTATAGAAGAGAACTCCATGTGCAATCACTCCCAGCCATCTCTGTGGGCACACGTCAGCCACAGGAGCAGGATGGCCTCAAAATGTAGGGACCCAGGTGAGTTTCTTGCAGCTCATGAAGCTTCATGAAGCTTCATAAATCTATGGGTCCAGTGGGGGTCAGGATTCCTATGTGGCCTTTGTTCCTCTTCCTGGAGCCCTCAGCCACTAGGGGGAGAAGGTAAACCATGCAGGACCGGAACCACTGAAGCATTGTGCTGATACTCCAGGCTGAAAAAGAATGGGCTCCAAGTAGGCTGAAGGCCATAGATAAAAGAGGACACAAAAGGGAGCCTAGGGGAGCTTGGTGTCAGCTCCAATTCTCCAAAAGGCTGGGTATAGCCTTGGGGAGTATGTCCCAAGGTACAGGGTTTTCAGGGTGACTGGAGGTGGAGCAACCATTAGGGTATGACATGAGGAGATGCTGGACGCAGCTCAAAGGATCAAGCAGAGAAAGATGACAAGAACAGGACACTAGTGAGGGCTGGCCATCAACCTGAGGGCCATCAAGAAGGACCCTGCACCATCTTCTAGTGTACACTCACATCCTCAACCCTCGGTGCCTCAAACAGAAGTGTGACTGGATAGGAACGGAGGTACCCATCCCCACAAGGCAGTGGATGCACGGTAGTGAGGGTCTCTGAGTGTCCTCAGGCTGCCACTCTACCCATCTCTCTGTTCTGTGCGTGTCAGGTGGGACGAGCTCATCCTTGGATGACAAGAGGGAGTGATGGCAGCCTCGCTCCAAGGCCTTTCCAGCTAAGCACCTAAGCAGCCACTCTGACTAATACTGGGTTAAGCCCCGGATTTGGGAACTTATCATGAGCAGGGTGGCTGACAGTCGTAAAGGTTGCTGCTGATTAATTCTTACCCAGCAAAATGCCACAGGCTGTCAGACACCAGCTCCTCTGCCTGCAGTCGTAAATAGCTTATTGATCACCAGCAGGAGCTCACAGAAATCTAAAGAGCATCCTCAAAGGGCCAGACCATAGGAGCAGCAGGCAGCCAGGATGGGAGCAATAGTATCCCAGCTCAGACTCCTGGGCTGAGGAGGAGACTCAGGTGCTCCATTCTGGGACCTGGATTCCCAGGACACAGTCTAAGTGGAGGTAGGTATAACAGGGGAAATGGGATACTTTGAACCCAGGTGATTGATCTGTGATTGATGCCACAGGTCAGCAAACATGGTGCTCCTCTCAGAGCCAGGCTCTCAGTTGCACCTGGAAGAGAGACTTCCCTTTCCTAGTTTTTAAGAAGGACATAGGCCAGCAGCATCTACATGAGGAAGGCCGACAGGTGTTGGGACGGCCAGGGGGCTGAGCCATATTCAGATTAAGTGTGAAAGCAAAGGCTATAAGTGACCCCTATGCGGTGGGTCAGGCCTCTGTCTCCAGATGATCAATCAGGAGACGCACGAGCGTGCACACAACACATTCCCATACCGCAACATGCATGCTCGTGGGACACATTCACATATGCCAGTACACACAGGCACACAATGTATTCTCACACCTATCCTACACATACACAGTCACACTTGTTCACACGTATGTGTACATGTAGCTATACAAGTATGTAATATCCATACACACGCATGTGCCCAAAAGAAACTTACCTGGAACCAGAGAAAAGATTCTCTTTCATGTGAGACAGAGGATATAACAATAAAAATGATGATGAAAAATGAGATATTTTCTAGTAGAGAAATATTTTTTTAAAGGGCTGCTTTGTGATTTCATTAAAGATCAAGAAAAACTGGACTCGGGGCACAAAAAGGGTAAACAAAATGTTATAAAATTTTTTGTTGGTTTTTGTTGTTGTTGTTGTTGTTTTCTGTGTGTGTGTGTGTGTGTGTGTGTGTGTGTGTGTGTGTGTGTGTTTCAGAGAGTCTGTCTACAAGTCAGGTAAGGATGAAGAGTTTGACAGGAGAGATTACAGAGACTCAAGTACTCTGGAGGAAGGACATCTGTAGGGATGTGGAATTGAGGAGTCTATTCCTGGTCTCCAGTGTTGGCAGCTGAGAAATGACACCAGAGGGAAGACATTAGAGAAAGGCACACATTGAAAACTGACATACTTATAGCAGGTCTTGAAATAAATAAAGTACGGAAATGGCTTAAACAATTGGTTATTAAAAATAATTTAATATAAAAAAGCAGTTCTTAAAAACAAGTCGAACATGTGCTACACTGTCGCATTTGCTCATCTCAAAGGGGAGAGGACAGCCTGAGGGACGGTGCATGCCTGCCATCCTGGCGGTCAGCAGGCCAGCCCAGGAAAACTGAGAGTTCAAGTCCCACCTGAACTGTCTGGTAAGAACCGCCCCCAAGGGGAGGAGCCAATCTTCTAGGAAAAGATCATTTTTCTATAACCCTCTCAAGGAGAAACCTGAAATGTTAGCAGACAAGAACTGTGGAATGACCAAATAATTACTTCCACACACCGTACCAAAGCAAAGTTCTATGAGCTGAACGTTTAAAACTTCGAAAGAACAAACAGTTCTAAGTGTCAAAGACAATTGGTGAAAATCTTCCCATGGAAGTATTTGAGTCCAAATATAAACTCAATACTAAAAACTGACAAAATTTAATTTTAAATGACAATACAACCTCATTTGTGAACTCGGATATAAGAATTCAAATTCTTTTTTTTTTTCTTTTTTTTTTTTTTTTTTTTTTCGGAGCTGGGGACCCGAACCCAGGGCCTTGCGTTTGCTAGGCAAGCGCTCTACCACTGAGCTAAATCCCCAACCCCAAGAATTCAAATTCTTAATGCATTCGACCCAATCGCGATCTTAAATTAGCAATCCATCAAAGGAATGGACTTACTCCTTAAGGGCAATGATGAACTAATGTTATAAAATCTAACTTCATCATGTTAACAGGCTGAATGAGATATATGGTCATGTGATTATCAATAAATAAAGTCAAAGACATTCGATAGGTCAGTTAGCAGCAGGCCATGGTGGCCCACGCCTTTAGTCCCAGCACTGAGGAGGTCCATAGAGACAGGCAGATCACGGAGTTCATGGACAGCCTGGCTTACACAGTGACTTCTAAGACAGCCAAGACCACACAGTGAGATCCTGTCTCCAAAAACAAACAAGCAAACAAACAAGAAGTCAACAAAAGGCAAATTTTATTTTATTTTTTTTTACCATATGTAGAATCCGTTGTTGTTTTGATTTTTGAGACAGGGTCGCTCTCCACATAGCCCTGGCTGTCAAGGAACACTCTATGTAGACCAGGCTGGCCTTGAACTCAGAGAGATCAGCCTGCTTCTGTCTCCCAAGTGCTAGGATTAAAGGTGAGCCATCACACCCCACATGTTTAATTTATTATTATTATTATTATTATTATTATTATTACTGTTGTTATTATTGCTATTGCTATTGTTATTATTATACTCCTGTGCACCCAGGTGAGTGTGTGCACATGTGTGCCATGTCGGGCTTGCTCAGGTCAGAGAACAGCTTTCGGGAGGTGGCTCCTTCCTTTCACCTCCATGTGGGTTCTAGGGATAGAACTCAAATCTTCAGGCTCATCTGCCAAGCCCTTCGCCTCTGAGCCATGTCAAGGGCTCCCACTTGACTTGTTCGGAATTGAAGTTTTGCAATTCTGAAGACTTCAACTCTCCACTAAAATTTCCCATCTTCCCACTTAACTTGAACGTCTTTTCTTCAGCTTCAATAAGATATTTCTGTCGGTTGTGTTAAGAGTCTGATATCTAGACGTGTGCTGGCCCTACTTCTGTGTCTCTTTTCCCTTAACGATCGGTCATGATGACTCGTTCCTAATCACCTCTACCGCATCCGGTGATCATTTATAGTGTTTTACATTGTGAATGGAGAAACAGTGAGAGCCGGGTGGCATTATGCTTCCCAGTGAGAGTCCCCCTTGTTCTTAAGGAAAGGAGGGGTCGGGGTCCATCATATTAGAGCAATCAAGGGCAGAGCCTGATAGAAGCAGATGACTGTGTCTACAGCCTGTGTCAGCTCAAGGCCTTCTGAGATGAGGAGGAAGGGCTGCGGCGACCCATCTCTGCCTTACGGAGAGTCCCACAGCACGCTCTCCAGCTTCCCTCTCTGGTTTTGTTATCTGCGGATCTCTTGGCAGAGATAGGGATTTGGGACAACCAAGAAGCATCCTCCCCGACAGACAGACAGGTAGGAGATGTCCTTCTGCCCTGGGATATCTTACTAGGCCCCAACTTCCAGAGCAGTGACGCTTGCTAATGTCCTTAGGAAAGCCAGGACTGTACTGGAGCCTTAGGCTCCCAGGTTAGCGGTTCGGCTAGAGGAAGCACTGGGAGTTCTAGGGGTTTCTCTTTCTTGAAGAGAATCCTTGCTAAGCCAAACTGGCGCTTAGCTAGTACAGGAGGGTGAGTTATGGGTAAGTGGATGTTAGGTGGCAGTGGTGGTGACACTGTGGTGACGCATTAGGATAGGATCCTTTAACTTCTGCTGTGGGCATAGCTCTCGGGTACCTTGTGGGGTATTATTTTTACATTTCATATATATCTGGAAGCAGTGGCCAACCTTGTCTACTGTACCTTATTTTGCAGGGAAGTTCTGTGTGCTTCTTTACCTATCTGGTCACTCATTGATCCTCTGGCTCCCTCCTTAACATCAAACTTGTTTCTCCTTGGCTCTGCCTTTCCTGCTTGGTTCTCCTGGGTCTATGTTTCATGCCGCTTGCTTAGCTTAGCAAGGTGAAGAATTCTGGCTTAATTTATTTTTTTTTTTTTTACTTCAGGATTTTAAAGATTTTACAACTCCTAAGTTTTAGATCAATTTAAATTATAGTTTAGCGGTGCGTCCGGTGGTCAACAGGCTCTTGTGTTGACCTCATGCAGAGTAGGTTTGGTAATGGAAGGACTGAAGGAAAAGGGAAATTGGAAAGGAGGGAGGGCAGGCCTTTTCTTTCTTGACACCCGTGTCCCTACCAGACCACTTGGGATATGCTGGCCTTTGAGTACAGACTGCAGCCTACAAGAGAGTCTCCCTGAACAGTCCATACTGAGAAGCCCCTCTGCTTCCAGAGCTTCCCTGGCTCCCTCAGGGGAAGCTCCAGTGTCACCTCATGTTCTCACCCAACCTGGGGATCAATTCTGTGCCCCTGCCTTCTATAGGCCAGCCTATACTGAGGGGTAGCCCCTTACTATCTGCAATACAAGATGCCTTCCACCAGAATTCTGCTGTACAGGAATGTGCAGAGGCTATCTCTGTGGTAGTTATTTAGACAATTATGGGATAGTTCATTATGTCTTTCCCAAGTATTCATATAAATCAATTCGAGGAGGAATAGAGGACAATAAAAGAAAAAACGATGCTCCAAGGGGAAAGTATGTTCATAGACCCTGTAGCACCCAGCTGCATCCTCAACACTTGCTTTCTGAGTCTCAGCCTTACCACACAGCCCAGGTTGGCCTTGAACTCACAATCTTCTTGCTTCAGGCTCCCAAGTGCTGGGATTATCCTGCTCCACACAGCCTGATACAAACTTCAAAGCATAAGCCTAAAGAGGAATCATCAAAGAAAAATACGGATGCATTTAAGTGGTCGTGGCTTTTCACACAGAAAGACATTCAGAAACTCCTTCCGTAAATTAACAGCTAAGAGACAAAGAGGAGGGAGGATCTGTGACAGATGTAAAGCTCTGAAACCAAGAAAAAGACAAATGTCCCAGGGGAAAGCAGAAGGAACAGGAGGAGGCAACAGAAATGAAATGTCACTCTCTGGTCACAGAGCCACTAAGGTGAAACCAGTTATAGCTGGTCACAGTCCTCCCTTCCTCAGCTGAGCCTTCCTGAGCAGTTCTCTGGCCCTGCCAGTTGCCCCTTTGCTGAGGCCTCTTGGACTCTCCCGTTTGACTGTGCCCAGATTTTCCAAAAGACTCATTAACATAGTTTCCGAGGCAGACAGGCAGTTTCCCTTGGCGACAAACTCTGCAGAGCACAGGGACCTGCTGGAAGTCAGAACACGGGTGTATGTTTGCAGTAGGCTGCCCCGGGGCCTGGTGAGACTTGGACATCCTACAGCCCTCTGGATTCATCCTGGACTGAGCCTCTCCGCCTTGCAAGGATTCCCCTCTCTGGCACTGTGGCCTTCCTCACAGATGTCAGTTAATAGCTCTTTCTGCCTCAGGGCTTAGCAGTAGCCCTGCTTGTGCAGTTCAGTCGGGTTGCCCACTACCAACTCTGCACAATCGCACTTCATTCAGGCATTCTTCTCTATGCATGGGCGGGCAACAGGTTCGCTGGAAACCTGCCTGGCTCTCTCTGAAAGCCTGCGCCGTCGCAGTGGGAATCTGCGATGGTGGCTGATCTTGCCTGTCACAGTTTGGTCAGCAGGAGCATTAGAGTGGTTTCGGGGACTCTGCCAATTCCCATCACCCTCATGTATGAGGCAAGCGTGATTTAGCCGGGAGGAGGCTTGATCAGAAAATAGACTCAAGGAAGGTGTGTTAGTTAGGGTTTCTGTTGCTGTGAAGAGACACCATGATGCTCTTATAAAGGGAAACATTTAACTGGGGCTGGCTTATAGTTCAGAGATTTACTGCAAGATCGTTATGGTGGAAGCATGGCGGAAGCATGGCGGAAGCATGGCGGAAGCATGGCGGAAGCATGGCGGAAGCATGGCGGTACGCAGGCAGATATGGTAGCTGAGAGTTCTACATCCAGCTCTGAGGGTAGCAGGAAGAGAGAGTGATACTGGGCCAGGCTCGAGTTCCTGAAACTTCAAAGTGATTCACTTCCCCCAACAAGGCCACACCCCTGACAAGGTCACGCCTTCTAATAGTGCCACTCCCTATGGGGGCCATTTTCATTTAAACCACCACAGAAAGGCCACAAGGTCAAGGACAGGCCAGAGCTCAGAGCTAGTATATTGCTTTAGCTCTGAAAAGAAATTTTGAGGGGTTCTGTGGTTTTCTTTTATTTTGCAGATTTCCTATACCCTCAACAAGTCGGTGTTTCATTAAATAAGTCAGGAAACATTATCTCATGGGAAAACTTTAAAGCACAGCATGTTTCCATCTGAGCAAATGTCTAACAAACAAAGAAGTCAGAGATTAGCCTGACGTAGGCAGACTGAGGGAACTCTCTGCACCCCAGGGCTTGCTGATCCTAGGCCAGCAGGGGAGCTAACCTCACCTCAGGTGGGTAATAGGACAGATGTAGACAACTCCTGACTGAGAGGTCACAAATAGGAGTATCAGGACGCAGGACAAGGTGCCAAATCTGCAGAACTGTCTGAGACACTTGTGGTTCCAAGAGAGCCCCACCTGCCCAGCCACACTACCAGCCCTATTTGTGAGACAGGAAGAAGTCCAGGGGATACGGGGCTGGTCTGAGATCAGAAGGCTCCGAGAAGACCCGTCTTCACAAAGCTGCAAGGTTGTTGCCTCTTCCACACAGTGAAGCATCTGCACGAGGTGCCCTCCAGAGCTCCCTTCCCCTCATTGATTTTCTTCTCTTCCTCCTTCCCTTCTTTTGTCTTAGACACACCACAGGATAGGTGTCACAGATGACCATGGGCACGCTTGTGTGGGGGATGAAATGTGAACACCAGTGCTTTCAGGACAGACCAAAAGGGCCCATTTTTCCCTGGGAGTCCTGGGGCGAGACTTAAGCATTGTTAAGGTAATATAAATACCGCTATCACTGTTCCTGTTGATATGAGATCTTTGTTGTACACACTCCCCTCCATGTTTATTTTTCCTCTAAATAAACTTTAGGAGTCAGGGGATGGGGTCTAACTAGTCCTTTCTTAGTGCCCTTGCCGACGTGAGCAGAGGACTATCAGCCAAGTGGCCAGCTAGACTGCCCCCATGCCGCCCCAGATGTTTTGAATACTGCCGGGAGGAAGCCACTCAGTAATTGCAGCTGCCAGAGCACAATGCCAGTTCCTGAAGGCTCAGCCCCAGCTACAACCATTTCCAGCATTTTACCATCACAAGCCTCAGAAAACTCCAGATGCCTCTTCAGCCTTTTCCACCCAGACCAACAAGGGAGCACTGTTGGTTAATTTTATGTCAACGTGACACGAGCTAGATTCATTTGGGAAGAGAGACTCTCAATTGATAAAATATCTCTACAAAGCCTGCCTGTAGTCAAGTCTTTACTGTGTTTTTCTTCATTAGCCATTGATGTGTGTGAGACCAGCTCACTGAGAGCAGTGCCACTCCTAAGAAAATAGTCCTGGGTGATATTTAAAAAAATAAAAATAAAAAAAGCAGTCTTCGAGCCAGTAAGCATCATTCTTCCAAGGCCTTTACATCAGTTCCTGCCTCCAGGTTCCAGCCTTGAGTTCCTGCCCTGACTTCCTCTGGTGATGCATTGTAAAAAGGAAGAAAAATAAGCCCTCCACTCTTGTGGTAGTTTGAATGAAAATGGCCACCATCGATTGATAGGGAGTGGTACTATTTGAAAGGATTGGGACCTGTGGCCTTGTTGAAGCACATGTGGCCTTGTTACAGGAAGTGTGTCACTGGGGGTGGGCTTTGAGGTTTTAAAGGCTTAAACCAGGCCCAATGGCCCACTCTCTCTCCCTGCTGCCTGTGGATCCAGATGTAGAACTCTCAGCCACCTCCTCTGCACCATATCTGCCTGTGCCACCGTGCTTCTCATCTTGATGGCAATGGACTAAACCTCTGAAGGTAAGCCAGCCCCAATTAAACGCCTTCCCTTGTAAGAGCTGCCATGGTCGCAGCAACTCTTCACAGCAGTAGTAATGTTAACTAAGACAGAAATTGGTACCAGGAGTAGGCTGTTGTTGTGACAGACCTGACTGTGTGCTTTGGGGAGGATTGTGGTGACGTTTGAACACTAGACTGTAACAACCATTGAGTTCTCAGAGACCAGTGGGCTGTTCTGTGGGAGCTTGAAAGAGAAGCACATTGAAAACAATGCAGATAGTGGACGTCTGCTGTCTGAAGTTGTAGAAGGAAATAAAGGCTCTACTGGGGCCATTTGAGGGGGAATTTGAATTAATTATCTGGGGGTCTGGTAAGCTAGAGCTGTGATTAACAAGAGACCAGAATCGCTAAGGTGAAATCTGCTTTTCAGGGATAATTGATGCTGGTTAGCTGGAGCTAAGAGGTTAGCGTTGATTAAGAAGACACAGGCATCACTGAGAATATTTTGGAAACATTTCCTCAGGATTAGCACACAGAAGCTGTGGTCCAAAAGGGCTCAAGTTGGTTGGTACTTTGTGCTAGCAGCTGAACTTGGTAACGTGTAAGAGTTTCTCAGGTATAATTTTGAAGGCAAAAAGGGCTGTTGCAAGAAGCTGAGACTTGGCATAATGAGAGGCCAGGAGAGGTCACTGGTAAAGGTGCAGCATCAGTTACAATAGAAACGCCGGGATTTAAAAGGTCGTAGAAGTTGAAGCTTTACACCATGTAGCAGGGGCAGGGTTCCTGAAGAGAGTCCAGGGAAGGCTACTAGTGAAAGTGCGGCCCACTTGCAATGGAGACGTCAGCATTTTGGAGATACCAATACCATGGGATGACCACCAAAGACAGCTGTGAAGAACCAGCGTGAACCTGTGAAACAAGCTATGTATGCTGTAGATGCCAGAGAGGTGGAGCTGACCAGGTTGTTTGGAGCCCAGAAGACTTATTTTTCCTTGTTTTGAAACAGGGTCTCACTATGTAGGCTTGACTGTCCAGGAGTTTACTCTGCTGACCTGGTTGACCTTAAACCTGCCTCAGCTTCCAGAGTACTAGAATTTAAAGTATGTATCACCACATCCAACAACTATTTGAATTGTTAAACAACACTGAGAATTTAAAAGGTCATAGCATTTTACATTGTGATATTAATATTAACATATCTTGGGGACAAATGAAAAAGGAAAGGTTATGGCTTAATAGTGATGTGTTTGCATGTCAGGATGAATAGAAGTCAACTGTGTTGGCTAGTTTTATGTCAACTGGACAGAGTCTAGGTTCACTTTGAAAGAGGGACTCTTGGTTAAGAAAAATACTGTCAAAAATCTGCCTGTAGGCAAGCCTTTAGTGCATTTTCTTGATTAATTGATTAATTGGACCCATCTTACTAGGGCAGTACCACTTCTGGGCAGGTGGTTTTGGGTGGTATAAGAAAGCAGGCTGAGCAAGTCATGAAATGCAAGCCAGTAAGCACAGTTTCCCCATGGCCTCTACTCTCTTGCATCCAGGTTCCTCTCTTGAGCTCTTGCCCTGACTTCCTTTAATGATTGACTGTGATGTAGAAGTGTAAGGAAAACAATCTCTTCCCGTACCAAGTTGCTATTGGTCATTGTGTTTTATCAAAGCAACAGAAACCCTAAGACAAGTACTAACTTACCTTGGTGATCCAGCAGAAGCTTTATGACTAATGTAATCACAGTCCTTCATTGTCATAATGGACTACTATGATTGGTATAAGAGCAGTTTCTCATTTTGCATGAGGAGTTGTGTCCTTCATTTGCATAAGGGACTGATATGGATTGGTGTAGGCATGGTTTCTTATTTGAATGAGGGGCTATCATATGATTGGTGTGAATGGAGCCCTTCATTTGCATAAGGGACTACTGTAATTGGAATAAGTGCAGTTCTTTATTTGCATGAGGGACTGTGCCCTGATTGGTATAAACTTCATCCTTGGCTTGTGCTTGCTGTGATTGGAGTAGACACCCTTTCCACACCCCCTTTCTGTTTATAATAAACAAATGTTTGGCTCACTTTGTGAGCCAGCTTAAGGACACCCTCTTATGCTGCACTCTGGTGCTGCAATAGTAAGCCCTCCCACCCCCCAAGAAACAAAGCTTCTCTCAGCTTCTCATTTCTTGCCTACTTTTGATCTCTATCATTAACAGAATGGGCTGAGCTGGTAACATGAGGAAAGGAAGGTGTCAGTACAGGTGGGATAGCAATGGGGACAATGGCAATGGAAGGGCATCTAAAGACTTCTAGAGAGCAGCTAGGGCAGAAGTGACAGAGACAACAAAGGCTTTGAGAAGACAAAACTGTGGGCCCTGGTCACAGCGAGCTCCAGGATCTCTGTTACATGACTTTTTCTGGGTCACAATAGACCAAAGAAAAAGATTGTGTCCGTGTCCCACTCAGTGAACTAATAACTTTATTAGGGTAATTTAATGGAGCACTAGAAACTCAAAAGCAGCTGAATCACTGAGAAATTCCATGGGCAGTTAATGGACAGAAAGTCAGCTATGCCTCTAGAAGTGCCCCAGTCAATCTTATTTAGTAACAACCAGGGTGGAGGAGCCTTCATAGTGGAGGCCGTGTGGTTCTCATGAGCTTTGTGAGTGCTGTAAGGCCTGTAAGTCTCTGGACCTCCGTCCGCATCCCTTCCAGGAGAGTTAACTCTCTCCTTCAGGTTTCATGTGGGTCATCATAGTTGCTCTTCTTCAAGACAGAGATGAAGGAAACAGCTTCACTTCAGTCTCAGACCCTCGAGGCCATGGAGCTGTAACAGGACCCTAATAAGGACTGAGAAGTACTATACTCGCTTCTGTCAAGGGCTGAGGATTCCAACACTCTCAGCCTGAAAGCTGTGGCACTTACCACTGAAGGACTGAGGATCCCAGCACCTGAGATTTGTGTGAAATCCCTAACATTCGAAGGTATAGCTTGCTACTGCTTGCTGTTGTCTGCTACTGCTGCCCACTACTGCTGGAAACCAAGGATGGACGTAGCTGCCAAACGCTGGGGCCACTGGTAGTCAAAGCCCAAAGTGACAAGCCTTTTGCATGGCTTTCTGAAGCCTGGAACCATAGGAACGGAGCTCTCAGAGCTTAGAGCTTTAATGCTCTGGATCTGCCAATTCACCCCCAACCTCTTGGGCATACGATAGGACAGGCTTCCTGGAAATAGTGTCTCCTCACCTATCCACCCACAATTCCTAGCTAGGTGGAGCAAAGGGATGCCAATCATCTTGTTAGTAATACCTTTGCTGAGATAGTCAGCTGTCTTCACCACCCATGCCAAGCCCTGCACCCCAGGGTAGCACTCATCATGGACCTCAAGTCCTGCTCTTGGGCTCTGCACCCCAATGAGACCCAGGTACCTCCTGCAACAGTCATTCTCCCTGCTTTGGAAGTTTTCTTGGCATGTTGCCTCTCCTGTCTGGATCTCCCCTGGTTAGGCACCTCTTTGCAAAATAGGCTCTTTTTGCCATGAGCCCAAGAAATGGGAGAGGGTTTTGTTCCCAAGGACCCCATACCCTATATATTAATTCATGGCCATCCCAGTAGGGTATTCCCACATTTAAAGACTTGAGTGTATGCAGGCTGCTGCAGATCACCTTCCTGGGGAGAGGCCAGTGCGGCCCTGTTCTTCTCTTGCTCCCAGCCAGGAAACTACTTGGCGTGGAAGCCACAGGCAAGCTAGACTGCTGCTGTCCAGCCTTGGCGGGCAAGTGTCTTCCTGGGCCGCTGGGAGCACGATAATGAGATGTTGTGTAATTGCATTGCTCTCCTCTGTGGGCAGCGTGCTCAGCCTTCCCATTTAATTGTGAGTGTATTTCCAGAAGTGTATCTGGGGCACGGTGGCCTGCGGGGAGGGCTGGGCTGTGGGAGGGGCTGGCCCCCAGGGTCTTTCCCCACTTTCAGCAAGTTTGTCTAAGCCTGAATGTAGCAGACGTGGGCCAGGCAGAGATCAGCTTTTGGAGACTCAGTGTGGAATAGGTAACCAGCCCAGCGATGAGCCTCCGACAGGACTACCCCTTCCTTCCAAAGCCAGAGGAGCAGCAGGTCAGAAGTCTCACCTCCCTGCTCGCCTCGGTTCTGAGGCAAATCAGTGAGGGCTGGATCTATCAGGTTGTCGCCTGGGGTTGGTCAGGCTGTGTCCCTGCCTTGTCTCTACTTGAAAGAAGCTCTGAGTTCAGGGACTGATACAGGCCTCTGACAGGCTAGAGGTGGGTTTGAATACCTGAAGATAGGTGAGCAGCAAAGGAGTGTCTCTGCCTAACATACCAATGTCCCACGGAGCTGGACTGCCCTCTGGTTCTGTGACCCTAAGTACACTTGGAGGAGCTGATGTGAACTGCACAAAGCCCCAGTCGGGCCTGTCTGGATGTGTGCAGAGAGTGAAGGATCTTGTCCAGGACATGCAGTGGAGTCTATGCAGAACTGGGCAGGGTAGGGATGGAATGTCTGCATTACTCAAAGGCGATGGCTCTATGGTGAAGTCAAGTGTGTTCTCTCCCTGTGCACTCATTCCATTCCTGTTGGGGAAAGTGCCCTCTGTCCTTTGAGTACCCCACCACTATATAGACCACCAGTTGGCATGGGGCAGTGACTAGCAAAAGCCGTACCTCTGGGATAGGGCTCTTCCACCCTTGCTCTTGAGTCTTCAAGGCGAGGCTTTCTAGGATGGTCTCTACTGTCTAGGGACAGCCCCTTACCTGGAAGGAAGGAGAATAGATATGACTTGACAGAGCTAAATCTGGTGCCAAAGCCAAGCCCCTGGATGGCATTTCTAAGAGGAGCTGATGAGGTAGTCACCCTGGTGATGGGCGCAGTGGCCTCAGTTAGCCAGGAGTCAATTGGAAGGTCTTTTATAACAGTAGGTGCTGGCTTAGTATATACTCCAACCTTCATTCACAAATTTTATGCCTTAGCACTGTTTTTTATCTCTAATTAAATATGGGAGGTGGGAACCTCCAGTTCTCTAGTGAGAGGCCTTAGAGGTCTTAGTTAGATCCTTGTGTGGAGTCAAGAGAGACTTTAAGGCCAGACAAGGCACTCTGAGCAGAAAATTGGGGGGGGGGTTCCTGAGTTGGGGTACAGCATGAGCATCGTCTCTATAACCTGAGTAGTGACCTGCTGAGGCTTTAGGCGGTCTGATGCTCAAATAGGAAAGATGTTTGCTGAAGGAGAGGGCGGCTTGGATCTAACTTTTGTCACTGCAGTACACCCCAACTCACCCGCTGTGGTCCCCCTTAGGACCCTACTACCTAACCTACCCTTTCTCGGATTGGGTCTCCTGAAGTAGGGGGTTGGTAGGCATGGTCCTGTGACCCCTAAGTCTCAGGTCACCTCTTCCCACCTCTCAAAAGACACCTGCACAGTCAGGCCTAACCACTGCCTGGATACAGCCCCCACATCCTTCCTGTGTGGTCCAGCAGCCTTGACTTCTCCAAATGAGGATGAAGTGGGGAAAGCACGCCTGACCTCATACAGGCTTTCTCAGGGTCACAGAAAGGAATCCTCACCTGCACACTGGGAGGCTTCAGCATGGACAGCTCAGGTTTATTTGTAACACTAGCTGGGGCAGCTTCCTGCTGCCATGGATGACAAGGACGCCCTGAATTAGCTAGGCCCCTCCGACATCACTGGCACAGCTCACGTGATCCCTGCTTCGCCTCATGTGGATAGCAGCATCCAGTAACTAGGGCTTATGATCTTCAGGGTCACCTACAGGGAGTCCCACTAGGCCTTTCTCTTATCCTGAGTACACAAACGAGGATGCCGAGGGGGGATCTGTGGGGCTGCTTGTTCTTAGCTGGAACAGTGCAGCTGAGAGAAGCTGGATTGTTCTTGCTGACACTGAGCAGAGCTTAGAGGCCACGCAGGGGCTGTGATTCTAGGGGTGGACAATGCTGGCATGAGTCTGGAGACTTTAAAGGCACAGGACTTCCATTGGCAATGAGCCTCCTGAGAGAGTGTCCTGGACATGAGGCCATTAATGAGCCTTGCAGATGGAGAGTGAAGGGTGATGTAAGAGGGGAGGGGCGCTTACTGCATGGTGGTCTGAGGACAGTGCCTGAGACAAAGGGCAGGGCAGGATGCTGCCGCCATTGCACTCGGTATCTGCTCTGACAGAAAGAAGCCTGGGAACCCGCAGGGCCTTTACAGCTCTATTTGCTGGCTTGCTTATTTTGAAACTGTTGCTTATTGTAGACTAGACTGGCATCGAACTCACAGACATCCACCTGCCTCTGCATCCCGAGTGCTGGGATTGAAGGCTTATACCACCACACCCAGCCCCAAGATCTGCTTCTGCTTAACTTAGCCTCATTGCACGCCCCCAAAGCCTTTTGGTCTGATAGGAATGGGTAGGCTGTAGGAGCACATAGAGAGTCTCTACAACCAAGAGCATGCTGTCTTACGCCTATAATCCTAGCACTTGGGTGGCAGAGCCAGGAAGATCCCAAGTTCCAGGCAGCCTGGGCTATATATAGCAAGTTCTAGGCCAGCCTGGGCTATATAGCAAGTTCTAGGTCAGCCTAAACTACATACAAAGACCTGACTCAAAAACACAGGGAGAGGAGTGGGCATGGTAGCACATGCCTTTAACTCCAGGCTTGGGGAGATACGCAAATTTCTTTGCGTTTGAAGCTAGCCTGGCCTATATAGAGAGTTTCAGGATATCCCAGGCTATAACATGAAACCCTGTCTCAAAAGCAGCATTCACATATCATAGAGAGAGGCACGGGATTGGGGGGGGGGGATAGGGATAGGGAGAGGGTGGAAGGAAGGAAGGAAGGAAGGAAGGAAGGAAGGAAGAAAGGAAGAAAGGAAGAAAGGAAGGAGAGGCTCTGCTCTGATCTAAACCATGTCTGGCAAGGGACTGGGGACTGAGGCTCCCAGGTTTCTACATATAGCCTTTCCAGGCCAAGCCTGTACACAGGGACCTGGGCTGGTGCCAGGAAGGAGGCAGCTTAAAGTCCTGGGCTAGTGGTTCCCTGTGCTGCCATGGGTGGAGATTCTCTGGGCTTAGGATCCTCATGGTCTCTTTCATTTCTCAGAGGAAGAGCAAGGAGGTCCTGAGAGGTCAGTATGGCTCGGAGCCCCAGCCAGCAAGTTGGTGTGACTTAGGTCCTGCCTGGGGAGTGGGAGGGGCCTGCCTTGGCCTGCAGAGCATCTTGGAAGCTTCTGGGCTGGGGCAGGCCCAGGCTCCTTTAGACTCCTGGCCAGAGAAGAAAACCAGATGGGCTGACTCAGGCCAAGCCTGGCCGCTTCCTTTCCCACCACTAGGGCCAACAGAGAGTGCTCTCCTAAGACAGTGACCTCAGCAGTCATACCGACTCCAGGAGGCCTGTGCCCAGGGACTGAAGTAGGGACATACATCCCATCCATCCTGTTATGGAGGTGGGGATAACCCTCTAAGCCTCAGGTCCCCTGATGTAGCAGTGGGCTTTCTGAGACACAGGCTGAGAGGGAGGAGCCAGGAGACCAAGGCCAGCTTAATCATTTCGAGGAGCTAGTTGACTAGACTATGGCGATTGGTTTCCCTTTCTTCCCCGGCAGTATTGACCTAATGGTCTGGATTAAGTCACAGATTAAAAGTTCCTCTAACTGGTTGCCCCAAGACTGTCCCAGACCCACTTGTGTGTGTTCCCTGGTTCTGCTTTCCCGTGACTGGTTGTTCCCACACCCTTCAGGCAGAGTAGACAGTGCAGAGTTTCTTTGGACATTTGCTGGAGGACAAGGGCCATTCCTGGGCCAACCTCAAGATGGCTCTGTTCCGTACAGTGAGGCCAGCTCCCCTCCTTCTGGGAGTTTCCAGGCTTGGAAGAACATGCTGGCTTTCAACTCGGCCAGAGAACATGAGGAGTTGGCTGGGGCTGCAACAGTCCTTCCAAAAACGTAGGCAGGGCTGGGCAGGGCAGCCCAGTGTGGCTCCTTGGTGGCCTCCAGGAGGATGCAGGAGTATCAGGAGTGTCATTTTTCCAAACATGGACAATGCCAGACCTGTCAGGTCCACATCAGCCCTGTCAAGCCTGCACCTGGGCCTCTCACACCTGAAGAAAGGTGCTGCCTCTCTGATAATCTGTTGTCCCACAGACCTTGGGAGTATGGGGACAATATAAACTGCCCTGAAGGAGACACTGTACTCTTGTTCCAGTGGAGGTAGGCTATGGAGCTGGGGTGTCCCTGGGACTGTAGAGGACTCTAGAAGCACCAGTCTGTGGGTCAGGTTCTCCAGACTATGCCTACCTGCTTGTAAATGCCCACAAGCCCACTCTGGTCACTTGGGTGTCCTTACCCTTATGGTGCATAGCCAACAGGACCAGAATTTTGTTATTTAAGCAGGAGAAGGATGTTGGGGGAAGAGACAGCCAACAGATCCCCTCTACAGCCAAGGCTGGGGAGATGAGCAAAAGGAAGAAGATAAAGGGAACAAGACAGACTGGAGCACAGGGCTACCAAACTGGTGACCAGGGAATCCCACCGGGTATCACATGGTGTGTGGTGCTGGTTGCTTTGCTGAGGTGATAGGGTCCTGGGAGATGTGTCTTTGACAGCACTTAGCTTAAGGCTGTCAGCCATGAGAGGTCCAGGGTTAGTAGCCCCTGCAGTTCTTTCTGGCTACTACCAGAGAGGGGGCCAGTGACCAATACTTGTCCCATTGCCTACCACTGGAATATGACCTGGACATTCTTGATAACTTCACACCTGTCAGGGGAAAGCCCCAGAAGTAACTAGGCAAAAGCCAAACAAACAAAACCTAGTACTGTCATTCATTCTTGACAACCCCATACTTATCAGGGGAAAGCCACAGAAGTAACTAGGCAAAACAAAAAACAAAAAAAAATCTAGCACTGTCAGTATTTAGAATCCTCTCAGGACCAGGACACTCTCCCAAGGACAGGATATCTTCCTCAGGGCCAGAATACCCTCTCAGGGATAAGACATCTCCCAGGGTTAGGATATCTTCTTAGAGACATGACGAAACCACCCCAGGGTATAGTGCTTACATTCCTGTCTCCAGCCAGGTCTCTAGATGCTCTCAGTCCCACTGTCTTTCCCAAGACCCCTCTCTAGTGATAGACAACAAAGTAGGGAGGGAGGAGGAGACCGAGAGAAGGGAGCAGCTTCCCTTCCCCTGTGGAATAGTGTATGCCTAACATGCTTCCCCAGATAGGTCTAACACAAAAAGAGGAATCCTAGGTTGTCACACATAGCAGCCCTCCATTAGGGAGCTTCCTGAGCCATGGTCCCCAGTAGGAGCCTTGAACAGTGCTGACTCATGATACTTCCTGCTCAGCTTACCCTGGTACTAGGTCAAGAAATGGTTCAGACTTTGCCCATGAATTCTAGTATCTACCCAAGGGTGCCAATGCCTATTCTCAAGAGGGCACCAGGCTGTTTCCCAGGCCCTTAAGTCCCCGCCAGTCAGTGACTCCTCAAGTGCCACTGGCCACTCAGAATGTTCACCATTGGTGGGAGGAACCCCACTGACTGCTTATGTCATTTTACGCTATTGTATCCTGGAGACCCAGCCTGCTCCCAGGCACTAGGAGGTATTTAGTGAGAGCTACTCCTTTGTTTTGACAATTCCTTCCCTGGAGAGATGTAACAGCATCAACCTTCTCCTCATAAGGTCCCAATGACAAACCAAAGTTCACCCTGGGGAGCCAATCAGTTTATTGGGATTACTTAAGAGTAGGGATGAGGGCTTACTGGCCAGAGTGTGGATAACCCTAAAGAGATGCATCAGAAAATCAGTCCCCAGCATAAATGATGACTTCCCCATAGCCACATAAATAAAGGCCCTTTCAGATAGCTTTCTCCAGCCTGTATGCTCTACTGCCTCCCAGCTATTAGGCTAGAAGGAGCACGGAGTCTCAGGTAAGGGTCCACTTACCCTCCCCACACCCTCCTTTCATGAGGAAATATCAGCAATCAACTAGTGGGGTTGTGGCAGTCTCTTGTAAGCAAGGAAACACCTGATGAATGGTAGTGGCTGTTTTGCTGGGAGGATAGCATTCGACAGCACCCTCCTGTCCTCACAAGTGCCCATGTTCACTGCCTACATACATCTGCACAGGTGCCCATCACCCCACCTGTACAGGTGCCTATTCCCCTGACTACACAGGTGTCCATTTTCCTGTATGCACCTGGCTTCCCCACATGCACAGGTGTCATACTCTTCCTCTTTCCTCTTCTCCTGAGTCTTCTTTTCTCCTTCATAGGTTCTTCTCTGGCTGAATCTTATTCCTGCTCCGTTGGTTCTGTTTTGTCCCAAAGCCTTCCCACTATTACTTCCTTATTTGGGGAGCTCATACCCACAGCACAGCCTTCTGAGAATCTTTGGGTCTCCTACCAGGTCTCCACACTGGAACGTGGCTCCTGAGGCCCGTGGAGCTCAATCATGCTCTGACTAATTTAGAAACAACCTAATGAACCTAATTCTCAGCTCTCCCCGGAGAAGCACTGCCATCTGTCCTGGTTTTGGAGGCTGCCTCCCCATCCCTTTAGAAAAAGCTAAGTAACCTGATTTCACCTATCCTAAAGAAGGCATGGGATGTATACACTCAAGGACCATGCAGGGGAGTGAGGGCCACAGGGTGAACTGTGTGAGACAGCTGTACCTGGGCAGGGGTCAAGAGGCAGGGCCATGCAAGACTTTCTACAGCAAAAAGAGGAAAGTGATTCAGAGTTTTTGAGGTCCTCGGGCCAAAAGATCCACTCTACCCACATGCATTGCCACAAGAGTCCAGAAGCCAGTTTGGTGTGAGGTGCTCCATCCATCCACCCACCCATCCACCTAGTCATCTTACATCTACCCATCCACCCATCTATCTACCCAACCATCTGTTCATATCTGTTCACTCATACGTACATTCCATATATACATCCGCCCTTACACCCATCCATCCATCACCCATTCTGTCTATCCATCCATCTACCCACCCATCCATCCATCCATCTTCCTACTCATCCATCCATCCACCTGGTATCATTCAGCTCTCTCACAAGCAGCAAAACAATTGCTAGAGACTGAGGTAGCTGGGGAGCCTGGAGAGGGGAGAAGGCATGGCTGCCACCAGGAAGTAAGGAGGGAGACAAGAGAGCTAACCAGAAATGGGGACCAAAAATGGAGAATCCAGTGGGACAGGGAGAAGAAAAGTCAGTGGGATAAGAGGAGAAGCTGAGTGCTGAACTGGCCTTGGGTATGGACCCAGATCCTAGAGTCATTGGCCTTTCAGTGAAACAATTGTACTTCCTATCTGTGGATCAAGGAGAGACACATGGAACCCTGTATGTTTAAGGCCAGCAGAACCTCTCAAGTGTGGAGGGCCAGGGCTCTAGGAGCCATTATTTCTCTTAGCACTCTTAGGTGCACCTCCTAGGTTCAAAGTGGGAGACATAAGAGAGCTACAGCTGTGGTCAAGTACAGCTCAGGGACCCCTCACTGGCCCCAGGGAAGGTAGAGTCCATTTAGATCCACAGTCCAGCCAGCCAAGGGAAAAGGCATCAGAAGTTAGCCTTGCGTCTCTCCTCTGAAGGCAGGCACAGCCACTGTCCCAAATATGTAGCTCTCACTTCAAGTGAGCTCTCATGCCACCTGGGAGGACCCTATGGACATTCACTCTCACTTTTTTGTTTTGTTTTGTTTTGTTTTGTTTTGTTTTGTTTGGGACATGATTTCTTTGTGTATAGCCATGGCTGTCCTGGAATTCGAACTCAAGAGACCTGCCTGCCTCTGCCTTTACCTCGGCTTCCTGAACTCTGGGATGAAGGGTGAGTGCCACCACTGCCCAGCCATTGATTTCACTTCTGAAGACACTATGCAAGAGGAGGGACATGGGTTGGTGAGACGCCTCAGAGGGCACTTGCTGCCAAACCAGGTAACCTGAGTTAGATCGCTGGGACCCACATGATGGGAAGAGAAAACAGACTCCCACAAGTTATTCTCTGACTTGCGAGTGTGTGTGTGTGTGTGTGTGTGTGTGTGTGTGTGTGTGTGTGTGTGTGTGTTTGTGTGTGTGTGTGTTTTCAAAATATTTAGGACCCAGGTCCATCTTTAGTCCCAGCACTCTGGAGGTAGAAACAGGCAGATCTCTAAGGTTTCAGGCCAGCTGGAACAGTGTATTGAGACCTTGTCTTTAAAGAAGAGTGGGGGGACTGGGTGTGGTGGCTCGCACTTGGAAAACAGAGGTGAGTGGATCTCTATGAGTTCAAGGCCAGCCTGGTCTACATAGTGAATTTCTTGACAGACAAAACTATGTAAGGAGATCCTGTCTCAAAAAATAAAAAAAAGGGAGATAGAGAGATAGCTCAGCGGTTAAGAGCACTAATTGCTCTTCCAGAGGTCCTGAGTTCAAATCCCAGCAACCACATGGTGGCTCACAACCATCTGTAATGGGGTCCAATGCGCTCTTCTGGTGTGTCTGAAGACAGTAACAGTGTACTCACATAAAATACATATAAAAAACATAATAATAAAAAAATCAAATCAAAACAACAAAACTCCAAAAGGAATAGATAGGTGATAGATATCTAGAATAGATAGATAGAGATGATAGATAGATAGATAGATAGATAGATAGATAGATAGATAATAGACAGACAGACAGACAGCAGACAGCAGACAGCAGACCGGAGCACTAAGCAGGCTGCACATTGCCAGCCTGTGGTCATCGGTCACTATGTATTTCCGAGATCAGACGGTCTCTTTGTGGTCACATGGGCAACAGCAAGGGGGCTGAGGACAATGGGACATAGCTTTGCGGCTGCACCACTCTGAGCCAAACCAAGCCGGTATAAAGAGCACACACAGCCTGTCAGTTCCAGGACTGCCTCAGAGAGTGTCGGAACCCAACACTTAGCTCATTCCCAGTTCTGTGACTACAGAAGCACCTGCCCTCGGGTGAGAAATGTCTGGGAGAAAGTTTCTGGGGTTACCCCAGGTCATGCATACATTTGACTGTAAACTTCAGAGTACCAGTCATGAGTTTCTGCGGGCTTGCTGCCAGAGGGGGCTTTTTGGAGCTGCAGCCTGTGCTGCTGCTGGTTCAGGGCCAGTTCCTTAGAGCATCAGGTATTCTGGAGCTGCTCACACAAGTGTGGGGTGCCCTCTGCTGGCAGAGATGAACATGGCAGTAGCCTGAGACGGCAAGGCTTTAGAACACTGCCTCAGCAGGGGCTTGGCTGGGCTAAACTAGGATTGAGGCTGCTAACTCCGTGAGCTGGGGGCATTCTCTGTGACCCACTGGAGTGTCTGTCTTGGTCTAATGATGTCATTTAGACCTGCCATCTCAAGCTACTCCTCTGGGCACTCCAACACCACCATCGCCCCATCTGTTGGCTCTGGGCTCATGTATCTAAGGTGGGTTACAGAAGGGCAAGCTTTTCAGGAGCTCCTTGGCATTTCCCCTGAGAAGAATCTTGGCATTCATGGTTGAGTCAACCATGCGATTCTGATCTCACCCCACTTATCACCAGCCTGTGCCCACAGCCCACAGGCAGTCAGGGACGTATACACAGTAGGAGCTACATTCCCCATTTGTTCACGAGCAATGATGTTCTGAGCTGCCAATCAGTGGGTCCTCTGGACTAGCTAAATCACAGACTGACCCAGGCACTAGCATATGCTGGATGGATGCTCAGGCTACCTAGGGTCAAGGAGTCTCTGCTTCCTGAGGCTTCGCCTGGGCAAGTCCTTATGTGAGTTCCCATCATTCCCTGCAGCTGAAGCTAGAGACTGTATTTGTAGCTAATTCATAGCTCATTCTTGCAGACTTCTGTCGCCTATGACAGGTCTCATTGGACTCTTCTGGGTTTGGATGGTCCCTCCTTCCCGAGTGGGCAGTGTCCTTGCTCAGACGCTACGAATAGCTAGACATTCCTCAGGTTGTCCTCTGTGGAGGCTCAGAACAGATAAAGGGGGAAGTGACAAACAAGGCCATGTTAAAAGGCCACCACTGAAACCTTGTCTGCAAGGACTGCAGAGCACTGCCACCTCCTCCCTATCCCTGTCCAAAAACGAGTGGCTGAGCCTGGGGGAGAAACTGGAGCTGGGGCCCAGCAGGGGATGCAGCCCGAGCAAGGTTACAGGTGAGGCCTTCAGCCTGAGATGGGCAGCATCCTGCTTGCTACCAGGTAGCACATCCAGCTTTCTCCTGTGTAATGGTTAGTGTTAATTGTTAATTTGATACAATGTAGAAGCCACTGGGAGGAGAGTTTTAGTAAGAAGTTAACCCGTAGGTATGGGCATGCCTGTGAGAGATTTTCTTTTTTGAACTGAGTCAATTGAAGAGGGAAGACTATGGTGGTATGAATGAGAATGGCCCCCATAGGCCCCTAGGGAGCGGATGCTATTTGGAGGCATAACCTTGTTGGAGTAGTCTGGCCTTGTTGGAGGAAATTGGTTGGGCTTTGTGATTTCTAATGTTCAAGCCAGACCCACTCTCTTTTCCTGCTGCCTGCAGACCCAATTATAGAACTCCCAGCTACCTCTCCAGCCTGTGTCTGCCTGTTCTGCCATGCTACCTTGCTGAGACCTAAGCAATGCTCTCTTCTAACCATGACCTACCCTAACAATCAGACACAGCAGCCTGGTGTGCTTGGCTAAGCCCCTTGGCTGAGAGGAACCTATCATTGCCCAGACACTGGGGGGTCCCTGAGGCTATCTGGTTCATGTCCTCATGAAATGCTTTTGTTATCTGACTACAGGGAGTATGCCTGACAGTGGTTCTGTGCTAGGGAGTGAAAGGTGAGGGTTGACCTTACAGATCTGCTCCCTGGTCACGAGAGGGGCCTTTGCACTTAGAGGCTAACAGTTTCCAATCCGTTGTGCTGATAAGATAGCCTGACAAAAGCAACTTGTGGGAGCAAGGGTTTATTTGGTTCCCAATTCTAGGTTACAGTTCATCAAGTCTGTGAATGTCACAGCAGCAAACACTTGACAGAGCTGGTCGCCTTACATCAGCAGTCAGAAGACAGTAATAGGTGCGTGTGTGCGTGCGTGCATGCGTGTGTGCTAGAACCCAGCTTCCTAGCACCTTTGTGTATATTCCAGGACCCTGTCCACGAAATGGTGCTGTCCACATTCAAGTTAGGTCCTTGTCTTAGTTAGGGGTTTCTATTGCTGTGAAGAAAAACCATGATTTGCTCTTCCAGAGGTCCTGAGTTCAATTCCCAGCAACCAAATGGTGGCTCACAACCATCTGTATTGGGATCCAATGCTCTCTTCTGGTGTGTCTGAAGACAGCTACAGTGTACTCACATAAAATAAAATAAATCATGGCAACTCTTTTTTTTAATTGTCTTCAGAGTTCTATAAAGCAATGGGATTTGAACTCAGGACCTCTGGGAGAGCAACCAGTGCTCTTAACCACTGAGCCATCTCTCCAGCCCCATGGCAACTCTTTTTAAAGGAAAACAAAGGTTTTGTACTGGGCATGGTAGCACATGCCTTTAGTCCTAACACTTAAAAGGTAGAGGCAGATGGATCTCTGAATTTGAGACTAGCTTGGTCTACATAATAAGTTCTGGAATACAGTGAACGTGATTGTTGGGGGGAGGGTGGTAATGGGGGGAGGATGGGGAGGGGAACACCCATAAAGAAGGGGAGGGGGAGGGGTTAGGGGGATGTTGGCCCGGAAACCGGGAAAGGGAATAACACTCGAAATGTAAATAAGAAATACTCAAGTTAATAAAAAAAAATTAAAAAAAAAAGTTCTGGGATAGTCAAAGCTACAAAGTGAGACCCTGTCTCAAAAACAAAAATGGGGGTGGAGTGAGGTGAAGTTGTGGGGGGTGGGGGTGCTGGAGCTTACTCTTTATCTTGGACAAAGTATGCGTCTGTTTCCCTTCAGTCACAAGGATACCCCCACCTTCCTACTAAGGGTTACTAGAAAGTCCAACCCACTTATTTGAGCTTGAAACAAAAGAGGCAAGATAGGGGCTTATCAGTCTCTACCCATGCCCACAGATAAATCACTTAAGGGACAGGGCCCTGTGAAAGCACTGACCAGTCCACCCGTGGGCCAAGAAGCTGAGGAGCTCAGCAGACTAGGGCTATAGACAGGCACAGTAACAGAGGCCCTAGCTCTGACATGGGCGCTCAGGGCCACAGGACCCTGGAACAAATGACAGGAGGCACTTGGGACCCAGTTGGCAGTGGGCTGGACCTGGATCCTGGACAGCTTCCTTAGTACAGGGTCTTGGTACAGAAAGCCGCCACCATGACTTGTCTGAGCAGGCTGGGCACTTCACGTGGCTCATCCATGTGCACTGCCACCTCTGAGCCTGGCTGTCACCCTGCCAAGCATCAGGGTTGCTATGGAAATGAAGATGTCACCTCGTTCCTCTCTCAGGACCTGCACACCCTGTGCCAGGGACTCAATGTGAGATGTTTGCTACAACTCAGCTTCTTTGTAAACACCCTCATCCCCTGGATGACTGCATTGACCTAGGATGTCCTGGCATCAGAGCCAAGGGCTGCAGCCCCAGAGGTAGCCCATCTGCCCTAGCTCCCTCCCTGGAAGTGTGATCCCTCATAGTCATGCCCTCATGACTATGTCACTCCAGTTCTGCGTTCCAAGGGAGGCCCCAGGACTGTTCTCTGGGACTCTGCATCTAGGAGGAGGTACCCCCACAGGACTGTATGGGCTAGAGCTAGGCCACTCCTAGTGAGTCTGCACAGCTAGGAGAGACACGGAAGCCTCAGCAGCCATGGTGCTACCACTCCCCAGGCCCCACCCTGTAGCACAATGGAGTCGCTCTGAATTATCCTGGTGGAGCACCCTGGAAACCAGGGCTAGAGAACTGACCCACCACCATCACCCAAGCATCTAACACTCCATATCCATCTGGCCTCTGGCATTGTGTCTCTGCCTATGCCCATGTCCTTGAGATTCTATGCCGTCTTAGTCTTTGAGGTTGACACTCTCTGCTTTATAAAGGTTCTTAAGCTCAGCCCGAAAAGTTCCAAAATATGTACATTTATCATGAAATCAAATCCACATGCAGCCCCTACACCTTTGCCTGGCTCTTGCCTCATAACACTGGTCACAGGCTGTCCCTTCTGTTTGTCCATGGCTCCTCTACCTGGTGCCTCTCCAACTTCACCCACTGCTGTCCAGAACCTTACCTCAGGGGTTGTTCAGGACAACTTTATCCCTTTTCTAAACCAAGCAGATACGTGTGCACCCTTGTCGGTGCCCACTTTTCTTAGATATTTAATCCGAGAAGAAGCGATTGTATTCCTCTCGGACCTGCCAGCCCTGAGCCTAGATTCCCCTCTCTGGATCTATGCAATGCTGTGAACTGTCAGCAGGTGGCGCCACTGTACTGTTGGGTCCCTTCCTGAGGCAGGCTAAGGGAAGACCACCCAAGGTGGCACAGCCTCCTCCTGCCGGTGGCCCAACCCTGGGAAGTTCTGAAGGCTGAAATGCTCCTGAGGTGGGGAGCAGCTGAGAGTTATTCAGGACTCTGCTGTTTTGAGGCGGTACCTAGAGATAGTGTTAATACCATCCTGGGGGCACCAAAGGGGGAAAGGAGGCAGAACAGGTTTGTTGTGGCCTGCTCAAAATCTAGTTTCTTAAAGTGACCCAGCAGAACCCAAGATTCTAGCTCTCCCTACCCTCCATGCCACACTCCAAATCTCAGTCCCAAGTAGACTGGCCATAGGCAGTACAGAGAGCACTGGACGTTTTCCCTGAGGATTCTGCCCTCCTCCTTAGTGGTTTTGCTTAGGGGGCATTAGGGGAGGTGTGGGAAACATCCAAGTTCTTAGACGGAAGCCCCAGTCCTCAGACCAGCTAGGCTGAGGGAATCAAGGGGTGGGAATCAGCCTTGGGCACGAGTGGCCAGGCCTGTTGGGGTCAAGGGGACATGTTAAGCTGCTATCACCAGAATGGTCAGTCAGGGCCATCAAACCTCTAGCCCCTTCTTCCTGCTACATGGCTTTCCAGAGGCCTTCAATTTTGGAAGCCAGAGCTTCATGCAGATCAAGGCCAGGGAATCTGCCTCTCTTTGGAAGATTCCTGGGAATATGGAGGGGGTGTGTGCCTGGCTACTGCAGGCAGCTGGGTATAGGGGTTGTTGGGTGGTATAAGGGAGCCAGGTTCAGTGTGAACAAGGGGCGCGTGAGGAGACTGCAAAATGTCTTCATCTTTCTGCAAGAAGCCAGCAGATGGTGCCCACCCCTTCAGGCTCTGCTGACCACGTAGAGACTACAGAGTTAGGTAGTCTCCTGTGTCAGGCAAGCCAACCCCTGTGCCTCTGGGGATCCGCCCTTTGGGCTCTAAACTGAGTCTTCCTCCCCATCCCCAGGGTCAAGGCAGTCCTGGTAGCCACCGCCAGGAGACTCCGGGAAGCAGTGTTCTGCAGGGCCCTTCCCTCCCTTGCTGCTGACTGATGGGGCTCCTGGATTTCTGCGAAGGGTTGCAGCTCATTGCGTCCCAGCATACTCCCGAGTGTCACCTGCCAGGAGCTGGGTACCCCTGTGAATGTGGGTCAGATTCTGTTAAGTGGACCTACTGTGCCTCTACTCTCTCCATAGCCCCCTTTTGGGAGGGGGGCATCCCAGCTCCAGGTGGGCCACACCTCCCCAGATTCCCTGAGCATGCCTGCTACATATCAGTGCATTCTCTTATGACCATGAAAAGGGCAGCTTGTCACCCACATGTGCTGACTGGAAGTCAAAGTCAGATGTGAATATTTCATGGATGGTAACATAAATAATGCACTTAAGCGGAAGGATAATGTAAATATTTTATACATTGGAGTGCAGTTGAATTTAAAAAAATAAAAACCAGTCCATGTTATTGACATAGCCTGCAGGTCACATGGGAGGCAGTGGTAGCCTGGGGCATTTCTCAGGCACAGGTCTGTGTTGAGGGTACACATCTGTACTTTCTGCTCTCCTGGGGTTACGGTTCAGTCCCTACCTGCTGCCTCCCCCATCCCCACCCCGATTCCACTGTGCTCAAAGGCCCACAGGATCTGCATTCTGGTGTCTCATGTACTTGAGGCCTCAGCAGCTGGCCCTCTGAATGGAGATGGCTCCTCGCAGCCATGCTAGGAAAGGCCCAGGTAAAGCAATGGAGTCCCCTAGACCAACACTCCGGGCCCCTTGCTGTAAGGGAGCAAGTAGAGGCCCGATGCCCAGAAGACAAAGCAAACACTCCAGGGCTGACGGCCTATCCCTTTCTGGCCTGTTTCATTTTTCTCTCCTAAAAAGGCATTTAAAAAAATATTTTTAGAGTTTTTGAATAATGTACATTTTAGTTTATTAACATCTGTAATAGAAGCCTAAGACACACCCCTTAGTACCAGAAGAATTTGGGCAAGGCCTAGGGCAGACAGTTCTTTCCACTTGAGTGGAGCTTAGAGGAAGAACACAGCAGCCACATCTGGGAAGGGAATCTCATTCTGCTTCTCTCTGGGCTTTCCTTGCTGTGTTTGAGGGCTCTTTAGACCAGTGTCTGAGGGCTAGCTTTCCTAATGACCACCTCCCTCAACTACCACCACCCTGCCCCTTAGAGCAGGAGCCAGTGTTGCTGCTAATGTATTTTAATTAGGATTTTTGACAGGCCATTTGTTTCCTGCCTTTGCCTGAGCAGACCCTTAGGCTTCTCCGGTTGCACCCCCTCTAAAACGTGAAGGGCTATAGAGGTAGCTCTTGCAAGGCAGTCCAGGGTCCTGAGAATGGGTGGGTGGGTGCCAGGTGAGCCTCCCCAACATCCCTATGTTGAGAGCAAGAGTGGTCCTAAGTCACTGCAGCCTCCCTGGGCTACATTCCTGAAACTCAGACTAAAGCCACCTGTTCATACAGGCCCAAACCGGCTTTTCCGGCTGCCTACCTCTCAGCTTCTGCCAGCTTCTAGCCTCTGGCCTCTGGTATGTAGGAGGCCAGGAGGAGGTTGCTGTGGGGCCTAGCACTGGACTTGGAGAGAAACTGGAAACGTGCTTCTTGTCTGAGGTTTGTGTAAGAACAGGAACCTACAAACCCTCCAATGCCTGGGCCTTCCAGGCCAGGAGATGGAAGTGTTGATTCAGAAGGGGGGAGGGGAGAGGGTGGGGAGGACAAGGAGGGAATGGGAGGAGTGCAGAACTGGCACTCACCGAGGCCGCGCATGTATACTTAGCCCTCTGCCTCTCATATCTCCTGCAGGGAAAGGTGCCAGAGGGGTAGAACCCAGCGGCTCATGCTAAGGCTACATCCAATACCAGCCCAAGGCTCCCAGAAGCTCAGGCCTAAGCCTGGATCTGCGACATAGATGATAGGTAGGGACAGCCAAGTTCCTCAGTGTCCTGTGGGGTCCCAGTAGCCATCCCTGAGGCTTGGGGTCTGGACTACCGTCATTCTGGCAAAACCAGTAACAACCCACTAGAAAAATGCTAGAGTCAGACTCACTGGCGCCTGCTTCCAAGCTCAGGAGGGTCTTTCAAGAGGTACCTGGAAGATTCCCACAGCGAGCTCCCAGGGCTAGGCTGTGCTTCTGAGGGGACATTACTCAGGGTTCAGGTGCCTCTCCCCAGAACACCTCATCATCTTGTCTATTAATGATCCAGAGTCCCTGAGGAGCAACCTGGATGGCCTTGCTCAGAAGGCAGTAGAGAATCCAGTCTCCCTCCCCCTGTATTCTCTCCCCATCTCTTCCCCTACCCTCCTGACTGCTCTCCTTCCTCCTCCTCTGCCAGCTCCTCCCCCTGCCTACACTTCCTGTCTCTTCCCAGTGAGTCAGCAGAGAGCTGACAGCCCACTGCAATCCCTCTCTAGCTATCCTTCTCTTCCAGAATGTTCCATGCTTAAGGCCTCCTCTGCACTCAGTCAGGTGTGGACCCTGACTACCCTGACCCTGACCCTGCTTTATCTACGGAGGCAGACCAAGTTCTTTTTTACCCTTGGCCTGCCTTCTACTGCTGCTGGATCCAAGGGTGACTGGGCTTTACCTGAGTACTTTGGAGGGTCCTTCTTCCCATGGGCCGTCATATCAGGGGGCTGTGTTGGGAGGGGCTTGATGCTCATAGGTGGGGGTAGGGGACTAGGATGCTGCAGTCAAAGCCAGGGTTTACCATAAGCTCATCAGTTAGTGGCTTCTACCTTGGGCCCCTCCGGAGAAGTTTCTAGAATCCCAGGCCTCTTCTACAGAGTACAGGTGTCTGTGGCCCACAACTGAGGCTGTAGTCCCTCATTCTGGGCCTGGACCCACCATATTGTATTTTACCCAAAAGGTCGGCCCTAGGAAGGCTGCAGCCAATGCATTAAGGTTAATTCCTGGTGTATGCGTGAGGTATCCCCAGATGACTCTAAGACACCGTGACCAGCCTCTTGCTCTCAGCCTTTCATGAGATCACCCAGGCTTCTGGGATATGGACAGAGGCTAGAGCGGCTGTGTTTACTCAGCTAAAACATTGTGTCCAGGAAGCACTGACAGCCAGTGGGGGAGGGACGTTTCAGGTCCCTTTGACCACTCTCCCTCTCCCCAAGTCTCAGCCATGGATATTTGAGGTAGAGACAACGGCTTTCTTTGTGGCAGTCAAGTAGGCTCCTCATTGACTCCTGCTGCAGTGCTGATAATGGCGGGGTTGTAGGGCAAGTAATACCATACAGTAATATGGTAGTAAGTGGCTAAGAGGATAGAGGGCTAGCTGGGAGAGGGACAGGAGGCAAGGAATGCATGGGGCATGAGGAGTGAGAGGAACTTGGGGCCTTGGGCCTAGAAGCTGTGACAGAGCCAGGCCTCTCTTGCCTCTTGGGGGATAACCAGGACTAACCACTCAGCTCAGCTCAGGGACTTCGAGGCTCCAGAGCTCCACTACTGATTCGGCTGGGCTCCCAACAGCTCATAAATATTCATTAAAAAATTAAAGCTCCATTAAAGAGCTAACTGGTTGCTGGTACTCGCAAATTATTTTTTGTGCAAAAAGGATTGAGGAGGCCCCTTCTGGTGTTGGCAATCTTAGGCCCTGAGTACCCAAGACTATCCGATGAGAATGGGAAACCCAGAGACATACAGATCAAATGCTAAGAGCTGAGGACCTTTTGCTCCAGGCTTTAGAAGCCAGAGCTCTGTGGCTCTAGGTACTCAAGCCATAGGCTCATCATTCTGGGCATTAAGCACTAGCCCCCCTGCACTTGGCATCCATTGTCATTCTAGGCTTCTGTGGTGGTTTGAATATCCCGCTCTTAGGAGGTGTGGGTTGGAGTAGGTATGGCCTTGTTTGAGAAAGTGTATCATTGTGGGCATGGGCTTTAAGACCCTCATACTAGCTCCCTGGAAGCCAGTCTTCTCCTGTCTGCCTTTGGGTGAAATTGTAGAATCCTCAGCTCCTCCAGTCTTACATCTGCCAGGACGCTGCCACGCTCCCATTTTGATGATAATGGACTGAACCTCTGAACCTGTAAGCCAGCCCCACTTAAATGTCCCTTTTTAAGAGTTGCCTTGGTCATGGTGTCTGTTCACAGCAATAAACCCTAACCAAGAGAGCTACCATAACCAGAGAGCAGTATCTACAGGCAGCGTTTGCCAGTGTTGCAGCTCCTGCCTGGAAAGGGTGTTAAGTTGTTCAGTTCCTACAGTGACTAGCAGCTTGGAGTAGCCTGGGGTAGCTATACCTATGGCTTGGCATTTCCAGGCTCTGAAACCTTTGTCATTTTCACCACTTCTACTCCTTGCCCTGGGCCACTCTTTGGCCTTCTTGCCACCTCTGCTGCCACGCAACTGCCACCTTCACCCACTGTCATTCCTACCGTCTCTGCTTTGTTACTTGCTCAGCCTGTTCTACAAGTGGCGGTGATCGAAAGTGGGCAAGAAAAGACTGCTTTAGAGAAAGCTTTCAAAGGATCTAATGTTGCAATACGCAGGGCAGCCTAGGAGAATGCCTTGGTGCTGGCTGGGGCAGTAAGCTGAACAGAAAGGGGTGCAGGGATCTTATGCAAATTAAATATTATGTTTACATAGTATTTGCAGTCCTATTGCTGGGCCAGAAGGAAAATGGATTCTAGAGTTTACTGAGGCTTGTAACAAGCAAAAGTCTAGAACAAGCTCTTTGGAATAGTTTTGACCAGATGACTACCTTCTTGGACTGTTGTGGTGCTTTTTGGGGATAAGTAGCTGGGGTTGCAGTACAACTTCCTTGGGTATCTATGAAGCATTCAGAGCATCTAGTGAGAGCTGTCTCCATGGCTGTCAAAGAGGGACTGCTTGTCTGACTGTTTTCAGCTCAAAACAGCCAGGTCCTAGGTGAAAGACCAATAACTTTTAGTTATGTTTTTAACACCACCAAAGTCCCTATATCTTAGCTTTAAAGGAAAAATATTAAACATTAAAAGGGGTGCTTGAGAGCTGGGGCTGTAACTCAGTAGAGCCATGACCTAATAGGCACACAGCTCTGGGTTAAGTTCCCAGCACTACACAAAATTGGGTATGGTGGCTCATACCTATAAAACTGATAAGGAGAGGTAAATGTAGCTCCATGAGAGTTCAAGGCTGGGGTTGGGGATTTAGCTCAGTGGTAGAGCGCTTGCCTAGCAAGCACAAGGCCCTGGGTTCAGTCCCCAGCTGGGGGGGGGGGTGTCCAAGGTTATCCTCTGATGCACAGAGTTCAAGGCCAGCCCGAACTCTGTGAGACACTATCTCAAAAACAAAACGAAACAGCAACAAAAGAGTGGGTGTGTGCTTAGTCACCAGGAAGCAACACTGTTTGAGAAGGATTAGGAAGTGTGGAGCGGCTGTGGCCTTTTTGGAGGAGCTGTGTCACTGGGGTTAGGCTGGGCTTTGAGGTTTCAAAAAAAGCTCCCCATGCCTCTCCTTCCCTCTCTCTCTCTCTCTCTCTCTCTCTCTCTCTCTCTCTCTCTCTCTCTCTCTCTCTCTCTCTGCTTCCAGACCAGGATATAGCTTTCAGATACTGTTCCAGCACAATGCTTGCCACCATGTTCCCTATGATAATGAGCCCTCTGAAACTGTAAGCCAGCCGCCAATTAAATGCTTTCTTTTATAAGAGTTGCCTTGGTCGTGGTGTCTCTTCCCAGTAATAGAACATGGTGCTCACAATAAAAATCCATCATTAATGTCAGTATTTTTATGGTATTTTTAACAGTGCTCTGCTCTTTGCTAAGAACTCATTGGAAGAGTTGAACCATTATATCTGTCTCACTAGGATAATGTCCTCTCTCCTTGGTGGCTCCCCTTGAGTGCCCATGTGAATTTGAGATCGGCGCCTAGGACTTTGTGGAGAAATGCCACAGAAACAAACGAACCCTGAAGAAATGGGCTGCAGGTGAACATGCCAGCCCTGCTGGACAAGCATCCTGGGAGCAGCTGTGCAGCCTTGCACCATCCCCCAAGTCTCTCTTAGGACTCCAGAGCAGTTCTGGGCCTTCCTTATCTCTTTAAACATCTTATCTTACGTACAACTGCGAGACAAGGCCCTTCCTGTCCCAGACTACCCTGTCCTAGCATACATTCCAGTCCCTTTCTGACGTCCCTACTCTCTGCCTCCTCCAGCTCTGCTGTTCTTGCCAGCACTGAAGGGCATGTCTGGATAGAGCCTCGGCAGCTCATCTCTAGAGACATTTATTTGGTTGTAACAGTTATAACAGTTCTTTTGGGTTAAAAATGTACATGTGTGCATGTGTGTGTGTGAGTATGTTCGTACACACACGTGCGTACACACACACACACACACACACACACACACACACACACGAGTATGCGCGTGTTATGCCTGCACACTTTCCTGAGGAGTCTTGATCAGGGTGAACTAGAATAGTTTCTACATGTGCCAGGCATCAAGGGTGGCTCAGGTCACGTTTTCCACTGGTGCTTTGTGATTGCTTTATAAGAAAGAGGCTTGGGTTCTTTTTTTAAATAAGAAAATAGGTCTTATAAAGAAACCTAGAACGAGGAAGAATGGGGTTTATGTTTCATTTTAAATTCGCCTTCTTCCCTAAGCTTCTGACAGCATTTGATGGTTTCCTTGGTTTTTGCTTTTGACATGTAGTCTAGGCTAGCCTCACGGTCGTGCTCCTCCTTCCTCAGCCTCCTTAATGCTGGGAATGAAGGCAGGCACCGATGTGCCCAGATTAGTGCCCCGTTTAAGTTATTCCAATGAACGTTCTCACCTCCAGGCCACAGTTTCTAGATGTCACTCTCTCATTCCCTTGCCTGTGCTTTCTGTGACCCCTGAGATTTAGTCGTCTGCTGCTTGACATTGTCCGGATTCAGCTTCGCTGGCACTACAGTGGGCATCGATAGTCACACCCAGCCACCAAGGTGTGAACAGGGAGCAGGAACAACATAATCCAGGGAGGGGAGAGAAATAGAAATGAATTCGGTCTCTAATTTAAAGTGGGGTGCCCGAGCCAGGCACTGGTGGTGGTCCCAGCACTCGGGAGGAAGAGACGGAGGCAGGCAGACCTCTGAGTTTGAAGGCAGCCTGGTGTATAGAGAGAGTCCTGGGACAGCCAGGGCTACACAGAAGAAAACAAACAAACAAACACAAACAAAAAACCCTGTTTCCAGAATAAAACAAAACTCAGGAATGAAGTGGAGTACCCGTAGATAACAAGAGAACTGGGGTCACAGAGTGAGCCCAGAGCCAGGTTCTGCAGCTCTGCAGTTGAGCATGCACTGCTCAGAGGTAGACGCTGCTGCTGCTGAGGCCCAGGGGCATCTCAGCCGTTCTCCCCTTAACTTTCCGTGCTATTTGGGTTCTCATACTACTGTATCTTGAGCCTTCACTGCCTCCTCGGTGACTGTGTGGTAAAGTCTGGGTCTTCAGCTTGGCGCTCCAGTGAGATGGGGGAGTTTTTGGAGAAGGGACCTGCTAGATGTAGAGTGGGGGAGTGTGTCTTTGAAGGGGCTATTAGCATGCTAGTCCCTTCCTCTCACTCTCGTTCTTAGCACCTATAGAGTAGGCAGGGGTCTCTACCACACACACCAGGTATAATGTTCTCTGCTCACAAAGCCACAGAGCTAACTCACTGTGAACTGAAGCCCCTGACCAGAGTAAACCTTTCCTCCCTTCATGGCCTCCCGAGTTTTGACTAACCAAGTACTAGCTAGCACATTTTGGTTTGTTTCTGTTTTTTGAGGAAAAATTAATATTAGATCATGAAACTTTCTTTCCTTTCAGCACTCATACCACAGACTGACAGAGCAACACCCTGGGGGCATTCCTGACACCCTACACTTGCTGTTTCCACTGTACCCTAGCCTGAAGTATTCTCTGGGGATAGGATGTCTTCAGGGATACAAAGGTACCTGGTACAGATGCTCGCTTGGAGTTGGAGCTGGCACTGAGCATCACTGAGCAGCCAGTATGAGGACCATGAAGGGTGGAGATGGCAGAGGACGGAGAGGAGTCCTAAGAGCAAGGACCAACACTTCGGGAGGGTCCAAAGAGCATGGAGTGGATGTTCCAGAGAAGACAGTAAGCCTGGATCCACAGAGGGGCAGGCACAGCATCCAGGCCTCTTAGCTACTCTCATGTCACCGTGTGCTGTAGCTAAGCCTGCTTCTTCCTCCAAACCCCATGCTCCCAGCAATAAAACTCAGACATAAAATATCTTGGGCATATAGCTAGGCTCTACTCTGACTAGATCATAACGAAAACAACCCAATTATTTTAACCTATATTCTGCCATGTAGCTGGTTACCCGTGCTCAGGTGCCCTGTGTCCATCTCTTCACCCTTTCAGTGACACTGTCACCTGCTCTCCCAGAATTCTTCCTCCTCCCGGATGTCCCACTTCTATTTCCTGCCTAAGCCACAGGCTATAGGCTTTTTAATTGACCTGTGATGTATCCATACAATACGCAAAATATTCTCTCTACAACTGTGACTGAAGTGTCTATAGGAATGAGTTAAAGGGGGAAAGCCTTAATCTGGAATGTGGTTTCTCAGGGTTCATTCAGCCCCGTGCACTTGGGCAGTCCATTGTGGTGGTGGGAGTGTGTGTACAGGAGAAGGTTGTTTACCCCAAGGCAGACATGAAACAAAGGATGGGAGAAATTATAGCTGATCAGGGGCCAGCTATAATTTCAAAGGCATAGCCCCCAGTAATTTGTTTCCCCCAATTAGGTCTACCTACTAAAGTTTGTAGGAACTCTCAAAACAGCACCATCAGCTGGGAATCCAGCGTTCCAAGTGTTCAGCACACAAGCCAGACAGTGCTCTTCTGGAACCTCTTGTCTAGAATAGAGTGGTGGGTTCTTCAGCAATCGGAGCTTTCAGTGGGTGTCTGACTGTGCCACCTGCCAAGGAGAGCAGCATTGTGGGATTCAGCCGAGCCGTCCCTGTGCTGTGATGACAGTCTCACCCCATCAAGGCCACAACAACTGGACAGGCATGGAGGAGCCTGTGTGGGAGGAGGCAGTCTTGGCTGTGGTGCTGGTTGGCTGATCACAGTCTCTCAGGATTGTTGCGGGGGAAGAGCCTGTTCTAGACCTTGAGCTCAGTAACTGTAACAGCAGTGTGAACAGTGCAGAAGTCGCTGCAGTTTGCTCTGTATGGGCGAGGCTGGGAGGGGCAGCCCTGAGTTTCCTCTGGATGGATCCTGTGTCTGCTCGCTATGTGGGGCTAGGGGTGGTATATTAGTCAGGGATTTTGGGGAGAACAGAATTTATAGGCTGGCATCAAGCTAGTCCAACAATGGCTGTCTATCAGCAGAAGGTCCAAGAATCTAGAAGTTGTACAGGCTCAGTGGGACTTCAGTAGAATCCTCATTAAGTAGCCTCTAATGCCAGTAAAGGAATGGACATGCTATAGAGAGCAAGCAAACAGAGAGCAAGCTTCCTTCTTCCACGTCTTTTATATAAGGGCCAGTAGAAGGTGTAGCCCAGATCAAAGGTGGATCTTTCCACCTCAAAGATCCAGGTTAGAAGTGGGTCTCCCCATTTTAAATGCTTTAATCAAGAAAAAATTCCTCACAGGTGTGCCCGGCTACTTGGGTTTTAATTTATGCCAGATTGAGTCAAGTTGACATCCAAGAATAACCATCACAAGGAGTGGAGTTACAGATATTCTGGGTGTCTGGGAAAGGGGAGTGTTTCTCCAAGATCATGTTGCACAGACCAACGAACAATTAGAGAGCCAGCCTGGCTCTTAGTCCCAGCCCCTAGCCTATCCCCAACAGAAATTCTAGGGACAAAGTCCAGCTCTTCTTAGGTCGTGAAGCAAGGGTCTTAAGACCTAGCATGTGGCAGGTGAAGAAGGACTAGGTGTCTGTCTACCAATTCCATAGGATCATCATGTCCAGAAAACCAGGACCCCTTCCCTTCCTGCATCTGGGTCCTACCCAGAGCCCTATCCTTTATCATCCCCTCCCAACTCTCCTCTTGTTAACTTCTTGCATCTCTGATAGACTCTTTTCCACTTTGCTTTGCATCTGACCTCTGGTCTCTTGGCAAGACTAGCAGGTCTTTATGGGGAGAGACAGCACCACACAGGAAGTCGCCACCTCAATACTGACATACCCAGTGTCACCTAGAGCATAAAGTGTGTGTTGGGCTGATCAAACAACATGGTGCCCAGGAGAGATGGGTGTGCTCCTCATCTTGCTGGAAGCTATCTTGCCTCTCCTTTGTATTATTGAGCCCTGAAAATGGGTAGAGTAAGAGTGCATACTCCCCATTCCATTGTCCCCAGAGAGCAAAAGCTCATGGGTACCCTTTGTGTTACCATATATGATGGTTTGTATATACTTGGCCCAGGGAGTGGCACTATTAGAAGGTTCAGCCCTATAGGAGTAGGTGCGTCACTGTGAGTTTGGGCTATAAGACCCTCATCCTAGCTGCCTGGAAGTCAGTCTTCTGCTAGCAGCCTTCAGATGAAGATGTAGAAACCTCAGCTCCTCCTGCACCATGCCTGCCTGGATGCTGCCATGTTCCTGCCTTGATGATAATGGACTGAACCTCTGAACCTGCAAGCCAGCCCCAATTAAATGTTGTCTTTATAAGAGTTGCCTTGGTCATGGTGTCTGTTCATAGCAGTACAACCCTGACTAAGACAGGACCACAGGATGAGAATGAATGAATAACCATTGAACATGCTCCTAATAGAACCCAACAAGCCAAGTGTGGACTCAGGACCATTGCAGGTCAAGAAGCCCCACAAACGTGTTCTCTGACCTTACCTACTGTCCTAGCCATGGGACCCATAACCCTACCTGGTCTTTCCAACTCTCTGGGCCCCAAAGTGCTCTGGGGACCAACTAGGAAGCTGCAGTGGATGGACTAGACAGCACCTTCCCATGGCCTGAACGTCTACCCAAGTCCTTCGCCCATTTTTAAGACATTGGTTGAGTTTGAGGAGTTTCCATGCAGTCTGAGTTGTTTGCTTGGAAGTCTAAGATGCATGAGAAACTGTAAAGTGATTGTTCACAACCAGCTTCTGCAGATTGTGCCTGCAGACCTCACTGCCACCTACAGTCTGAGGATACCAGCTTCCTTCTTGGTTCCTGATGCCGGGTCAGGCTAGCACTCAAACAAGCAATGAAGAAAATCTAAGGCTTCTAAGGGTCAAAGTGACTCAAAAGTTACTAAGCTGTCCTGACAGCAGAACCCAAGGCCTGAGTTAGTCAAACCACCACATACCCCCTCAACCTCTAAGCTTCCTAAAATAAATAATTTTGTCCCAAAGTAGAATAAATATACAAAGGCATCCTATAAATAAATAAGAAAATGTAAGCATCAGTTTTTTTGGTTTTGTTTTTTAATGGACGGGCGAGGAGGAGACAGTCAAATGGCTCAGTCAACACCAGGCCTTATTTCCTAAGTAGCCACAGCTGTGCACAGTGAGGTACTTAACCAAGTCTTGTGGGAAAAGAATGATGTACAGCCTCCTGCAAACAGAACTTGTCTTCTGCCTGCTACCATACTGCCAGTTACCAGCCGGAGAGCATCAAAGTCCAGTGACATGGAACCGAGGCCACACTGTTGCCAGCAAGCTCTGACCAGGACAGGGCATGTCCTGCTTGACCATGTACTTGCACATGTGTCCTTCCCCTGAACCTCCTCTCATATTGGCTGTCCTGCTGTCAGACCCTCATGGTGGTCTGAGCCCTTCCTCTAGTCCTGCCATCCTCTACCCTTGCTGTTCTGGAACTCACTCTGTAGAGCAGGCTGGCCTTGAACTCATAGCAATCCACTTGCCTCTGCCTCCCGAGTGCTGGGATTAAAGGTGTGCACCACCATTGTTCAGCTCCCTTTACCTTTCTTTCATTTGTGTGTCTCCCAGCTGTTTCTCAGGGCTGGCTTCTTGGAGAGTCGATACCCGGATATGCACATGTATGTGAACATTTGTGGCGCACATACACACTTATGCACATCCTGCCCTGGGCAGAAGCAGGGCTGGTGGAGAATGTGTGCATAGGAAGGAATGGTCTGCATAGGAAGCGCAGGCAAATTCTCAAAGCCTGGCCCCTGCCTCCCTGGAACCCGAGACTCCCTGGATGAGAGGGTGTCCAAGGAAAGAGCCACAGCCTGGAATAAACTGTTCACCGGGAGACCACTTAAAAAATGGGATTGCTTTGAATATTTTATTCAAAAATGAAAGCCATCTAAATTTCCAGCCACTGAAGTTGGATTATGTAACTCTCTGCACCCACACAGTGGAATGTCAAGGTCACTCAAAAGGACCAGGGTAAGTATCAGCTACTGTGGGAAGATGCCTCCCATGTGGCATTTGGGGATAGAGTGGGCTGAGAGAGAGATACCAACGCACACACAACAGTTGGCTCCTTAAACTAATTCACACCTCTTTTGCAATGGGCCAAAGTCTCAGGGAACTCAAGTCACGTGCCAGCACCTGGTGGCCACTAAGTAAGGGAGCTCGAAGCCTCCACTCTGCTCCCCTGCTCCTGAAAGAGAAGGAAGGAGGGGGAGTGGCGAGGCTTAAAAGGACAAGCACTAGGCGTGGGAGGATCAGGGAAATCGTTTTTACTTAACTGACATTTCCCTGTGATTTTTCCCACTGAGCGTATGTCACTCTTAATGTTCCAGAAGAGGAAGGGAAATGTCATGGCTCTCGTTGCAACACCATGTCTGCTATCTCCTTTGTGCTTGGGAGAGAACATTCCCTGCAAGTGTATCTTCCCAGAGCATCTATGTGTCCTAGCTCTCCACGTGCTACTTTACGCTGGAGCCTTAGAAATGACTTCACCTGGAGCCAGGAAGTACCTAGGACACCCTCTCTGAGGGACACACTCCAGCAGTGTGTGCCATCGGTGGATGACTTAGTACAAAATAACCCAATGGCCCACTGGGACCTACTTAGTGTAAGGTCGGCCTAAATAGTCCTGTTTGTGTAAACAAACCTCAATGCTTGAAGTAAAATGATGTTGTATTCAGATATGTTTCAGCTACCACACACACACACACACACACACACACACACACACACACACACACACACACACACACACACACACACACACACACACATACACACACACACACACACACACACACACACACACACACACACACACACACACACACACACACACACACACACACACACACACACACACACACACACACACACACACACACACACACACACACACACACACACACACACACACACACACACACACACACACACACACACACACACACACACACACACACACACACACACACACACACACACACACACACACACACACACACACACACACACACACACACACACACACACACACACACACCCTGTGTGTCCCCAAAAGATGTATGCCAAAGTGATTAACTGATTTAATCTCTAGTGAGTTGGATGCAGATAATTTTACTTTTCTTTTTCTTTTTTCTTTTTTCTTTTTTTCGGAGCTGGGGACCGAACTCAGGGCCTTGCGCTTCCTAGGCAAGCGCTCTACCACTGAGCTAAATCCCCAACCCCAATTTTACTTTTTTTTTAGAATGTTTCCTTATATTTCTTGCTTTTTAAAAAGGATTTATTTTTACTTATATATAAGTGTGTGTGTCTGTGTGTGTGTGTGTGTGTGTGTGTGTGTGTGTGTGTGTGTGTGTGCTAGATTAGGTCCCTGAAGCTTGGAGTTACAGGTAGCTATTAGCCATTGTGATGGTTTGTATATGCTTGGCCCAGGGAGTGGCACTATTAGGAGGTGTGGCCTTGTTGGAGTGGGTGTGTCACTGTGAATGTGGTTTTTAATACCCTCCTCCTAGCTGCCTGGAAGTCTTCTCTTGTCTTCCTTTGGATGAAGATGCAGAACTCTCCACTCTTCCAGCCGCACATGTGTCTGTCTGGATGCTGCCATGCTCCTGCCTTGATGATAATGGACTGAACCTCTGAACCTGTAAGCCAGCCCCTATTAAATGTTGTTCTTTATGAGTTGATTTGGTCATGGTGTCTTCACAGCAGTAAAACCCTAACTAAGACAGCCACTCAATATGGGGCCTGGGAACTAAGCTCAGGACCTCTAAAGAGCAGAAAGTGCTGTTAAGTGCCCATAGTTTATAATGAGAACAGAGCAACCCAAGGAAAGTGAAGGAAAGGCTGGTGTTGCTGAAGACCAGCTTGGGCCTGCACTTCTGGGAACAGGGTGCTTCATGGCTGCAATCACTGACTGTAAAGGTTAGCTTGACAGGATCGAGAATCCTGTGGGAAACTATCCTCTGGAAACACCTGTGAGAGATTATCTAGATTGCCTGCCTCTGAGCGTGACTATAAAGAAATGGCCTAGGTTATGTCAATTGAGGCGAGGAGCCCCACCTTCACTGTGGGCAAAACCATTCCATGGGCTGCCGTCCTACCCTACAGGAAAGGGGAGCATTGAGCTGAGCATTCCCATGAGTCTGCTTCTCATCTGTGGATACCATGTGACCAGTGGCCTCACATTCCTGCTGCCATTACATCTCCGCCATGATGGACTGTTCCTTCAAACGGTAACTGAAACAAACGCTTCCTCCCTTCCGAAGCGCTGGAGGAATTTAAGACAGGAACTTCTGTCACGGCAATGAGTAAATTGATACACTGAAGGATGCTCCGGGCTCCAGGACGAGGTCTGGCATTTCCTGTGTGGCTCCAGGCAGAACTGATACTGAGACAAGCAAGCTAGCTGCACACCCAGAGCTCCAGCACTACACACAGAGCTCATTACCCATTAGGGCACGATGTCTCTCTGCAGGAGGAGTCTGGTGTATGGATAAGGTGAGTAGAGGTCACAGGTCCATCCTAAACTTCTCTACCCTGTCCTGCTGGCTGGTACACCCTAATGTCCCTGTGGTGCTCAGAGAGGGGCAACTGGGTGTCTGGTCCTATACTTGGGGCTCCCTGGATACCACCCACCTGCTCCGTCCCCGGGCTATGGCTGAGACATGGCACACTCTGACTTGTAGAGCAAGCAAGGGTTTCAGGAACAAACAGGATGTCTGCTGGCCTTGGTCCCCCTCAAAAGGCTGCCCTGACCCTAGCTGCTCCTTTAGGGTTGAATTAGGATAACATTCTTACCCATTTTCTCTGTTCTTAGAGGACCTGGACACGTGGTCTGTACTTTGAGGTGAGAGGTAAGTAGAGGAGCATTAAAGGTTGCGACAGACCCTCGGCTCCTGTGGGCTGTTCACTGGGATCCAAACCCCTGAGGGCCATTGCTCTCTGTCACAGTCCAGGCTAAATAAAAGGGCTCCTGGATCCTTGCTTTTGATTTGCATGCCATGGAGTCTCCTGCCCAGGCCATGTTTAGCAACTGCCCAATGTCAGCTGGCTGAGTAGATGCTCTAGTGCTCGGGAAGCCCTGATAGGGAAGAGCTAGTTTTGGAAGCAGCACCTAACCCCTCTCAGTGGATCTCTGAGGTCTGCCTGGCTTTGCTGTTGGGCCTTACTAGGCCTTCCCTCTTAAAGGGGCTCTGCAGTGCTCTCTAGACTAGCATTTGGCTAAATCCTGAGCACGGCGATCCCAGGAAATGAACCCTCCTGGTTTCTGCTGCAGATTGACTAATAGTGTCCTCTAAATCCACATTACAGCTTAACCCCTCAGGAAGAACGGGAGGACATTCTGTAGAGGCTGAATGCGTTCCTCACTGCATGAGGACCCAGTGAGACCATGCTCTTTGGAACCAATAGCAGCCTCACCAGACTCCAGGTCAGCTGAGGCTCAACTGTAAACTTCCCAGGTTAGAGAAAAAATAGTTCTAGGGGCTGGAGCAATGGTTCAGTGGCCAAGAGCATGCACTGTTCTTCCTGAGGATCTGAGTTCAATTCCCAGCATTCACAGCAGGTGCCTGTAACCCCAGCTCCAGGGGGCTCTGACACCTCTGACTTACGTGGGCACTTGCATTCATGTGCTTAATACCCATAAACACACATACACATGATTAAAATAACAAAAATAAATCTGGAAAAATCTACTGTTCATCAGTTTTCAGTTCTAATGTTTACCACAAAAGCCTGCTCAGGTTGGCATGGAGGGGGCAGCCATTCCACCCACCCCTGGCTACACATGATCAGGCCTACCTCCTGTTTACTCAAGGTGCCCACGCTGGGACATGGTCCAGACACTGCTCTAGCCCCCCTACCCTACGGGGTACCACCAGGTATCCATTTCAAGAGAAGCCTCTTCTTTCCAGCAGACACAACCTTTAGTATATCCTGTGTCTATCAGGTATCCAGGATGTCCAGACGCAGTGCACAGAGATCAGGCTTTGGAACATAAAGATCTCTAGAGCAATGGTGGGAATGTTCAATAAGTCCCTGGGGTGATATTCCCGGAGACAGGGTTCCCTCATGGAAGCTAGAAGCTGGAGGCAGGGTCCTGGCTGAGCTCAGCAGGAGGATCCTCCCTGCTCTGTCCTCTAAGTTCTGTCTGGAGCAAGTAGGCAGCAGACAGGTGCAGGGGTTTACGAAGGGCACCAGACACTCATGTTACCCACATGTCCCTACCCCTAGCCAGATGGCCGCACAGAATAAGAGCAGTTTATACTTGTCAATGTTGAGTTGACTTCCATTTTGTCTGTAGTCCAATATTCACTTAAAGGAGAAAATGGGTGTTGTTTTAAATGTTATGCATTTAAGTCTACCCCCACCCATCTTTTTGAGACAGGCTCTCTCCCTTTGGAGCCCAGGCCCTTGTGGAACTCCCTCTGTAGTCCAGGCTAGGCACAATTCTGCCTCTGCCTTTTGACTGCTGGGGTTACTAGTGTGTGTCACCACACCCAGCTTAACTATGCAAATCCTGCATGCTGTAGTCCTTCCCTTTGCTCCCAAAGCAGACATACGCCGATCAACAAAGAGGAAATGCTATATATTGAATCAAACATTCAGATTTACCTCAGGGTGATGTGAAAATAGGGTGGTGGGGGAGGGGAGAACGGGCTGGCAGTGGGAGGAGCGAGGGCCGATGGGACTGATCTTGCCCTGCCTGCTGTTCTCCCCGCTTGCCACTCTTTCTGGCTGGGGTCCAGCCTTCTACTAGCTGGGGGCAGGGAATGCATTTCCTTCTCCGCTGGGCCCACATGTGCTGACTGGACAAAGGGCTGCATGTGACTCCGTCTGTGGAGATACCCTAAAACCCTCACAGCGGCCCAGGCTAGGCCCAAGTGTGATCTGTGGGAGGAGACCATTGGTAGCAGTGAAGGCTGGGGTCCCTGAGCTTCTGTTTTCCCTTCTGTCTTCCACCATGTGCCTGGAGTGCCAGGTACTTGCTCAGCTCTTTTTCCTGGGGCCTGGCCTACAGAGATCTTGGCACCACTGCCTTCCCTAGCTGAGCCTAGGACAGAGATGTTTACCAGACACCTGGATACGGGGTCTTTCAACAGTGAGGGATGCTTGGCTTTGCTCGGTCAGCTTTTGCCCCTCTGCAGCCTCCTCTTCCAAGGACCCTCTCGGTGGCTCTGTCACTGTCTATACCATAGTCCCTGCTTGTGATGCTTGACCCCATCTGGATCCTGGTCTTTTCCCACCCATTCCCCAGGCTGTCTGAGGACTGGCTCTGGGCTCACTCACACTGTCCTACCTTTTCAGTGTTCACATTTTCTAGTGCAGAGGATGTGACTGGGGAGGAGAAAGAGGAGACCTGTCTCCCTGAGGCAGTATCAGCTGCAACCTCCTCTCCCTCCCTCCTCCCGCCTCCCTCCTCCCAGGCCCCACACTGATTCCAGCTCAGGCATCCTAGAAGGAGCCTCCCCCAGGAAGTCCTCCCTGGCGGTGGCTCCTCCTTCATGCCTACACTGTCCCTGCATCCTGTTCTCACCGAGGGAGGTGGCACTCAGGGAGAGGGGCTGGTCTGAAGACACTATTGTTTCTTGCTGCCAGCTCGCAAGCCCTGGAGAGTGGTAGGACCCTCTCAGCCAGGTCTGGGCTTGCCTTTAGTGACCCTGCGCTGTGGGCCTCCGTTGTTGTTTGCTGAAGGCTCGGGGGCAGGAATGGTGCGTTGCTGGGTGGATAGAAAGCTTGGCTCTGGGCCCAAGAGGCTGTTGTCAGGAAGTCTCAGGCCTGCAGAGAGAACATAAGAGTACCTCAGAAGCCAGTACCCTGTGTATACGTACACAGCTGCTCAAATACATGCATACACACAGATGCACACACACACACACACACACACACACACACAGGTACATACACCCACATGGCTTTACAGGCATACTGAAGCCCCAGTACACACACGCTCACATGCAGAGGCTTGCAGCACACAGACCCAAGACCCTGAGGCATGCGCCCGATGAAGACCCCCAAGTACAGAACTCAGTGTGGGAATTCTTCACCCACCATATCACACACTCACACGAAGATTCTTGTGGACACACTCTCCTCTTCTCGTCGCACAGACACACACCTTCCCTCTGGAGCATCCCAGCCTTCACCCACCGCAGCAGCCCCAAGGGACACAGGCGTGTAGGTCTGGCAGCTAGCTGCAGTTTCCTAGGAAACGCTGTCACCGCCATGTCATCAGAGAGCCTGGGGAGGCCTGGGGAGGCCTGGGGAGGCCTGGGGCATGTGCTGAATAAGCCCAGCACCTATCTGGAGCTTGAGCTCAGGAGGGTGTGCCAGATGAAGAGGGGATACTCACTCAAGGACAAGCGTCACTCCGTTAAGCCCCTGTGCTAGAACCTGAAGGAGAAGAAAGCTGGCGTGGGTACCTTTTTTATATCTCCTTGTCTCCTCTCAGGTCTGCAAAGCCCACAGAGTGCTTTTGTTCATGGACATGTGTTTTCCTGGAGATACAAAATGCCATGAGAATGAGGAGCCGTAGAAAGGGAACCCTAGAGGCCAGCTTTCCCAGAGGAAACAGGATGACAGTGGAGCTGTGAGACTCCGTACAGACAGAGAGGAACAAAAGCCTCGCTGAGGGCCCTGACCACAGCCTCTTTCTCAGTTTTGCCCCTGAACAACCTTGAGTGTTGGTTCATATGTTGATGGAGCAGAGGTAGGGCCAGGAAGATGAGAGAGAAACTTAGGAATCTTGACAGGATGCCCACTCTATCCCCCACGGCTTCCAGAGCATGTCAGGGGCTGTCATTGGGGCTCTCTGTGGAGCATAGGGGTGGCGCCTGGGAGGCCTGGACACTGGGGCAGAGTGGAATGGTCAGAATGCTAATCATGGCAGGCTGGAGTGGATGTGTGGCAGACCCCGCCCTTCCCACCAGAGGAGTCTTTGATCATCTCTAGGGCATCCTTAGGCCAAGAGCTGTGGATAGACTGTGAGTCACCAGAAATGGGGGCATTTATCTGCAGAATCCCACCTCTCTTTCTTTCTTGCACTAGCGGCCAACCCCTGGCTCTGCTGGCCCTGAGTTCCAGGTTCTGCAGGAGGCAGGGAGTGTATGTGCTCCTTGGAGGGAAGAGGTTAAAGCTACAAGAGTAGAAAAGGCAGGATGGATGGACAGGGTAGGAGAGGACAGAAGACCTGGGAAGGCAGAAAGTAGAGGCCCTGGGCAGCTTCACACTCTGAGACAACACCAAGATCAAGGCTGCCCAGTGCAGGCAGGCCTCTCTCTCAAGACCACCTGCCTTGTCTCACTCCTTCTTTTCTCGGGGTCTGTACGTCCATTCACACAGCACACACACTTCCCTAGGTGGGGGATTCCATCAACAGGAGCCAGCCCCAGGCCCCACCCACCTCATCTACCCGGCTTGCCCACAGTAATGACAGTGACTATAGCAATCGTGCTGGTGTGAAGGTCGTGGTCCTGATGGTGTGAGGACGAAGGCATGGTGATGGTTAGTTAGGTTATGATGGTGGTTGAGTTGAAGATGATGGTAGGTAGCAAAGGTGACAGTGACGATGATGGTGGTGGTAAAGTTGAAAGCTCTAATGGAGACGGTGAAGGGGATGACGGTGTGGATGACAGAGGTGATGGTGGCGAGGATGATGAAGGTGTTAATGATGGTTCTGATGATAGTGGTGAAGATGAAGATAGTGATGATGTTGATGATGGTGGTACACCTCCGACCGACTTCTTAGGCCCCCAGCACGCAGCCACCAGTGACCCTCGTTGCTTGCTGGATGCCCGGGGTCCCTGGGGTCAATCTCTCCTGAGCTCTCAGCCACTGACTCTGACTCATGGGAAGACAGTGAAATGTAACCATCCTGTCTGCTGTGTGAGGAGGCATGAATCACACACCCCTCCCCCATTTCCACGGAGCTTAATCAGCTTCTCCTAAGCAATCTGCTTTCTCTCAGGGCAGATGACTGGAGTCCCAGCCACTGCGCAGACGTCACAAGCCCACCTGCTGCTAATGAAGGTACAGCTTCAAAACAGCTTGTTGGTAGGTTTTCTTTCGGTTTGTTGTTGTTTTGTTTATTATTTTTGTTTGTTTGTTTGGTTTGGTTTTGGGGGGACTTTTTGGGGGGTTTTTTTTGTCTTTTTGTTTTTTGGGGGGACAGGGTTTCTCTGTGTAGCCCTGGCTATCGTTGACCTCCTTCTGTAGAACATGCTGGCCTCAAACTCAGATACCTACCTGCCTCTGTCTCCTGAGTCCTGGGATTAAAGTTGTGTGTCTTCACCACCCAGCCACGTGTTTGATTTTTAAAACACATTTTTTAAAAATCCCTGTTAGCATTTTTTTTCCTGATTTGAAATATTCCACGTCTGTAGAGTAGAGACGTCATTCCTAAGGACTAGGAACTTGGACCAAAAAAAAAAAAATCTAACTTTTCTATGCTCACCGATTTCTGACTCAAACAACCATTTCCTTCTCTTGAGAATATTAGCAGCCATGGGACTTCATTTCTAGGGGAACATATGTGTTCACCTCACTTCACAGTTGTCTGGAGAATGTTACGGGTTGCCTGCCCTCACTCCAGCCTCAGGGCCGCAGGGATGGCTCTGTTGCAATGGCATTTTATATCCGGTGCACCCTGGAGCACACAAATTCCTTTTCCCCATACCTGTGCTGTCGATGTCTTGGTAAATGTGCTACTATAACTGCAGCCCTTTGTGGCCTTGCGTGTCTGTTCTCCTGGAGCAGTGGGTTGCAGAATTTGTGTACAAAGGCTTCTACAGGAGGCTGCAGTGGGAGACCTGGCAGTGTGAATTGACTATGGCCAAACCCATAGAATATGCAGCCCCAAGAGCCCACTCTTATGTGGCATGGGGAGGTCTGTTGGTCGCATTGCCCACTCTGGCTCAGCCAGACAAGTCACCCCACGGCCAGAAGTGAAGGGCAGAGGAACCACAGACAATATGCGGGACTCTCCAACTATGAGTTGACTTTCTGTAAATCAAAATCTACTCTAAGAAGTCACGTGTCTTTCCTTCTCTCTTTCTTTGCATTTATTAATTGTGAAATCAAAAGAGCCAATGCCTGCCAAAGCACCCAGCCACCCACATCACCTGGGAGCAATGCAAGAGTCTGGGAAAGAGGCTGTGGGTCAGGCCAGCAACTCTGCCACCAGTTGGCTTGCAGGCCTGCGCCTGCCAGAACAGGGTTGCTCTGTGTCTCTCCGTTCGAGGAGTAGGGCTGGAAACCACAGGGCCTCTGCCGATGGGAAGTCATTACCAGTTAAAACCACGGCATAGTGAATGCACGGAAGGAACTGTCACGCTACCCAACCCCACGTGCGCGTGCAGAATCAGCCGGCAGCCCTGCTCTTTGACACACCTGCCGTGCTCCATCCCCAGCCCCGGGGATCTAAAATTACTTCCTAGCATCAGTGTTTCCCATTCTGAGTGTACACGTGCTCCAGTTTCAGCCACTGCAATCACAGTAATTAAACCAAAAAGCTCAACTCTGGGAAGAGGCAAGGTATTTCCAATTTTGGCATTGATAACATAATTTAACATCTGTTCAACATTCTAGCCCGTGTGCTAGAGGGGGCTGGGGGAGTATAACACTTTTCAACTCCCAGTAAACGCTAATCCAACCACAAAACCCCAGAGAGGGCAATACATTTTCCTGTGAGAGATCAGCTGTGCGGGGGGGCTGTGGAAGCAGAGCTTGATGGGTTTTGTTTTTTTTTTCCTTCCATATTTTAGAATCCCAGAACCAAACGCAGCTCAACAATCAGGCTAAGTGATTAGTCTGCTTTAGCGCTGATCTGATTGAAGCTAGACTTTAGCACATTAAACATTTTGGAGGAAAACATGCAATATGTGAGGAGGGCGCTGCCAAGCCGAGAAGAGGCCTGTCGTTTGTAGGAACGCTGCCAGTTAGCAGGCGCTCTAGGGAACCGCATGTAAGACAGGAGACTTGCGACCAGTCAGTCGCCAGGCTGAGAGCAGCGCCCACCGTGCCCACCTTCTGCAGGACCCAAAACACATGTGATCAAATTCCAGGAGAGAGAAGACGCCTCAGGGTCCGGGTGGACTGTGCTGAGTACAGTAGATACCATGTGCTCCGACTGCCAGCCTCAGATCCACTGCTGAGGCCGGGAGTGTGTGGATCGACCTGAAGCTTCAGGCACAGGAGGAGGCTCAGGGCCAGGGAGGCCATGACTCTGAATCAGGAGTTCCTTCCTGTGAGCTACTCCAGTGGTTCTCGCCATCGTGAACCCAGAACAGGGTGAAGTGGGCTCCTGCCTCACCCCTTGGGCTAAGGCATGCTGGACACAAGTCTGCAGCAGGGACATCTGGAGTATCTGGCTGGGTCCCCCACCAGGGTTACCCTCCCTAGTGACTACTCTTAGCAGCTAGTCTGGTGGCATGGGCTGGATGACTCCAAGTCTGAACAGGAGAGAGGAAGCCCAGGTGAGGCCTTGGAGCTAAAGTACACACAGTCTTTCCCTTCTCTTGACAGAGCTGTGTGTGTGTGTGTGTGTGTGTGTGTGTGTGTGTGTGTGTGTGTGTGTGTGTGTGTGTGTGTGTGTGTGTGTGTGTGTTTGGGAGTCCCAGTGGCTCACCTGTTACTGTAAGTCACTGTTATGGAACCTACTAGAAAATGACCCCAATCTGTGACCCACGGGACCCGTAGACCATATACAAACCTGTGTCTACACAGAAACCAGAGCGCCAGTGTTCTCGGCAGTTTTACTCACAGTGGTGCAATGGATGGGCTATTGGGTCAGAAAAATGGAGTGTTGTGAAGGTGTGTCAGAGACAAAGGGCTTTCCCAGCTTTTGCATGGCTGGGTTCAATTCCCATCGCTTCAGAAAAACACCAACCCAAGATAGCAAAAATATTACTGTGAAATGTGGCTCACCCGTGAATGCATACTGCTAACATGAACACACTTCGAGAAAGAAGCACCAGATCACATACACTGTGACTTCCAGGACACAGGGCATGGGTGTCCAGGATAGAATGGCTCCTCAGGCAAAAGTCAGAGTGCTGGTCATGAGGGGTCTGCGTGTAACGCAGTTAAAAGGTGTGGCTTTCCCTTCAGAGGATATGATGCTACCCTCAAATAGGTTATAGTGTCTGTCTGTGAACACACTAATAAAACCCACTCATTGTACCAGCCTCTCAACAAGTCTCTCAATGGTCAGGGTGGGCCTCTGTGATGAGTGGGTAGCAGGAAAGATTCAGACTTGACAAGGTCCATCCAGGCTAATGTCCTCACTGCCTGTGCCTGGTGCTGGGTTCTGGCCTTCCTATTCCATACAAGACTGAAGAAGGTGGACGTGCTTTCCGTGGCTTCCCAGGGACCTTCTAGGGGAGCTGTATGACTCATCTGTCCCAAAGTAGGCCCTGCTGTGTGTGCATCCTGCTCTGTGCATCTCAAACTCTCTCCCGTGCAAGGATGTAACCCTTCTGGGAGGTTGTCTGGGGACATGGGGAGCCAGTCCTATGCTCCAGAAACCCCGGACATCCCAGGCCCCTCTGCCCTAACCCCTCCCCTTTCCTACCACCCGTGACTGCCCCCACCACTACCACCATGCGCCTTGCTAACATGTCTCCCTTATAGTCCAATCACCACATGACCCGAGTTCTATGGCAGCTACCTACCTCTCTGTCTTAGTCAGGGTTTCTATTTCTGCACAAACATCCCAACCAAGAAGGACACTGGGGAGGATTTATTCTGGGTTTATTCTGCTTACACTTCCACATTGCTTCTCACCACCAAAGGAAGTCAGGACTGGAACTCAAGCAGGTCAGGAAGCAGGAGCTGATGCAGAGGCCATGGAGGGACATTTCTTACTGGCCTGCTTCCCCTGGCTTGCTCAGCTTGCTTTCTCATAGAACCCAAGATCACCAGCCCAGGGATGGCACCACCCACAATGGGTTGGGTCCTTCCCCCTTGAGAAAATACCGTAAAGCTGGATCTCATGGAGGCATTTCCTCAACTGAGGCTCCTTTCTCTGTGATAACTGCAGCTTTGTCAAGTTGACACATAAAACCAGCCAGTGCACTCTCTGTCCTAGTGTCCACAGACCTCTATGGTCCCAACTTCTAATTCCACCTACGCCCTGCAGACTAGGCCCTATGCTGCGACTGCTCCTCCCTACTCTCTTCAGATTGCCACTCCAGTTCCCCAGACACCACAGTCCCCTCTAGCTGTGGACAATGATTCTGTTCTTCTATGGGCTTCACAGAGCCCCACTTTCAGGGTCCATCTCTGCATTGGCCAGGAAGGTCAGGAATCCCACTCTTTCTGCTACCTTCTAGAACCGCAAGGAAAGAAGCCCTCCCTGTGCCCTACGGTGACCAGGGCCTGCCCGCCCTAGGAAGAGCTTCTGTAGATCCCAGTGCAAAGCCCAAGGCAGTGTCAGGCAGGGCAGGAGCTAAAAATAAACCAGCTGGGGCAGAGGCTGGTTGGCGCCTCCAGAGTGGGCAGACAGGAAGAGAGCCTGGGCTGAGGACAGCAGTAGCCATAGTCCTAGGAGGAGCAGGAGGGGCTGGCCACCGACTCTTACTTGAATCCACAGGGGCTGTGGGGGGAGGAAGTCAGTCCTGGATCATACCTGTGGGCAGCTCCCCACTCCAGCCACAGCCCCTCCTTCTGGCTGGGCATTGGTCAGCTCTGGAAGCTTCTTTGGGTTTCTGGGGCACAAACCAGCTTAACTTTCCTGAACAGATGATGAACCCTCTCAGCCAGGGACAGACATCAGCCATTCAGACAGCCCATCCCTGCCTCTGTGTGTGTGTGTGTGTGTGTGTGTGTGTGTGTGTGTGTGTGTGTGTGTGTGTGTGTGTGTGTGTGTGTGTGTGTGTGTGTGTGGTGTGGTGTGTGTGTGTGTGTGTGTGTGTGTGTGTGTGTGTGTGTGTGTGTGTGTGTGTGTGTGTGTGTGTGTGTGTGTGTGTGTGTGTGTGTGTGTGTGTGTGTGTGTGTGTGTGTGTGTGTGTGTGTGTGGTGTGGTGTGGGTGTGTGTGTGTGTGTGCTGTGTGTGTGTGTGGTGTGTGTGTGTGTGGTGGTGTGTGGTGTGTGGTGTGTGTGTGTGTGTATGTGTGTGTATGTGTGTGTGTGGTGTGTGTGGTGTGTGTGTGTGTGAGTGTGTGTGTGGTGTGAGTGTGTGTGTGGGTGTGTGTGTGTGTGTGTGTGTGTCCCTCTCCTCTTCCTGGCTCACTCCTTCGTGGCAGACAGGGTCAGGGGAGGGGAGGCTCCCATAGGGGTTAATCCATCCAGTCCATTGCTCCTTCTACAGGGTCCAGAGGGACAAGGTGCCACCAAACACCAGGCACGCAGGGGGGATCTCAGGACATGGGGAGACACGGGGAACATGGAAGGGAGAGACAGGCAGATCTTGATGGCAGCAGGCCAAGTCTGAAGAGCAAACATCTGCGAATGCCAGAAAGACTCTCTGGGAGGAGAGCAAAGCACATATGGGAGGAGCCTATAGACTTTTATCTTCTTTCACTAATGTTATACCCACCAACAGTGGTTACTTCAGAATAAGAGAAAAAAGAGACCTAGCAGAGACCACACAAGGGTGTGGCAGCACCAGGCAGCATCTGGAGGTGTCCAGTCTAGGGGCCTTCTACTCAGTGGACAGAGACCAGGAGCTAGTTGGGAGACCTAAGCCCTTGTAGTCCAAGGCTCCAGGCTTGATGTGGGACCCATGACGTAACCATGGGTCCAGGCCTTATCTCTTCCTACCTCCTCCTTCTTCCCTAGCTATGAGAGGGACCTATGCTTCCAGGCCAGGTGTGTGTGTGTGTGTGTGTGTGTGTGTGTGTGTGTGTGTGTGTGTGTGTGTACAAGAGTAGCACCTCTCTCCTGGGGTCAAAAGTTCTGCTCTCCAGGCCTCTGCCCAGCCTCATTCTGCCCCACATTGCTAGACCACAGTCCTAGCAGCCCACAGCCTCCAGGGCCATTTGAGCAAGAAGTTAAGGACACTCCCTGGTTGTATCCTGCAGATGCAGGGGGAGTAGAAGCTTGGTAGGAGTGGAGGAAGGAGTAGTAGTTTAGGCAAGGATTGGGGTTGGGAAGGCAAGTGACAGAACAGAGTCCCTTGTGCATGCTTGGGACTCTATTCATTGGGACTCTGTCCACACATCCTCCATGTCATTCCCCATCCAGGCTGTTCAGTATCAGAACAGTGACGGCTGGCCTCAGCACATGGCAACTGATGGCCAACCCTGATGAAGAGAGGACATGTCCCCACTGCTCACATGAAGGATGCTGGACGGTTAATCAGTGGAACGGAGCCTGTTCTTAGGGTATAACTACCCTGGGAAGGAATCACATCAGCACTCCAACCTGGCTAGCACCCCACTTGTATAGCCTCCTGCCTGCCCACATGCTTCTGAAGGTGAAGGCCTCAGAGCTTCTCTGATGGCGCTCTGTTCTAGGGGGACAAGCTCTTGCCTGCTGGAGTCCATGGACATGGGAAGTGGCTCAGCAGCAGCGCTCTCTGTCGAATGTCTCCAGATTCACACTGGACACCCTCAACCCCCCCTCCACCCTGGTACTTCTACTAGTGCCTGGGACCCAACTGTTGGCTCTTGTCACCTCCTTGGGATCTCCCTCCCCAAGAAGGGTAGCCCTTCTGTGTATTAATTATATGGAAGTGTTGGCAGCAGGACCTGGAGGCCAGTCGGACCTCTCATCTGAAGCCAGTGCAGAGCATGACACCCAGGACTGCTGAGTAGTAAAAGCCCCAGGAGTGGCCTCCCCACCACTGAGTAGACAGAAGCCTACTGTGGGAAGTGCTCCAGGTCTCCTTGTGGGGAACTGGGGAATGAGCCTTTGTAACAGGATTCCTCCAAGGGTAACTCAGGAGGATGGGGAAGAGGGGCACCCTGAGAGTTGCTAAGAGTCACCTTCTGGGAACCTGTCCATTGGCATCAGCCCAGGGGTAAGGTTGGGCCTTTTACCCCCATTCCACAGCCCAGCCTCCAGTGTGCTATCCCATGAAATCAGACTGAGAAGAAAGGATGGCTAATGTACTTTTTTTGTTGGTTTTTGTTTTGTTTTCGGGGACAGTTTCTTGGTGTAGCCCTGGCTGTCCTAGAACTCACTTTGTAGACCAGACTAGCCCTGAACTCGGAGATCCACATCCTTCTGCTTCCCAAGAACTGGGATTAAAGGTGTGCACCACCACTGCCCAGCTAGTGTACTTCTTAAAAAGACAGTCTTGATGACTTAAAGCTAACTTCGATTCTCATTAGAGCTAAAGTGTCATCTATGCCCCAGAATAACTCAGGACAGGTGCTGTCCCCAGGCTGGGGGTAGATGACAGGTAACACAGACTTCAGGACTCTAGGATCAACTGTCTTAACCACCCTTCCTCAAAGCTTTGGTGCCCTGGGCCTCAGCCCATCAACAAGCTGGAAAGGGCACTGACCTTACATGGACAAGCAAGAGGTCCCAACTTAGGGCAAGGAACTGAGAGGGATCACATTGCATCCAAGTTCTAGGAACTAGGCAGCCAAAGAGACTGACCCAGCCATCAGAATGAGTACCCAGTAACTCCTTGGACTCTCTAGGAAGTGCTACCAAGGGACATGGCAGGGACTTTTATGGTCTTGAAGTCTGGGAAATGTCAGACACGCAAGAGTCCCTTTTATTTTAGTGACAGGGCTCCCTAGTGCTCCGGGGTGTTAGATGTCAGATGTCCACAAAGGATGTGCTCCATACCTGTGCCGGCTAGTTTTATGTCAACTTGTCACCAGCCAGAGTCATTGGAGAGGAGGGAGTCTCAATTAAGAAAATCCCTCCATGGGGTTGGGGATTTAGCTCAGTGGTAGAGCGCTTGCCTAGCAAGCACAAGGCCCTGGGTTCGGTCCCCACCTCAAAAAAAATAAAAAAAAAAAAAAAAAAAACCAAAACCAAAACAAACAAAAAAACGAAAATCCCTCCATAAGATTGGGCTGTAGGCAAGTCTGTAGGACAGTTTCTTAGTGATTGACGCGGGAGTCCCATTGTGGTGGTGCCATCCATGGTCCTGGATGCTGTAAGAAAGCAATGAATGAAATCTCTCCCCTCAGGGCTCAGGCAACCCCATGGAAAAGGAGGCAGGCGGGGTCAGAGCCAGGAGTGATCGGAGGTCCTGAGACATCGGGTCCCTCCAAGTCAATGTGAGTGAGCAAAGCTCTGATGAACTCAGACACTGAAGCAGGGGCCTGTGCCAGATCCTGTGTTCCTGTTATGGTTCCTGATTTGATAGGATTCCTGAATGTACACAAGTGGGTCTCTGATTCTCGTGCCTCCTCTTGGCCTCTTTTCCTTTTGTTGGTTTCTCTTATCCAACTTCAGTGTGATCATTTTCCTTATATCCTTATATTTTATATTTTAAAAAACAAATGAATGAAATCCTAGCTACTAGGGTAAAGGTTAATGACTAAACTGTCATTTAGACCTGCTGGGAGAGGGAAGTTCAGTTTTCTCCAATGGAATGACACTGGGTGTATCCAGTGCAGGCCTTGTGTTCAGTGGTTGACCAGCATACAATGGTTGTATCCACAGTTTTTTTTTGTGATATTAATTACAGGTTTTTTTTGGAGGGGGTGGCATTTTGTTTTCTTGGTTTTGATGTTATATCGAGTTTCTGTTTCTTTTTTCAGAAAGAGAGTTGGGTGGAAAAGGATGAAGAAGGGATCTGGAAGAACGTGGGGAGAGGGGAAGAATATGATCAAAATATATTTAGAGTTAAATAATTTAATTAAATAGTTTAAATAAGTTATAAATAAATAAATAAATAAATAAATAAATAAATAAATAAATAAATGGCTGAGTAATCCAGAGGGAGCAAGCCAATAAGCAGCACCCCTCCATGTTGCTACATCAGCTCCTGCCTCCAGGTTCCTGCCCTGTCTGAGTTCCTGTCCTGATTTCCTTCAGGACTACAATGTGGAAGTGTAAGCCAAATAAACCCTTTCCTTCCCAACTTGCTTTTGGTCATGGTGTTTCATTACAGCAACCCTAACACCAGGACATCGCCTTTCATGGTCAAGCATAGGTCCGTTGACTACTACAGAGGTTAAAGAATTCTGGAGACTCCCCTCCCCACCAACACCTGGAGAACACCTTGCCATTGAGGTCTCTCAGCTCTCTAGCATAAGGTGCCCGAGGCTGACCCTTCGGAGACCCAGCAGGCGGCTTGCTTGTTTGCAGAGCCCTCTTCACGGGTGTAGACTGCATCTGACCCCATCAACCAAGACCCAGAACTGAGGTTCTGAGAGTTGTGTTCACACTGCTCTGATATAGAACTCGTGTTTTCACAGACACCAATCTATGCCACCATCGCTGGCCTAAAGGCCTATCAGAAGCTCTGGACCAGTAAAGGTTGTATGTGACTGAGAGCTGCCCAGTGGAAGGTGCTTCTGGGCCTAAGCTCTCCCAACAGAGACACGGAGGCCCAGAACAGCACCTTCCCAACAGGCTGGCTAAACAGGAGGCCTGGAGCCAGAATGCATAGGGAGCTCCTTTTTGTCTCTCCCGCCTCAGGCTCTACTGGCCTCAGCCAGGACCTGCCATTCAGCAATGTGTGCGGTATAAATAGTTATGGGCAGAGGGCAGGACCAGCCCCCTCTGAGCTGCTGCTGGGATCGCCAGGTACAGAGCTCACACATCATGCTGGCCTGTTTCTTCAGTAAAGCCTGGGACAAATGCCAGTGGCTGCTCCTGGACTGATTTTTTTTTTTTTTTTTTTTTTTTTTTTTTTTGAGACAGGATTTCATTGCATAGCACTGGCTGGCCCAGCCCTCACTCTAAGATCCTTCTGCCTCTGCCTAGCACAGCTGGCCCTGGCCTAAAGCTCTTAAGACTCGCAGTGCATTCCACAGGCAATGCACAGATGTAGTCTACTAGGTTCTGTTTGCTTCAGGATAAGATCTCTACTCTTCTGCCCAGCAGAGCAGGCCTCCCGAAGACGAAAACCTCTGTCACAGGCCGCTAATGGCAGGGTCCACTTGGCTCAAAGCTAATTGGAAGCATGAATTCCCCCAGTTCAGCTTTTCCTGGGGAACCCCTGAAAGGAAGTGCAGCAACTCACGACCTGGCATCACGTGACCACTGTGCGACTGCAGGGCCCCTGGTTGTCCGGAGGCCAAAACTCACTCTTTCCAGACTGTAGGACAGAGGTGGGGAGACTACATCCAGGAAACAAACAGTTATGGGTGGCTCCTCCATTTTCCTCTCCCAGCCTCAGAACAGGGGTGGTGGGGGCACAAAGGCAAGGCTGGATGTTCTCAGTCCTCCAAAGTCCCCTGTCATGCAAGGTCCCCACTTCCAAGTGTGCACTTAAAAGGTTCTTAGGCCAGATGCTGGGGTACTGGGTGGGGGAGAGACCTGTTGCTCTAGCCATGAGCTGACACACAAGGATGCCCAGAAGCTCCCATTCACCAAGACACATCCCTCCTGACACAACGGTCTCCAGGATGGTTGGGAGAGTCCCTGAAAATGGAGAGATGGTATGTGTGTAGGGTCTTACAGGGTCTGGTGTCACATCTTCCTGTAAGGCTTGAATGTGAAGAAGGCTTTGCTGCCACAAAAAGCTGGGAAACAAGCAGGGTGTGGTAGTGTACACCTTTAATCCCAACACTCTGGAAGGCAGAGGAAGCCAGATCTCTGTGAATCCAAGGCCAGCCTGGTCTACAAAAGGAGTTCCAGGACAGCCAGGGCTGTTATGCAGAGAAACCCTGTCTCAAAAAACCCACAGAAAACAAAACAAAAAAAATATTTTAAAAAGTTGGTTGAACATTCTCCCACCTCCAAATCACAGATCCAGACTCACAGGATACCATTAGAACAGCCCTTGGGCTAGTCAGTGACGGATCTGCACCATTCTCCTTCCTGGGCCTGCAGAAGTCCTAAGAGGTAACCAGTGCTCTCGTATTGCCCACATGTTCCTCCTGAGGGCTATGGCACCCTCAAAACTCACAAGTATTTTCTGTCAAAATCAGGAACAAGAAAAGCCACTGCCACCATTTCAGGACATCCCTTAGCTCTAATTGAGCCCAGGGAGAAAATGGAGACAGGAGGCTCCATTGGAGGAAACAACCAAACCATTCAGGTCCAAGCCTCTGCCTGAGGGATTTAGGGTGGACCGGAAAAACCAAGAGCAAGGCCTGAGGCAGGTGACTGAAACCACCACGTAAAGCAAAGAGTGACCTTGCTTCAGACTTGCATCCTGTCAGGTGACAGTGAGTGAGCAACTCAAGGGGCGCAGTGCCACCTTGACAGGGGTGGCTAGGGTCCTTCTCCACCCCGTTAGAGGATTGTAGCCTCTCTCACAGGTCAGGCAGGTGCAGCTTTGAGCTCTTCAGGCAAGAGCCTCAACACCCACTCCAGTTTATTTCTTCTCATGCTTAAACAAAGGAGCAGAGACAGTTTTCTTTTCTTTCTGTTTTCTTTTTGGTCTTGGAAGTAACAGAGGGGAAAGGAATGTGGCCTCACAGGGCAGAGCCGGTATCTCCTAACCTGAGGCCTGTTTTCACTTCTGCCCTCCCTCTCCCCTTCCTAGTCCTGGTGACGTAGCAGCATCTCAGATCAAGGTGGCCCCGCAGGCCAGGGCTGGGAGCCAGGGACCCATGCTTTGAGTGGAATGTGGAAGAGAAGCAACTAGGTTTCTGGCTCAAGTGCACAGAGACCCTGTACCCAAGGGCTGGAGGAGAACCCCATACGTGCAATTTGGTTTCCTCAAGCCTGAAGGGTGGCTCTTGCTGAATAACGGGGGCCAGGTCCAGGAGGATGTCCTGTAGCGAGGCCCAGCACCCAGACCAGGAGTTTCACAGGCTGGGCAGAAGGCCCTGTTTCTGTCTGAGGATGCCTAAGCCTCACAGCCACTAGCACACAAAGCAGCGAACGTGTCACCAAGCTCCAGGACACTTCTGGGCTGGGAACGCTGAAGCCTGAACAGATACATTCAGCTGAGAGGAGCCAGGTGTCCTAAGCTGGGTCCCTCCCCATGCACACCGGCTCCTCTGGAGTCAGGCCAGCCACTGTGCCCAGCAGGTTTCTGCACACAGCCAGCCAGACACACATGGGCCCCTTGGACAGAAGTCAGAAGTTCCAGGACAGCAGCTGCACCCTCACTGTCGGTGACCTTGGGAGAAGAAGAAAGGGTAGAGGTTACCAAGGAGTCAGTTGTAGAGAACCCTAGAGCAAGTATCAAGACAGAGCACTTCTGGGCTTGTATCACTGTCCCTTCAGCCTTCTCCTTTGGGTGCTACGGCTTTGCAGAGGTCCCAGAGGCTGATCTGCCTCCCCACCAGCTCTCACCAGGCCAGTGAACCACACTTTCCTTGTTCCCACAACTTCTCCTATCCATGTCTCACCGTGCCAGACAAAGGTAAAGGATCTTCTAGATGGTGGGAGGCTTTGGAACACAGGATCAGCCAAGACCAGTAGGAGGCCCAAACACTAGGAAGTCTGCAAGGGAAGACTGCTGCTCTAGTAATGGGCTCACTACAAGGGGATCCTCGAGTCTTTCAATCACCAGAACACATTCTCTGCCTCCGGGGTAAGGTAGGGCAGACCTTGAAAATAGATGATGATGATGTGTGTTTCTGTGTGGATGGATGGATAGGGGGTGTGGAATCAGCCCCAGGCTGATAGAGCCTTTCTACAGCTCCAAGCCTAGCCATGTTACTACCCAGTTAGCATAGATACCTGTAAGCACTGTGGTAAGCTGAGGTGTTTTGGAGAAATGTCTTAAGCTAAAACGGATGGCTAACATGTCCGAGGCATTAAAGAACTTCTCTTCAGAGCTGCAGATAGGCAAGTAGCAGGACTAGAAAATGAATCAGACAGGAAGTAGGGACACTGCCAACTCCGAAGAGCGGATTCCTGTATGTTCTGCATGACAGGCTCCATTTATTCCCGCAAACCTCAAATCTCATTCCCAGCTAAGTCTGTCTGTACGTGTGGACGGGGAAGAATGTTCAGAGAACACAGAACCTCCGTCCAGGAAACAACGCTAGGGAATGGCTAACCCGAGAGACAGAATCTGCAAATCGGGAGCTGGAGAGACACCTCGGCACGGGCACGTCAAATGCTTGCTGTGCTAATTCGAGGACTAGAGTTCGGATCCCCAGCACCCGGATGGGTGTGGCAACCACCAGTGATCCCGACGCAGAAGCATGAAGGGGATCCTCTGCTTGTGTACATGTATGTGCAGCACATTTGTGTGTGTGATTCCATGTAGACGGTGAGCAATTGCAGCAGGTCAGCCATCACAGAATCAGAGGGACCTTGTTCTCCCAACCCCTGAAGGCCCTTGAGAATCAAAGGAGGATTCATCAAGACACATATGTTAGAAAGCCCCATGCAAACAGGTTCTGGGGCAAGAGCCTCACACATCATCCCAGCAGCGACGTACAGTTGACCTATAAATATAGACACAATCTTCTTGGTGCCCAGCGTTCTAACCCAGTCTGGTCCTACAGGTTGACCTACATCCAGGCTGGAACACATCTGAGAGAGCTACCCTGGCTAGGGAGTTCCAGATCTCTGAATGGCCTTGGGGTGCCTCTAAGGTCTGGCTAGGCTCTGTGCAGATGTAACAGGTGTACTTGCAGCAGTGTGCACGCATGAGCGTGTGTGTGTATGTGTGTGTGTGTGTGTGTGTGTGTGTGTGTGTGTGTGTGCGCGCGCACGTACGCACATGCATGTGCAGCAGTGGGGTTGGGTGGGGTGGGGGTGAGGAGTGGAGGGAGGGAGAACACCACTGAAAACCACATCTCCTGTCCCTTCTAATGAATGCTTTAAGGTTTGAAAGAGAAAAAACAAACTGAACCCTGGGAAACAAAGCTAAGTCTCTCTAGCCACTGTGGCCTGACCTTTGGAAATGTCCTCAAACATCCTATAGAGACCTTCGTTGGGGAAAAGAACGAGCTTTGAGAGGAGACTCTCAAGGGCTCCTGGCCTCGAGCCTCTTTTTGTCCTACAACTGGGGCCTTCAAAGAAGCCCTTCCTCTCCCACTCTCAGGGAGCTGGCCCCTTACCAGCACCGCAGGGCGGCAAGCTTAGCTGCTCTGGGTTGCTGACAGGCTAGAACACCAGGCCTCTCCAGAAACCCACATCCTGCAGGGTATCAGGCTCATCCCAGCTCAGCCCAGCCCACCCTGCAGCCTGGGCTACCTCAGCCTTCTCCAGAGCTAAGACAGCTAGAAGGATTGATCACCCTTCAGTTCCCCCAAAAAGGGACAGGAACAACCTGCTGTTTGATGCTACTCAGCCCTCGGGGTGTGTGTGTGTGTGTGTGTGTGTATGAGCGAGCCTGCTTGTGCTAAAATCAGAGGGACAAGCCTCTAGATTAGGATGCTGACTCCAGGAGGAGTCAGGAGGGACCATGAGGGATGCTAAGCAGGGGAACCACAGAAATGCTTACAGCAGTACAAAACACAGCTCAATTAAAAAAAAAGTCTAGTAATGACCACGAATGAAATGAACCTGTATTACCATGATTGTGTCACAACTTGACTCAGAGAGGAACTGTCCTCAAGGCCTTTGAATCACAGGAACATGGAGACCCTAGACTGTTGATTTCTATCACTGGGGCAGCCTTGGTGGCCAACCCTCTTGGTGGAGGCTATTAGTGGTCTTATATCCCCAAACTATCATATTGTAATGAAGTGAAAAAATCATATGTGTAACATGCATTACTAAAAACAATTCAGTTTTGCATATATAATTAATAATTATTATAATACCATTAAGCTTTGCTATAAAGAGAAAAGAACAGAACAGAAAAGAAAAAGCAGTTCCCAGTGTTGACACCAGAAGCAATACACAGTTCAGAAACAAGAGCAGGCTGGAGCATGGGGCAGCCTGGTCCCAGGCCTGGGCTCTAAGGAACTGTGAGGGCCTTGGGCCTGACCAGAAAATAGATATTACCAGAGTGAGATGATGGGTGTGGCACGAGGCAGGAATGCTACCGGATGCTGTGGTCACTGAAGGTCTGGGGCTGATTGGGGTAAGTGACTTAGGGGTGGACAATCTGAGCAAGGGGAACTCTTGCTAGAGGTCATGGGGCACGATAAGGAGCACTGTGCAGTTAGGAAACACTTTGTGATGGAGCTGGTTGTTCAGCCAGGACATGCTGGATAAACACTGAGGCCAGGGAAGAGCACACACACAACTAGGAATGGATGATATGGTCGGTTCACCAGTGATGAGGTGAGCCTGGGGACCAGCATCAAGTAGTGGAGACTGGAAACATTCTCCACAGGGAGAAGCTTATGTGACAGCTTCAAATCATCCCCCAAGTGAGGAAAGAGTGACTTCTTGATGAATAGTCCAAGGAGGAGTCTATCAGATGAAGCCCAAAGCAGGTGGGGTCAGGGACCACCATGCAGAGATGGGGTTGTGGAGACAATGGCCATGACCACTAGAAAACAGGCAGTATTTGGTCCAAAAGGTTCAGATAGGCAGGGTTATCCAGAGGTTTTGTAAAGGGCCCATGATGCACCCAGATACCTTAACACTTGGGAATGCCACTTACCTCCCCCAAACTGTCTGGTCTGCCTGCCTGCTTGCCTGTCTTCAGGCTCCCAACATGATACCCAGTGGCAGTGGCAGGGACAGGCCACTGGGAGTCAGTGGGTGGGAAGGCCTGGGCCCCTGTAAAAGGCCCAGAATTATAGGCCTTAGTTTCCTTCTGGAACAAAATAATTACAACCTTCCCAGAGGACCTGAGTTCCCTGAAAGCAATTCAGAAGTCAGCTGACAGCCCAGGGGGAGCAGAAGTGCTAGAAGAAAGAGTAGGTTTGGTGCGTTCTACTAAGGGATGCTGTTCAAAGGCTGGATGGGGGAGACACTGTGGTGTTGGGGGCGATGCACGGTGCACTCGGAGTCTAGAGGCATGTTCTCCTCTCCCCTCAGCCGGCACAGTGTGCTAGCATCTGCAATAGACTGACTCCCGATCAATATCTGCTTTTCCAGGAGAAATGAGTATCATGAAGCAGGAAGGTGAGGGGCCATCGTGTTCCTCAAACTGGCTGTCTCGCTGTCTTCACAGATGGATCTTTCTGCAACAACAGTTTCTTCCCTCATAGGACAGACCCTTCCAGATGCTACTGTACTATTAGGCTGATGATGTGGGGGCACAAAGGCAGCGGTTCCTGCTGCCTTTGTGGACCCTGGGCCAGTCTATCCTTAAAGCTGTCTCCCCTCTGCTACATGAGAGGCTGACACAGACAGTGTGCACAGGTAGTCTCATGAACAATAAACTAGGAATGTTGACTGAGCGGAATGTAGAGGAACTTTAATTCAGAACATGGCTGCTCTGGCAAGAGATCACATCCAAAGACCTTCTAGGTCTGTGAGATCTAGCCAGAGTACAGACATGCCTTTAATCCCAAGCGACAGAGGCAAGTAGGTCCGAGTTCAAAGCTAGCCTATTCTAGCAAGTGTCCGGTAAAAACCAACCAACCGACCAACCAACCAACCACTTCAGGTCCAGGAGTGCTGGTACACTCCTTTAATCCCAACACTCAGGAGACAGGAATGCAGATCTCGAGTTCTAGCCAATTCTGTTCAGTCAGTTCATGGAATTCAGAGGCAGTCTTACTGGGAGGGTTTTACAGAGACAGGCTAAAGAGGGAACAAGCTCCACACAGGTGAAAGCAGAACAAGCCAGAGAACGGGAAGGAGTCGGAAGATTAGAACAGATCGCTGGGGGTAGTTTAAAGCCAAGCAGGACAGTTCAGTGAGAAGCTGAGAGAAGTCAGATTGAATCGGTCGGCCCGGAGAGGAGTTTGATCCAGAACAGCTGAGTTAACCAGCCAGGCAGTCAAAGTTCAAAAAGAACTAGAAAGGGTGAGCGTACTCAGCAGTAAGTCTCAGAAATGCTGAAAATGTTCTAGGCCTAGAATAGACTGTATGGAGGCTAGAAGCTTCCAGGACTAGGCTTAGGTTAGCAGACAGAGGGAGTGAGCCTCCAATCACATCAGGAGAATAAAAAATACTTTTACAGGAGCATGACTGAGAGGTGAGTAGCAACCCCATATACTTAGACCTCTGGAACCTGATCATGTCAGCTTCTACTGCATACTTCCACAGATATAAGCCAATTAGATATTTCTGAGATGATTACACTGAACTCTACGATGGACCCCCAGAGCCATTATGGGTCCCGGTCAGAAACGCATATGATACCATACTGAGGAAGAGGAAAGCTCCAAGATTATGAAGGCAGACTTGAGGGCTGTCGGTGCAGCCAGGAGCACCGGAAAGGAGCTCGAGAGCTGGTTACCCTCTCTCTCCAGCTTTCTGAGGGAGCCCAGCTGGGCTTAGCTTTCAGACCTCTGACTCTAAAAGAGATGTTTGTAGGCCCTGCTTTGCGGCAGTTTGTTGCCATGGCCACAGGACAAACTGACTCTAGGGAGGATGACAGATCAGCAAAGGGGAACATCCACGGCATGGGTGTGCTGTACTGTCTGGCAACCCTTTACAGCTTTCAGCCCAACATTCCGGCCACTTGAGGTTGGGGGCCAAATGCTCCCACGTCTGAGGCCCGTGATGTCTCAGTAGACACCGAGGGGTTGGGTCCTGGGATGACATCCCATCTTCTTTTAGGGAAGTGTCATAACTTTCAGTCCACACAGCACCCAAACACTGTGCTGGCCACCTGGCGACCCTGTGCTTCTGTCCCCAGATTGCCCTGGCACTTGGGAAAACAAAAAAGAGGCGCCATCAACCAGAACAGGCATGTGGTACACATCTCGGCCAATCCCCAGGCAGAACCTGGCAACCATCAACCCAGTACCTCTTTTTTTTTTTTTTTGGTTCTTTTTTTCGGAGCTGGGGACCGAACCCAGGGCCTTGCGCTTCCTAGGCAAGTGCTCTACCCCTGAGCTAAATCCCCAACCCCAACCCAGTACCTCTTATCTTTATGTGGTACTGTGGTACACGGTAGGCAAAGCCCCATCCAACTGCTGTCAGCCCTGAAGCTCCCTCTCTAATCGTATATGGCTTCCTGTCCCCAAGGATAGACTATTCTCTCCTGGACCCTCTTCCTGCTTACATGGTGCTGCTCTTGTCACCCTCCCCTCATACACCTTCCCCGGCCCTGAGGCTCTGAATAGAGCCTTGCCAGTTATAGTAAGGTTTTCTCCCTCTCTCCCACAGTACTGTTCCCACCAAATGTCACCTCTAGCCTGTGGTACCGGGGCTCTGTGCTTTCCGCTAGAACCACTTATAAGCCAGGCCTCTGGTTTCACCTCAAGTAGCCCGCCAGGGCCACTGTGAGGTTAGTATTGTGGGGCAGGAAGAGGTAGCACCCTCTTGTCTCAAGAGTCAACAGCACACATCGCCCAGCCTCCCTAGCTTGTTTTAGCACAAACGACTGGACCTGCTCACTGTTCTGCGTCCTGTACTGCAAGCACCCTTGTTTCTAGGGGCAGGCCAGAGTCTGCCTAGAACTGCCTCCCACAAACTCCTGTGCCCCATTTAGATCTCAGCTCAAGTCACCTTCTCCAGGAAGCCCTTCCCAGGTAACAGTGTGGGTCTGGGTTCCCACCAAATGATCGGTTTCAAATCCCTGTCACTTCCTTTCTGGAGCATGCCTGTGTGATTATGACATGCTAATTTGGGACCTGTGACTCAGAGATGTCTCCAAGATTCTCCCTACCCTGCTAGCCCATATCCAGTTGAGTATTTGGAGGAAGATGGGTCACAGACACAGTAGCCAGAGGAGGAAGGTAGAACCAGGGATTAGAGAGGAACCTGAAGTCACACCAACCCTTTGCGGTCTTTGCTGGATCTGGCTCGGGGAGCACCCACTCCTACGTAGGAAAAATTGGGTGGTCAGCTCCTGCGGGGCTCCAGGCATGGGCTGGAGCAGAAGAAACCTGCCTTGACCAACCAGGGATATAAGCTCAGCTTCCACACAGAGCTTTTTGCCCCCAGCCAGTAAACTCACACAGAGCCCCTGGGTAAATAAAACCCTGGAGCCTACCTGGTGAAGTAAAGGCAGCTGCCTACAAGTTCATTCCTAAGTCCATAACGTTGCGGTACCCCTCACACATCCACAAGACAGGTGCCACTGTCACCCTGTGACAGACAAGGAAACTGGGATCTCTGTGCTCGTATGTGCACTTATGAGTCGGGGCAGCCTAGCCTGTACATCTAAATCAGGACATACTTGGAGGAGTCATTGAGTCTGATACACAAGTGACATCACATTCCAGGGTCAGGGCACCTAGCTCCCCCACACCCCTGTCCAGTGTGGGGGGTGTCCACACCAAGCCCCATCAGCTGGTCCTTTAGCCATCCATCCAAGTGAGTAAAGGCTCTCTCAAGGACAATACTGAGTTCCATGCCTTTGGAAGGGAATATACCTGGCTTTCTGTGATGGCGCCCACCGGCACACAGGAGAGGGGCACCCTCCTCCCCCAACCTTGATGGACTGCTCTTCCTGCCACAGCAGGCTTCAGGGTGAGGTATGGCCTGCCAGTGAGCTGGACCTGGATGCTGACCTCCTCCATCTTGCCTCCCCTACCTGAACTCAATCCCTGGGCAGCTTCCTGTCCTCAGTGTCCAGGCCAGCAATTGTGCCCTTCACTGCCTCTCCACCAGCATCTCAACAACTTCTGCTTAGAGGGCCAGATCCGCAGGTCTCCCTCCGGTGCTAGCTGGAAGGGATTAACTCTGACAGCACCAGGGGCACTGCAAAGCACACTGGTCCACCAGGGGACCCTAATTCACACAGCGGGAGGCCCCAGCTCCACCGCTGATGAGCACTTGACTTGCCTGGCTGGAACCTCGTCTTCGTGTTTATAAAGTCCTTACACAAAAGCAAAACACTGCCAGACAAGCACCGCTGAGCACTTGGCTGCTATAGGGAACCAGTGCCTCACAGAAGGCAAAGGGCTGCTGGGTGCATGCCGGTCCAGGCACAGCCCAGGACCAGGCACCAGGCAAACCAGTTGGGTGAGATTTTTTTCCCCTCTGCTTCCGGATAAGCAAGGCCTGCCCAGAATCTACAAGGCTGCATTCTCCAAGGTGCAGCTAAGGCCTGGCTGGGCTTTGGGTAGATGTCTCCAGTCCCCATCTCTGTCTATATAGCCGGTAGGAATCGAAAGTCAGTTTGGAAGGACCAGGCTAGGCTCATCTTTCACCAGAAGCTGGGCTTCTGCCACGTAATTGGGACATGTGATAGGGGCTTTCAGCCTTCATCCATACTGTCTCCAGCCAAGCCAGTGCCATGGTCAGCTACCAAAGAGAGGGCCAAAGCAAGGAAGAGCATGGTGAGGGAGGACCCAGCAAGGCAGAGCCTGGTGCAGAGTGCTCCAAGACCGGGTGTGGCTACAGCTGAGGTTCTGTGAGGGCCAGGACACCGCAGGGGCACTCAGGGCACATCACCTGGCCCTTCTCTGTTTTAGCCTGATGGATGATGCCCTGCCCTAGGATAGCGGAGGCCAGAGGTCGCTGCTATAGTCCCCATGTCTGTTTTGTACCTGCCTCCTCCTACACAAAGGTCCCCCAACTGAGAATAGGTTTGGTTGTTAGGCATAACCAGGGACCAGTGGAGAGGGTAGAGCGCAGCCTGAAAGCTAGCTCCAAAGCCTGCCTCCCAATACTGCTTCCTCTCCTGGGAATGCAACTGACAGAGCAGTGAACAGGCTTGAGAGGTATCCCACATCCCAGACTCTTCTTCCTGAACAGACATCAGTTGGTCCTGCTAAGGACCGAAAGACTAAGGAAAGGCTATAGGCCAAGAAACCATGATGCCAAAACGGTGGAGTGAGCAAGTGGCCTGGGCAGACAGGTCACTGAGGGAACTAACACCAAGTCAGGGGGTCTAGCTGGAGGTAGATGCAGGGCTCTTGTCTTCTGAGTATAATCACCTGACATGACCTCCACATGGAATTAGCATTAAGCCAAGGATTAAGAAAGAAAACCAAGAGGCTGCCTGGGGCCAAGAAGAGAGCCCTAGACCTCAGTAAGAGTCTTCACCATGACAATCAAAGCTGGAAGTGGCTATCAGATGTGAGGATGCCCAGGGAGAAGTGCAGGTAGGTTGTGTCCCTCATGTTTCCAGACACTCCTCATGGTAACCACAGGGCCTCCAGAGATTCCCCCAACTTCATGAGATGACACCCAGCGATGCCCCACAAGCCTGAACAATGACATTTCCTCACTACGCATGCTGCAAAGTCCAGACCCTATACAGATCATTTGAGGATTGACCATTAAACTACAGCATTCTCCTAAGAGCTCACGACACTGTACCTACCACCCAGAACTGGGTGCACCTGGCCACATTGAGAACCACTCAGGAACCATCACACTTACAGAGGAGGAGGGACAGGGCATGCTGAGTGGAACAGACAGCTCAAGGCACTAAGGCCAGCTCCACTGGAGGGTCAGGACGCTCTCCTTGCCTTGCCTTGCCTTCCTCCTTCCTGCCAGTCAGACTCCTGGCCCACTTAAGCAGGAGGTATAAGGCCACTAGTGTTTGGGGAGAGAGTAAAAGAAGTTCCCTCTTTCCTCAGAGCGACTGAAGATGAAAGCCTGCCTTTTATCCTTCTGCTCTCCCTTTACCCCAGCCAGAGTCCGGCAAACGGCATCCCTTTCTCAAAAATCCTAGCAGAAGACTCATGGGCCTTCCTTTGACAACTGGCTGCAAAACTCAAACACAAACAAACATCCACTAATCGGGCCCTTGAAAGCATCTCTCTTGAGCTATGTATGTGAGCTCCAGAGACAGCATCAGTGAGGGCAGCAGTGTTAGGACAGCCCCCCAGGCCCAGTGTCTGGCTCCCTAGCCTCTGGATGTTGAACACAACATGGTGGTTGCTTTGGGAACAGCAGGCGCCTACTGAACACAAGACTCACCTGCTCCCGGAACCAAAGTTACATTTCAAACTGGGTCAAGAGCTCCCTTATTTCTGGGGCCACATGTTGTGTGGCATTTGCAGCCTCAGTTATAGCTTTCCGATACATCCCCTTCTTCTTACGGTTAAATCTCAGTTTGAAAAATTCAGAGAAAGGGGACAGTTTCGAAATAGACAAGAATGATGTAGTTGGAGACCCAAACCATGAGACTTTCGCTTCTTGCCAAGAGGGCTCTCCATCCTCCTTCTGGCCAAGGCTGATGTCAAGGACACGTGCTGGCCACCAAGGAAAACCATGAATCTTACCCCACACAATGTCCCCTACAGCCACCGTCCTTCCGTCTTCAGTCACACACTGTGAGACGCTCTGCGTGTGCAGCCTGACCGTGAGGGGAGGGACTGTCTGGCGAGTGTCAGCAGAAGACGAAGGAACAGAGGCACTGTCGCCAGATGACAGGTCTCCCGTGTCTGGAGATGTCACTTCTGAACCAGATGATTTTAATTCATCCAGGCTGTCGGTGCTGCTGCACACAGATTCACTGGTACAGTCTGCTCTCCTCCCAGGGCAGTCGACAAGAAAAGCCAAGCCATCACGGCCATGTTTACCTTGGGGAAATCTCTTGAGGTCATCGTCCTCACCAGAACTTCCAGAAGACAAGTCCTCTAGCCCATGGGTAGAGCCATCAGCAAAGAGAGCAGGGGAGCTGGCCAGGGGGCCTTGTGGGCATCCATTCAGCTCCTCTACCAGCTCAGCCCTGTACAGAGGCTCGTGCTCTCCATTCCCCAGCCGGTGGGGCTTCAGGCGGATTTTGGGAGGTGGCAGGTCTGAGACAGGAGGCACTGGACGAGTCAGCTTCAGCTTGGGGATGGAGGCTGAAGGCCCGCTGGATGGTCGGTCTCCACCACCCTTGGTCTCCCCATCCCTCGATACCTCTGAGTCCTGGCTGCCATTCTGTAGAGACTGTTGGGGGCAGAAGGGCTCCACGGAGCCATGCACTCTGGATGGGATCTTGACCACCTCACCCTTACCCTGTGGGGTGCTGTAGGAGATCTTGATGACTGGGCTCCTCGGGACACGCTCTCCGGCAACCCTGTCCTCTTCCCGCTTCTCCCTCTTGTTTCTCCTCGGTGCGGCCATGGCTATGACGGCACTGTCTTCTGGTTCCTCTGGCTTTCGGTATTCACTGTCAGGGCCACTGCCTAGCCTCCGGCGGGGTTTGGGGGTGTTCAGGGGGCCAGGACTGGCATCCTGAGGACTCACAGTACTCTTACATTTCTCACATAGTACTTGACGTGGCCGCAGGCGGATTGTGCTAAGAATGAGTCTGCCCGGATCCCGGTTTCGGGAAAGTCGCCGACGGGTCCGCTTGATGGCCCTGGGTGGGGGCTGCGGCACCCACTGCTGGTAAGTGTTCCTCAGCCACAGTGGGTGGGGGAAGGGGGCACCCTCAAAGTAAGGTGGAAAGGGAGGCAGGTTCCCGGCAGGCACAGGTGGTATGAGAGGTGGGGGCGGCTCAGGCACAGCTGTCTTGGGAGGTTGATCCTTCTCAGGGTCTTGGTGGTGAGGAGGCAGAGGTCCTGTCTCCAGCTGCATCACTTCTCCAGTTCCCTCCTCAGGAACCTGGCCATGACAGCTGATGGCAGAGGAGTTGTCAGCCAGAGGCAGCAGAGTAGATGGAGACAGGCCAAAGAGACCAGACCTGGTAGAAGAGAACAAAATCAGAGTGAGGATAATGAGGATTCCAGCTACGCCCAGCGCCTGTCACCTAACCAGCTCTAGGCCTGGAAGACCGTTTGCAGAAATTAAGTCCAGTTCTTCGTCCCAGTCCCATGCTCCCAGAAATAAGACTCAGACTCAACATACATTTACAAATACCTAGTCCTTAGAGCTAGGCTCTTCTTTGACCAGATCACACCTTGTTATAACCCATTTACTCTAATCTGCATTCTGCCACATGGCTGATTACCTGTGATCAGGTACCACACATCTGTCTCTTCACAACTTCCGGGGCAAATCCTCTCCCTGCACTTCACGCCACCCCAGAATCCTTTCTGCCTCCTGATGTCCCATCTCTTATTTCCTGCCTAAGCCATTGGCCATCAGATTTATTATTGAAGGTGCCACACCCGTACAGACCTAAGACATTTGCTCGACAGCCATCTGGATCTAGGTCCAGAGTGGTGGATTGACATTCAACAGGTACCCAGGCCCCGCATGTCCTGTGACATGTGGCTTGAGGGCTTCTTCTTGGTCAGAGTATTAGAGTCTGAGTCTATGCCACAAGAAAGAGGGCTTGAGGCTGGAATGCTTCTAGAGGACTGTGAAGACATCTGCATCCCGAGACAGGGCGTGGTCGGAAAGGGAGTCCACCTGCCCCATAGCCAGTAGCTGCAGAACCCAGGTCTCTGTTCATGTGCTTCACTTTTTCTTCCCTTTCTTTAAGAGAAGAGGGGACTCCGCTTGCTGGGATCCTTCCCTCCTCCCCCCACCCCCTTACACCGCACCCCACACACACACCCCACAAGCCTCTTGGCCCTGAACAATGTCTTAAGGAGCCCCCTGGTCCCAGATGCCTACTATGCATCCTGTGTGCAGGACCGGAGCCACATGTGGCCAGATGCAGCCAGAGCCACAGCTGCCCTGAGGCTAGAGACACCAAAGCAGAGCCTTTGGGGTGCTGTGACCTCCCAAACTCTCACCACTGGCCTCTACTTCCATGGCCTCTAGAAGAGGATTATTAGCCAGCCTGTCACCTCTGGACCCCACCCTCAGAAAACACCACAGGGTCCCAAATGAGGGTGTGGGCAGAAAGGGGGAGCTGGAATACCTGCCCCAGGGAGCAGCCTGTGATATAGCGGCAACTAGGTCCTGGGAAACATGTTCTGCCCAGACAGGACCAAAGGCAGAGAAGGCCCCAGGAGAGCAGGAAGGAACGGCAAGTGGCTGGTTTGGGAGGCAGGGCAGACAAAGGACCAGGGGTGGAGAGCTGCTGTTCAGAGCACACCTGTCTGGCAGCTTCCACAGTTACCTAGAGCATAAAATGGGGGTTCCCTCTAGCCACCTCCTCTTCTGCTCATCTCTGCAGCCCCCTTGTGCTGAAGGTGCTATTAGCAGAGAGCACTCTGAGCGTCTGCTTGCTTTAGCCCCAGAGGCCTAGGGCAGACTCTGCAGGCTGAGGACAGATACTGACTGGCTGTAAACCCAGGTCCTTTCCCAGAGTCCCTGGGCTGGATTCTCCTCAGAAATGGCACGGCCCAGGGAGCATGCAGCCACTCTTCCTTCCTGGAGCTGCTGCCTTGCCCCTGCTTTGGCCACACCCAAGGCCTGCCTAGTGGGTAAACAGAACAGCTCACCCCAGGCCAAGGCAGGCTGGCTGATGACCTTCCCCTAGGATGGCTGAGGCCAACTGATAGATTTTGGGAGGCCATGGCCACCAGGGGTCTGCTTTGGTGTTTCTAGTCTGTAGGCAGCAAAGGCTGTGGCTGTGATTTGAGCTCCCTCAACCCTGTAGCAGTCCACAGAATGACAAGCAGTGACACTTCCTCTTCACAGAAAGGATGAGGTGAAGGGACTTGCAGACATGTCCCAGTTGGGGCAGTCCTGTGTGTGATGTTGGGATCCACTGCCTCCAGGTATGGAGATGGCCATGGCACAGGGAAAAGCAAGTGGACACACTGTGATCTGGCCTGGGGTACATAGGGGATGTGGATCCTAAGGCTTAGAACCCTCAATAAAACCAGGCTGTGGCCCAAGCTGCTCAGTCTCAAGGACAGAGGCTCACAGGAAATGCTATAGATCTTGGCAGTGACAGGAACCTGTTAGGGTTCACAACAGACTAAGTGCCTGCTGACTGGGTGCAGCCTTGGGATAGAGGGTAGGTATACAGGGATGGGACCTGGAGATTGAGAAATGACTACCCAGGGCAGGAACCAATATCTTTATGAAGCGTAGCCTTGAACCTCTGATTTCAGGAAAAGATGGGAACACTGAGCAGGGTTGAGAAGCCCAGGAAGCTATAAAGAGGGGGCCATATCCAAATATAAAAGCAGTAGAGACTCAAAGGGGACAGAGATATAGGGCTCCCAGGAACAATGAGACTCTCTCTCCTGTTCTGCATGATGAGGATGCAGTCCTGGGGACATATGGCCTGGCCCAAAGTCCACGGCAAGACACCAGGAGCCAAATCATGTCCCTGGGGACTCACCTGCAGGGATGCCTCAGCAACTCACCCAGAGTAGCCTGGCTAAGGCCAGCCCAGGGACAGGAAGAATACAGTTCTGGCTGCTTGCCAGAGCTCTGGGCTGCCCCTCCTTGCAGCTGCCTCCATCTGGCTTCCCAGATCCACAGGCAGACCCAGGATTCATGAGGCTGTTGGCACCCGAGTGGCACCCTCCCGCCCCTACTATGTCCGTCTGGGACCTTCCTCCCCCAGCTTGTGGTGGCAGAGGCTATCCCACCACTGCCTGAGGGTTGAGTCAACAGGCTCCTGGATCAGAGGCATGCGGATGTGCAAAGCTGGGCGGGAGTGTGCGGAAGCTTCTCTACATAGCTATGTTGCCAGGAGTCTGCAGCCCCAGGAAGGCCCAAGTCCAAACACCCAAGGCCCCACCTCGGGTTGTACACCAGGGCTTGCTTACTTTAGAAAGTCCCTGCAGCCTTTCTGTGGCCCAGCAAACAGCCATTGAGTAGTAGGGCTAGAGAACTGGATAGGGCCAGAAGAAGAAAGGTCTTGCAGGAAACAGTGGGCTGCTGGGGACTGCTAAGTGTACAGAGGCCTCCAGGGGCCACCTCTGCTTCGGGAGTCAGGTGAGGAGGTTTTCAGGACAAGTCACAGCCTGGATACCACAGCAATCCCTTCACCAGAGCATACAATTGGACCTGCACTGCATCCTTGGGCACAGACCCCAGATTTCCAGAGGAGAAGAGGTGGTCGCTGCACCCTGCATTAATTAGCATCAACATCATCCCTAAGCCCTAGGGCTCTCCTAGAAGCTCAGACCAGGCCCACCTCTCCCCTATGTCTTCCTTGTTCACTTTGCCAACATCTCTGTGATACAGTCCCCATGACCAGCCTGCCAGCCAGGTCCCCAGTACACCAGCTGTGATGCACAAGGTACCCGAAGTCCTCCAGTTCCTTCAGGGCAGAGAGGATGTCTGAGCATTATGGTTACCTCTGTGCCTACCACATAATCTCAGGGATGCCTATCAGCACCTGAGCCTCCACGCTGGCTCACATATTCCAGGACAGAACTTGGTGCTCTTTAGCCTGGTGACAGGCAGTGACTGTGGTCTTGGCCAAAAAGGATGTCGTCACACTGACCGTCCCAGCAGGTAGGCTCAGCGGTTGTGTGGTACAGCTTAAGAATCAATGGCTCAGATTAGAAGTTCAGAATCAGTGGATCTTTGCTGTCTTGCAGACTACCTGTCGCTAGGGTTACCTCACCTGAGGTGCTCAACAAGGGACATAACCAAAGGACATAACCCTGCAGAATAGTGTCAGCCCCGCCCTTTCATGCATGACTTGGGTCAGCACACTTTGGAAGGGATCCTCCATGTAAGCAAGGATCATAAAGATCATAAAGCAGCTTGTCAGAGGCTGAGCCCACTCCCTGGCACGGTGCAGTGAAAATACAGGCATGCATAGGTACCCAGAGCAGCACAGAACTTGCTTCAGGCTGCTCCACAGCCAGGCAGCAGATTCAAGATGTAAGTGGGAGGAGGTACTTGGGATTGTACCGGGTGGCTCGTGAGCAAGACCCCCTCTGAGCTCCCCATCCATCTGCAGACAAGGGAAAAGAGTAAACATCTTTCAGTCTAACTTCATGATGAGCACCAGTGGTGGGTGGCTGGATCCAGACTCAGACCCTTCCTCCAGCAGTCTATGTGAATGGGGCCATCCAGGTCACACTTCCCATCTAGCAAGAAGGATGCACAGTGATCAGGAACCATAAAGGACAATCAGGCCACGAGGCCTGTATCCAAACTATGGGAGCTCTGATGCCTATAAACTGCAGCACCACCTCAGGAATGCTGACCTGCTTGCTGCTTTGAGCCCCAAAGGCTCCCCTGAGGTGGGAGGAAATAGGACTTGGGAGCTCTTCCTTGGCTCACATCCAAGGACTGAGCCTCCATAGGAGCAAGGATAGGTACTGGGCCCAGAGGAGAAACTGGTACCTGGGAGGGCAGGTCAGCATGTGGACCCCATAAGGCTGAGAGCTGACACTGCAACCAAAACCACCCAGACAGCTCCTGAGCTGTGCTCAGTTCTGCCTGAGAAGCAGGGCTGTAAACATTAGCTTTGCAACTCATAATACTATGGATAGTACACAGGAAACAGAAACAAGAGGTGCCCTGCAGGAAAGATCAGGGGTGGGGAAGGAGAAACAGTTTCAAGGCCAAGCCTTGGAAGGCTGGAGGGGCAAGGAAGGGCCGCTTTATCTTCAGATTCCCTGCAAGGGCACAGAAGCAACCAACGCCACTGCAGAGAAGAGAGAGAAGAGCTGTGACCACTGGCCAAGCTCCTGCCTCCGAGGGGCTCTGGTTATAGTAGACTGTGGGGGCACAGACACACAAACATCCCATAGCTGCTGGTTCCCAAGTTCAGGATCCCATCAGTTAGCTTCTATCCATGAAGGGTGTATACATCTGCAAGCCAGGTTAGCCGACGGCCTCGGGGCAGAGATCCCACTATCTGTAGACACAGCCACAAGATAGGACTACCTCAGCTTATCTTATCTTGAGCACCGGAGCCGGAGAGCTGGGAAAATGCGGGTCCTCTGCTGCACTCTCTAGGGAGAGGCCCGAGCAGGCTGCACAGGTAGAGCAGGGGTGCAGCCCTGCAGGCTCAGGACTGAGCCAGACCTGACAAGGGAGGACAGGGCAGACATCAGCAGGGTGGGGGAGGGCTTGCACTGGAAGCTTTCAGGTGGCTGGCTATTCTGCAGCCCCTGAACGTCACCCCATTTTAGGCACTCCCTGTACTAACCAACAAGAGAGGGGCACCAGTCACACGGGAGGCCATATGTTAAGTCACATGACTTGTTCATAAATGGCTTCTGGCACATCTAATGAAGACATAATGTCAGCAGGGTAACTGTCAAAGGAGGAAGGGTTCTGCTCTGTGGTGGGAACGCAGGAAAAATCTGGGCTTTAGGAAGGGAAAAAGTTGGGTCTTTGAAAGCAGAGCCTTTTTCTGTTCCTAATTCCAGAATAAAGCTTGGCTGGGGCAGAAGAGTCACAGGCTGATTAATGCCTAATCATTTATCCGGCAGTGACAGCGCAGTGCCATGTGATTCTGGGTTCAGGTGGCTGCTCTGCGCTGCAGAAGCCCCTGCAAAGGCTGTACAGGTGGTCCCAGGAGCCAAGCCCGATGCGCCCCTCCAGTAGAGGCATTGGCCCTATAACTTGTATCTTCCACTCCCCCGCAAGGCGCCTCGCCCACAGCAGTGTTTCTACACCCCGCAGTCGTCGCAGCTGGTCTCCACCAGCCACTACTACAAGCCTTGGGCTTCCCCCCTCTTGTGACAGGTGAGGCCACGGCATAACTGACCCCCTCAAACGAATCGCAATTCTGCAAACAGTCGAATTCAACAGTGCGTCTGAACAAAGAAAAGTGCGTTAATTATGGCAGATGTGAGGAGTTTCAGGCAAGGCTTCCTGTGCGTCCCGGGCAGGACCCGCAGCCCCTCTGCGGGGCTGCACACTCTCCTGCCCCGAAAGTCACCGCGACTTTGGGAGAGAGCCACTTTCGCACCCAGACCGGCGGCCAGCTGGCGCGCCTCGAAACCCCGGCCCAGCAGAAACTGAAAGCGGACGCGGGCTTTGCTGCTCCTCCCGAAGCCAGCATCGGAACCTTGAATCGGTGAAGGAGTGTCCCGGGGGATTCCGAGGAGTCCCGGGCCCGCGACCCTGCCCCGCTCACTTTTTCGTGCAATCCAGCAGGATCCCGGCGAAGCTGCGCTCGCCACAGCTCACGGTGACCACCAGCGCGCCGTTGACGACCTGTTCCACCCGCACCGGCAACCGGCAGCCGGCCCGCGGCTCCATGCTCCCGCCGCCTCCGGAGGCCGCCCCGCCCGCCACCGCCGCCGCCGCCGCCGCCGGGTCAGCCCCGCGTGACGCCGCCTGACGTCACAAAGCTCTCTGAGCCGGCCGCCACCGCGGAGCTGGGCTGGGGCGCGCGACCGCGGGCTGCGCTCCCGGGAGCCAGAGGGCGTGGGGCGGTCCGCCCGCAGCGTGCGCCCCACAGCCGGCTCTTAGAGCTGGGCTGGCAACGCATTGCGGGGCCCCACCGGGCGGAGAAAAGGGTTCGTTAATCTTGACGCCACGCTGGCTAGGAATGCCCCCTAGGCGGCCTTGCCAGGAACCGAGGGGTAGCGGAGATACTCCCCGGGCCCATGCCCTTCCCCCCACTCTGCTGCTCTGGGTCCCACCCCGGGCCCCACCTCCTTCCTGATCCTGTCCCGGGGCCACTCCCTGAGCCCGGCGCAGCCTGGGGCCCTTCCCCCAAGTACTCTGGGGTCCCATGTCTACCGGTCTATACTAGAGTACCCCGGCAGCGTCTCCTACGCACGGCTCCTATGTCCACTTGGTACTTGGGAAAGTCTGTGGGCGCGTGTACTTGAAGCGAGTCAGGCCTGGCAGAAGAGACTCGGGGTGCCGAGGGACACCAGTGGGACCCTTACAAGAGGCCTAGTGTCACTGTCACCACACGGGCGACCTGGCTCTGGGCTACCCAGGTGTGCTCCGCGTCTCCTAGGTGACTAGAGCTCCTGTCCGTTTGAGGACCTCCTAAAGCGCGGGGCTGGCTAGCACTAGTGTTGGGAGGATTATTCTATCCAGAGCTCTAGGACTAGTCTCTTGCGTCTCCTGGGACTAGGCTCTGCAGCATGCCTCGCCTAGTGTACAGTATGAAGAGCCACCTCCCATGAGCAAGAGCCAGGCTCCGGGGCGTGTGCAACCGGGCCTGCGAGGGCAGCCTGGCCATGAGTGGGAGGTGGTGGCGCCCGGCGGACGCCTGACCACCACCCTAGACCTCCTCCGGCTTCCGCAAGCACTTGCACTCTGGATCCGGATTCAGAACCCGTAACTGACTACCTCCAAGGGTCGGTCACGTTGCGAACCGGGCCTCTAAGCCTGACTTGCATCGCCTTGACCCTGCATTGGTGGCACCAGAAGGGCAGGGAGGTACTGACCACGGGTCTACTGGGTCAGCTTGGGAATGGAGTTCTTGCCCTGCTGGGACTTGCTTCGGGGCTGCTACCACTGACGCCGTTAAGGACAGCCCTGGCCGCCCAGGCGCCACTTTACCTCGCCTTAAGGCGACACCAGAGCAGATGAGAAAGTCTGGGCGGAGTCTGACTGAGGGGCAGTCCCCCTCCCACAAGCGTCTGTTTTCCCCCATGCCTTCTCTCCAGAGCTGGGTGCTGCAGATTTTGGAGCAAAAAAACCGGTGGCTACAGGAACCATTCCCAGCTCAGTTCCAGGTGGAGGGCTGGTGGGAGGCTGCCCACTCGCTCAGCCCAGATACTAAGCATCTGTGCCTGAGTACTGGGAATGCCTGTTAAGGACAGACTTCAGCAGGACACTCCCCAGCCCCAATTACAAGCTGGGGACATCTATAATCTGAGCAACTGGGGCTGTGAGGGAAAGTATGGTCGAAAAAGACACTTGAGAAAGCAGATGCCCTTGTTGAGGGACTCCCGGTTGTAGAAGCAAGGCTCCCACGTGGGGGGCATGGACAGAGGGACGCCAGTGAAAATCGCCAGCTTATTGTGTGGATAAGGAACTTGCTTTTATTAACTCCCAGATGTCAGCAAGAAGGGCAGTTTGGTCGTGGTAAGGGACAGTGACTAGGAGGTCTGGAAGTCCAAGGGACACGGCGGGAACCTGGGGTTCAGTGGCAGGAAGCTCCTGGGTTGCTGATGGAGAGTAGAGAGGAGCCAGAGGCCACCTGTGCTGCTTATCCCGTCTGCCTGCCAGGTTTGTGCTGTGCTTTTTAATGTGTATTTGGAAGCCATTTTTCAAAACCTGTTCTCAGTTTGGTAGAATGTTTTAACAGCCAGCAAGGAGATGGATTTACAATTTAAACACAAGCCTTTCAGGGCCTTGTCCCAGCCCCACCCACCTGGGCAGGGAAAGTGGCCAGCCACAAGCTGCTTTCCCTTTGGAGCCTGGACTAGGCTTCAGGATCCACCTTCTACAGCTGTCTGGGTCCCTCTTGTCGATGGCTCTGTACCTGCCTCCATTTTACAGATGACCTCCTCCCTGGAAGGCCCTGGCAGAGAAGTATCCTCCTGAGGCTCACAGACTTTCTACATAGTTCTAGTGAGGAGGCTCAGGCCTGCCAACCCATGACTGTGAAGGGTGCTACCACAGCCACAGGCCTGGCCCAGGGTTGCCTGGCCGACAACTGGTTAACTGGTGATGCACAACACACACACACACACACACACACACACACACACACACACACACACACACACAGAGACACAGAGACATACAGATAGAGACACAGAGAGAGACAGACAGAGACAGAGACAAAGAGACAGAGAGACAGAGAGACAGAGAGACAGAGACAGAGAGAGGTATATACAGGCGTGCACACATGCACTCATGAAGGCCGGCACACCTTGGCCTGACTCTTCCTTTTCTAAACTTACCAAGTCCTGCTGCCTAAGCCGTCCACTCCACAAGGCTTGGCTTTGTCAGAGCTGGGCTTCTGAGATAGAATCAAAGGGCCTGGTCTGGGTGGAGACCAGAATAAGGTCAGTGCTATGCAGGCCCTGGAGCTGGGTTCACTAAGCACTGTAGAGTAGGGCACTGAAGTACACCAGGGCTCCCTGAAGTAGGAAGGGTGGGGGTGGGGCTGTGGCTGGGCCTGGCTTACTTGAATGTCTTCCATGGCAAGGCTCATATAGTCAGTCTTTGTATCTAAACATACTGGATCTCCACAGGTCAGAGTGCTTTGGGAAATTGGACTGCCTCCCTTCTGGCCATCCTGCAAGGGCTCCTCTGACGAGATCTATACCTAGACATGAGGATAACTGTGACATTCTCTCACTAAGAAATGTCTCAAGACTAGGAAGAGAACTTTCCAGAAAAACACTGGCCAAGGGTATGGACTCTGGACTCTGGTTAAGATTGTAGTGTTCTGTGTGACCTTGGAGAGGGTGGGGGTGGGGGTGGGGGTGGAGAAGGGGCTGCAGCCGTAGAGCAGGGGCTGGAAACACAGCCCGAGGCTGCCACTCAGCCTGAGATCAGAGATGCATTTTACTATGGATCTGAGTTGGGGAGATTTTAACATCTAAGTGGTGGGCGAGGTGTGGGAAGGGAGAGACACTCAGGAAAAGGCAGACACAGAACCAAGCAGGCCTGTGGCCCACTTAAGAGAGCCACACTCAAGCGTTCTTACAGTAATAGGAATTTGGTGGCGTCTGAAGTTATGTCTCAGGGGCTGCTACGGAACCTTTCCTTCCTCAGTACATAAGAACAAGCTGGCTCGGGGTTGGGGATTTAGCTCAGTGGTAGAGCGCTTGCCTAGGAAGCGCAAGGCCCTGGGTTTGATCCCCCAGCTCCGAAAAAAAAAAAAGAAAAAAAAAAAAAAAAAAAAAGAACAAGCTGGCTCCTGGTGTGCACTGGATAGGCTAACAGCAGAAAAGGTAACACTCTAGGTCACAGGAGTAATGTGGAAGTTGAGTACTTAATGTAAAAGTTTTATGGTTGTCTTTGCGAGGTTTCACCCAAAATTTAAAGTTTCTATCCAGATAGAGTGAGGCCATATTTGAAGGTCATAGACACAAGAGTCTTGTTATTTTAACATTCTTGGGACCTTCTTGGGATTTAAAGTATCATATGAAGGGGAAGGTAAGAGGGCTTGCAAAAGCATAGCTATTTTATGATTTAAAAAAATTAGCTGGGAGATGGAAGGAACAATTATCTCTGTGGTAAGAATGCACACTACAGGGCTGGAGAGATGGCTCAGTGGTTAAGAGCACTAACTGATTTCCAGAGGTCCTGAGTTCAAATCCCGGCAACCACCTGGTGGCTCACAACCATTTGTAATGGGATCTGATGCACTCTTATGGTGTGTCTGAGGACAGTGACAGTGTACTTATATACATTAAATAAATCAAAAAAAGGGGGGATACTTATATACATTAAATAAATCAATAAAAGGGGGGGAAGGAGAAAAGAAAGAAAAAACAGGCAGCCAGGAATGGATGCACATGCTTAAAAAAACAAAAACAAACAAACAAAAACCACACTATACCAGCCTGGAGAACCTCCTGAATTGCAGCTTATAGACCTCTGCTGCTTGTTTTGTTTTTCTGAGTTCTAACCCAAAACAGCATTTGTTTACCTCTCTCTTCCTCCTTTCTGGTTTAAGACAGGGTTTAACTTACTCTTTAGATCAGGGTTGGCTTAGAACTCAGAGATCCACCTGCCTTTGCCTCTGGAGTACACCATCACTCAGCGTCCTCTTTTAATTATAAAATTTAAACCTCTCAGTGTGTGTGGGTGCGCCAGTGTGCCATGGCACCCTGATGGCCACAAGACAAGTAGTGTAAGTTGGTTCTTCCCTACCATGTGGGCTATGGAGACTAAAGTCAGGTCATCAGGCTCGGCCATCCCTGGCCTCCGTCTCTCTCCTATGTCTTTTTTGAAGTCAGCCAAGCTCAGAAGCTGGCTTGCCCTAACCCACAGGGCATTCTTATCCTTCTCTGAAGGTCCACCCCACCCCCATGTAGCTGCTCACAGCTGATTATACTAATGTTAAAACAATGTCTCATGGGCCAGGAAGATGGTTTTGCCATTAAAGGTACATGTTGCCAAGCCTCATGCCCTGAACTCCATTCCCAACGAACCCACAAGATGGAAACAAAGGACTCCCCAAATAACGCACACATATGCGCACCACACACACATGTACATACATATGTACATATACATGCACATACACAGGTACACATGTACACATACATACACACACACTTTTAAAGGAATGGCTTTCTTCCTACCCTTTTCCTTTGTCCCAGCTTTCCTGCCTTGTTTTTCTCTCAAATAAAATGGTCCTCGAGCTTCCTTCCAAATCTGTTTTCTAAAATTACTTTTGTTTGTGTATGTGTGTTGTCTACATGTATGTGTGTGTATCATGTAAGTGCTTTGTGCCCACAGAGACCAGAAGGGGGTGTTGGGTCCCCTTGCCTGGAATTAGATGATTGTGAGCTGCTGTGTGGTACTCTAGAACAGCCAGTGCTCTTGTCCACAATGCCATTGCTCTAACCCTTCAAATACGTTCTCAAATTCTTTTGTTTACAAGACTAATAAATTCAAAAGGGGACTCCATGTTCCCTGGTTATGTGCTCAGAAAAACACATCGGCAGAGTAGAAGCCAGGAGAGGAGTGAGCATCGTCTGACCCAAATCTACCAGGAGAGGGGTTATACCCATTCAAACATCCAACATGCACCAGAAGACAGGGACTATCCCGCCTAGACACCCTGACCCATTCAAACATCCAACATGCACCAGAAGACAGGGACTATCCCGCCTAGACACCCTGACCCATTCAAACATCCAACATGCACCAGAAGACAGGGACTATCCCACCTAGACACCCTGACCCATTCAAACATCCAACATGCACCAGAAGACAGGGACTATCCCACCTAGACACCCTGACCCATTCAAACATCCAACATGCATCAGAAGACAGGGACTATTCCGCCTAGACACCCTGACCCATTCAAACATCCAACATGCATCAGAAGACAGGGACTATCCCGCCTAGACACCCTGACCCATTCAAACATCCAACATCCACCAGAAGACAGGGACTATTCCGCCTAGACACCCTGACCCATTCAAACATCCAACATCCACCAGAAGACAGGGATTATTCCGCCTAGACACCCTGAATTTCCCAGGGTGAGAGGCTAATGCAGCTCAGATACTTCAAATCCAGGAGAGGAGTGTTATCTTAGACCATCCCCAGAATCTACAGTGAGGGAGAAGTTGCATAGATACTCCAAGGATCTAGAAGCCAGGGGCCCAGTCAGGATCAGGTCAAGTCTTAACCAGAATTTACACAAGAGGAAACAGAAAGCCCGAATAGTTCTCTGTCTGTCCCCAACATCTAAAGAAAAAGCTTTGCATTTATAGTCACACAGAGCTGCCCCAATTGTCCATGCAGCCCCTGGATTAGTGTCAGAAGGATTATGGGGGTGAGGTGGGGTGGCACCAAGAGATTTAAAAGTTGGGGGTAGGGTAGGGGTGGGCAGTTGCCCAGGGATCCTATAGGGCAGAGGCATGTCTGGGGCTAGGTGTCACTGTCCCTGTGCAAACAAAGGGCCAAACCAAAGGACGTTGGTCTGAACAGGATAACATGCTCCACTGAACAAAGATGGAGCTGCAGAAGTCAGGGCAGCAGCCTCCCCACCCCATGGATCAATGGAAATTAGGACACCCTTGTGGCTTGGCTGAAGGCCCCTGTCGACCCGATTGGTGGAAACAGCGACAGAAGAGAAGAGTTTGGCTTGCTTACAGCATTCTTCCTTTTAATGCAGCTAAACCTTGTATAGCCTCAGAAAGGAGTCAAGTCTATTAAAAGCCACAGCCTGTGGAGCGGCTGAAGACCCACTAGTCGCTGTCCCAGCCAGTCCCCACACCGCTGTGGGAGGTACTTGTCATCCCTGCTGACAACACCACTTTCCTAGTATTTTGTGTTAAAAAATATATTCTGAGGCCGTGATGCTGGTGGGTGAAGTGAAAGGTTTCCAGAGAAAGGGGGAAAAGAATGGTCTTTGTTCAAGGTCATCTCCAGTTTCAGTCTCCTTAACTCCTCCTGAAGTTTCTTAGTCTTTGGGGAGAAGAAGAAGAGGTGTAAGTTAGACCAGTCAGGACAGATGAGCCCCCACCTCGGTGCATATGGGGTGTGTGCAGGGAACACTCAGGATACCTTTTCCCCAGACACCCACAGGCTGTATCTTAGTGCAGTCTCCTCAGTGGTGTGAAGGGGTCACACCAACTGGACATGTGGTAGCTCTTGTACCATCCTTCCAGAGAGTTAGCAATCGCGTGAGCCACTTGCCACAGTGTCCCCCTGGCATGCCCCCCAAGACTCCTGTGCAGGCAGCAATATGAATGAGGGAAAAGAGAGGCCCACTGAGGCTGGTACTACCGCGGCTTGTGGGTGGGATATCACCCTAAACATAATCCCAGCCAAGGCTTCTAACTGCCCAGGAACAGAGCCAGCCAGCCAGAGAGGGCCAAGGAAGGAAACTGCCCAGCCTGGAGTCAGGTCCGTGCTTTGTGCTCTGTGTTCCCCAGCCCTTCTGTCAGACATGAAAATGTAAACCCAAGGAAGAAGCCTGGTGGTCCCAGGTGAGCAGTGTTATCAGTAACCAAGCTCTTCTCACCTCTGCCTGCCCAGTGTCTCTCTGCTGTGGCCAGCTGCCTGGTCCTTAGGTGGAAACCTTAGCCCATCCCTCCACCCCTCCTGCTGATGTCCTCCAGCCCAGCCCCACCGTCCTGGCCCAGCCCCTAGAGAACGTCCCCACCCTGCAGACGCCTCAGCCCAGCTGAGGGTGTGCCCATGCTCAGCTCTTTGGTCCACACCACACCAGTCAGCATTGCTGTTGGCTGGTTAGTATCTGCCTCGTGGAGCCTCGCTTTAGACTTTGCTGTTCCCTTTGTGCCTGTTACTTGGTGTTTCCAAACTGGACACCTCTCCTAAGCTTCTGCTTCTCTACAAACCTGCTTCTCTCTCATAGCCAGATGCTCTGGTCCTCTGATCCCCTGGCAAGCAAGGTCTCCTGTTTTTGTTTTTTTCTCTCTCTCTCTCTCTCTCTCTCTCTCTCTCTCTCTCTCTCTCTTTCTCCCTTCCTCCCTCCCTCCCTCCCCTTCCTTCCCTCCCTCCTCCCCCGCCCTCCTTCTTGCTCTGCTTATCCCTCTCAGACAACCTCCATGGGTAGAATTTATTCCAAGCCCTCTAGAGAGGCTGGGCAGGAAATAACGTTTTTGCAGGCCCGAGTATCCTCCATAGCATTTGTGCTCGGCTGACCTCATCCTCCATGGTCAATCTGGCAGTAGGATCATTGAGAGCTTGATCAGGACATCAAGCTCCCAACGTGTGGACTACCCTTTCTCTAACTGAGCGTTTTTCTCTTTTGAGACAGGGTGTCGTGCAGGCCCACTCTAGCTTGGGCCCCACTACATAGCCAAGTGTGACCTGGGACTCCTTATCCTCCTCCCTTGATTCCTGGGATGGTAAGCATGTGCCAGCATGTCTTGTGTGCTGCAGAGCAACCTCAGGGTTTCACACATGCTAGGGAAGCTAATTTTTTATTTTTAAATGTTCCCTTCACTTACTCCGGCATCTCCTGGACTGTGCTAGCACATGTTGGACCTCCTGGACCAATCTTCTAGTTGTCTTAAAATCTTGTTTCAACTCTGTTGTCCATATCCCTTTTCTTTACATTGTGCTTCCTGGGGCATTTATTTAATTTCACCTCCAGGCACTTGCTATGTTTCTATCGATGCCCGGGAATTAATGCTATTATCATTACTGTTATTATCATTATTGTCTACTTCTAACATTTTAGATGCATCTGTTTTATGTGTATGAGCTTTTTCCTACATATATGTATGTGCACCACATGAGTGCCTGATGCCAAGGGAGGTCAAAGATTGCACTGGGCCCTCTGGGACTGGAGTTAAACATGGTTGTAAGCTGTCATGTGGGTGCTGGGAACTGGATTTAGATCCTCCAGAAGAGCAGTGCTCCAGCCCTACTGTGCGTCTCTTAAATTTGGTGTCTGCTTATTCCTTTTGGCTTTCCTGTGGGCTTGCGGAGGCCTCTCCTGAGGGCCGAGTGCAGGCTGGTTCCCCATTCATCAGGATGAGATCCCATCACCACCAGACCTCACAGGTGTTGCTGGGCACCCGCTGGCCACTCTGTATTGGGTTGGTTCTAGGGAACACCTGTGTAGCCTGTCAGGTGAGAGGGTGGAGAGCAAAGAAGGCTCTTCCTGCCTTGACAGAGGCAACCCATCCAGCTGGTGGAAAGCAGAGGCTTTGTGACAGTGGCAGCTGGGTAGCCATGTAGTTGTAGCTCCCTTTTTACGTCCCTAAGACCTCAGGATGCCAGGGTAGCTCCCCCACATCTACCTGCTCACTAAGGGCAAACCCCCAGGTACTCTCCCCAACTAGGGTGACAGGTCCTTCCTAGAGCTCAGGCAGGCATCATATAACCATTGTCACCACACCTGATCCCCCAGGAAGGACAGGTTCTGCTGTGTGGGACAGTGGAGACAGTGGTGACTGTTCAGGGGACAGACTCTCAACTTTTACCCACTGTCCCTAGGTTTGAATTTTTTTTTTAAACTTTTGTATTAGTTCCTTTGAGAGTTCTGCCCATCATGTTTTAATCATTTTTCTCACCTCTTCCAAGTCTTTCCAGATCTACACCCCCTACCCACCTAACTTTGTGCTCCCTCCCACCTTAAAATTCATTAAGACCAATTTGTGCTTCCAATAGTCTTGGATGTGTGGCTCACCGAGGCGTGAGATTGACCAAGGACCACACTATCACCCGGGGCAGACCCCTAGGGCATCCTCCCTCTCGCACCTATCCTTTGCCAATAGCCTCTATGCTAGGCGTGGGACTTGGAACCAAATCCATGTTGGAATTTGGTCTAGGTTTGCATTCTTGTGTCCCAGGGTTCTAGGGAATAAGTCTCACAACTGGTTGGTGTGTGTCCCCCTGCCGCCCCCCCCCCCTTGCAGGCAGGCTCTTAAGACTCTATCTCCAGGGACTTTCTTCTTATAAAACTTTGCTGGCCTCAGTATGTGTGCTAGGGTACAGGCTCAGTTGTTATGCCAAAGGTCAGATAACAGTGACTGAAAGCCAGGGCGTACGGCTTCTTAGGGAAGCCAGAGCTCAGTGCTGCAGACTCACTGCAAATGTTACTGGGGATCCATGGATTTCACCTCAAAGCTGTCTTGCCTCTACTGTACCTGTCTAGAAGGGTAGCTCCAGTTTTGTTTATTTTCTGGCTGTGGAGGATCAGTGACTAATCTGGCTGAAAATGTGATGTGCTGACCTGGAAGGCTCAACCTCACGGTGGGGTTGAGGCCAGGATTTGCTTTCGTCTATCTAGATAAAACAGACATAGAGCCACAGAGAGGCTGTCAAGAAAGCCTGGTCTTGAGCTAATGCCAGACTGACCTGGAACTAAGCAATGGTGGAGCTGTGGGCACCCAGGTACCACTATCACAAAACCTCTGCTTCCTTCCACCAGCTTCCTGTCAGCACAGGAAGGGCCTCTGCTCTGTGCTTCGCTCACAAGCTGATGATGTCAGTCACTATGTAGGAATATGGTTAAACTCCAAGAGTCTGGGAAGGGCTTAGGGACACAGTTTGCCGTGTTTAGGAGCTTAGGACCACGGTCATACAGACTGTCGATTTGACACAGTCTTCTCTTTCTAGACAACAGCAACGAGCCCTTTCCAAACAGCTCCCTTTCACAGGGCTTCAGCTCATCGACGGGGTGTGAGGCCTTAAACAATGACTTCACACACTCGTGGAGTGGACCAGTTCCAGACCTGATGCCCGTCCCTGACCTCAAAGGCCCTAAGCTATCATGTTCATGCCATTGTGTCTGGTGTGGCTGAGGACTCAAAATGTGGCCAGGCTGTTTTCTGGAGCTGCCGCTGCACCCACTACAGACAGGGCAGGCAACCCATATGGTTAGAGGATATCTGCTCAGCAGTGGTGTAGAGAGTTCCCTCCATTTGTGACACATTCCCACGCAGGCAGCAGACACTCACGGTTTCCAGGTCCTGGTTGGCCGTCTTAATGTCTTGCATTGGGTTGGTACCCAGGAAACTGCGAGCACGGATCTGCTGTGTGTGCCGCCTTATCTTGTCCTCCAGCTCTGCAAATGGTGAGGCACTGGAACACAGACACTTGCTGTTTGGGATGCTGGCCTTAGGCTAGAAGCTCCCATTACAACCAGAGAAAGTACCTTTTCCCTGTAGCCCACTAGGCATCCTGAGGCACCAGGTAGCTATGGCTCCTTGTCTCCCACTAGAGATGCTGGGCTTGAGGAAACATATTTTTACCCACAGGGCCACTCTGCTTTAAACACCCTCAAGTTGGGGCTGGAGAGCAAGCTCAGAGGTTAAGAGCACGGTGGATCTTACATAGGACTGAGGTTCAGTTCCCAGCAGCCTTGTGGTGGTTAACAACCACCTAGATTCAGTGACAAAAGATATGACACCCTCTTCTGCTCTCCCAGGCTCACATACATGGTACACAGACACACGTGCAGGCAAGACACCCATACACATAAACATAAATCTTTAAGTACCCTCAAGTCCATGTGTGGCTTTGCCTACCTAGAAGCCTGTTCTATGCAAGTGGAGGACAGCGTTTCTTTTCATAGGTGAACAGATTTACTGGATTTACCAAACCTTTAGACAGAGCAGAACATCTCACTGACCTGAGATTCTAAACACATCTCTATCTCTGTTAACTGTCACTCTAAGGTTACTATTTCTTGACTGTAAATGCCATGATTTAGAGTGGCAGAAAGAGGTCAGGAACCGCTCTGGCTAAATGCAGGGGACCCCTTCCCATTCCCTTCCTGCGCGGTTCATTCTCTGCCACCTGCGCTGGACACTGCATTGTTTCTCCAGGGTCCCAGCGGCTTGGCTCAGATCTCTCCCCTTCCCTGTTGGTCTTTCATTGGCACCTAGCTTCCCCAAAGCTAACCCGAGCTCTAGATGGATCTGCCAGCTGGTCAACTGCCATGCCACCATTCCTGTTATATCCCCCACAGAGACTCTGATACTAGGACATCAAATCCTAAGGTACCATGAACTGGCCTTCTCTTGTGTTTTCCTGTCTTTCTTTTGGCAGAAGGCACACCCAGCATACCACTATGGGAAGGTTAGGTGTAGCCTTGAGAGCAGAAAGGTCAGAGCTGGGGGTGAGACAAGTGGTCAGGCACTGGAATAGCTGGGGCAGGACCGCGGGGGGCGGGGGGTGTGCCTATAGGAGTATCCCTATAGGGGGAGTCATCTAAGTCTTCCTGATCATCTGGCAGGGTGATAGAATTCCAAGGGCAGGGACCATGTCTTTCCAGATTGCTCTCTGTGCTGAGTGTTCACATAAGGCTGGACACTCAGAGGCACTGAGCTGGGGAGCAGAATACACAACTGTCACCAACCTTATTTCTATACGCTTTTGTGCTATCCCCTCTCTTCTGGGCTTTACTTTCCCAAATGGACTCGCTGGCATTTTCTCATAGTCTGTCAGATCTGTGGCAAAGGGAATCCTCGATGCCATCTAAAAGAAACCGCAACAAGGTGTTTCCATCAACGGGCGGGCAGGAAGGCTACTCTTCCCACAGGCCCACTTGCCAGGCTCACAAACCTTCCCTTCCCCCTGCTAGGCCACCCGGGGACAACATAGAGGGGACATTCTCTACAGATGCCCCCGCATCTCTCAAAGGCCCCAACAACGCAGGCTGGAGTTCAGGCAGTGCCCATCGAGGGATGCTGGGTATGTTCAAGGTTGCCACAGTTGACCCAGGATACCCTGAGAGTCTATTACATGACAGAAAACACACTACAGTTAACAAGACCCAAGTCATTCATACAGGTGGGAATTAGTTTTAAAATCACAACGTTTCAAGCTAATATGTAAGTGCTGATGCAAACTGAGTATATCAAGTATAGGCCTTAAACTTGGCCAGCCCGCAGGGTAGCGTTGCAGGCCATGGGTCTAGACATTGCAGGTGGGACAGGTGTCTCAGTTGTTCCCTTTGATAGAAGAGCAGCTGCATTCCAAGGGATACCAGGGCATGTCCAGATATGCCTTTTGGTACAGCCACCCCCCAAAATCCTTGGCCCTTAAGGCCAGGTAGTGCTAGATCTTTCAACAGCCTGGAGTGCCCTCAGTATTTCCAGGACATTCCTCAGCCATTTTGCCATGTTGCCACAGCAGCCCTTGCCTCTGATTTCAATGAATTGTGAGAGCAGAGCATGGGGAGACGGGCCCAGCCCAGAGCAGGGACTTCTATGCTCTTTGAAATATTAATGGGTTACTTGGAATCATGGAAAGAGTCCACCCCTCACAGCCCCCTAGGCACACTTATTTCTAGCCAGCCTGATGCCACTCAGGATTTATGGCTGCCCACACCTTATTTGGCTTTCCTTACCCACTGTGGTCCATGTAGACACTGAACTGATCTCCCTTCAGCAGCCCTGCCTTCTGCCCTGTAGCCTGGGTCAACTGTCTCCTGACTGCTGTGGCCTTCCTCCAGGGCCTGTCCTCAAGTCCCAGACACACCAAATCCAGGCTAGTCTCCAAATTCTCCTCTGATTATGACCCAAGAGATCTCCCGTCTGCTCTCAGCTTCTCGTGCCCATCCAGTGCCTGTATCTTCCTTGCTCTGCTCAGTCTCAAGAGCCAAGCAAGGCTCAGCTCTAATCCTGACTCCTTCAAGAACTGAGCTGTCCCGTTCCCTTTTAATATTGGGAGGCGAGGGGACTTCATCTTGTTTGGTTTAGGACCCTGAGACAAGGGACTGAGGTGCATATTTTACATATCAAAGCAGACCTGGCCTCCAGGTTCTCCCAGCAAGCCTCAGTCCCTACCTGGCATATCCTGCCTCAACTCTGAACTTTCCAGCCTAGGGACAGGGTTCGAGCCCCCTCCCCACTTCCCCTCTTTCTCCTCATCTCTCTCTATCTCTGTGCATGTGTCCTTTCTATCTTTCTCTTCCCTCCCCCCCCTCTTTCCCCATGGTGATTTCCCTGGCCTCAGTCCTTGGGGCCAATGAACTCAACCGAGAGCAGTTACCTAATAAACCTCCCTTTAATATAATCTAATCTGGCTTGAATTGGCTCATTTCATCGGCAGAGAAATAACTTAACACATCTCCGTGATTAAAGAAACAGAAGTTGAGACTAGAGACATTTCTATCTTTCTATCTTCCTCCCAGGTCTCCTGCTGTAATGGCCAGCTTCCTGCACAGCCATTAGATGGCACCTCAAGCTGTTTCTGCAGCTCCAGGCAAGCCCATGCGCCCCAATAGGACCTGCTAGTAAGGGCAGCAAGGACCACGTGACCAGAGCTGCTCACTCAGCTGCCTCCAGGGGGTGCTGTGGGGAACTAACCCAGCCCCAGATTCAGGACTTTAGGTGTGTGTGCATGCATCTGCAAGGCGCCCGGTACGCGAATGGGGAGGCAGGTTGAGAGACTCCAAGGCTGGCTTAGTAGAGTGAGAGTGAGTGGAAGAGGAGGAAGGGATGAGTTTCCTGCCAGGGCTCCTGCTATGCACTATCTCCCTGCAAGGGTGGACTTTGAACTCAGCCAGACCCTGCCTCCCTATCAGATCTGCAGCTTCCCTTCCGAGCAGAAGATTTCCAGGGCTGGAATCTTAACTGCCAGCACGTGCAGTTCAAACCCAGCATGCCTGACACTCGGAAGGGCCTGGAACCCAGGAAGATACAGTGAGGGGACAAGAGCTACCACACCCTTCTTTTACAGCCACCCCCACCCCGGAAATGCACAGGGCTGGGACACATCGGAATTTTGCATGCCTGCTGACTGTGACAGCTGCCTCACCTCGGGAGACCAAAAGTCTTTCAAAGAAATTCCAACAGAAAGAAATGTATGATGTTAAGTCCAGGTGATTTTTTTTTCTCATTAAAGTCAGAGACTTTACTTGTTTTAAAAAAAAAAAAAGGCATGTTTGTGAGGGGCTTAATCTACATGAGTTTACTATTACAGAAAAATATAGGCAAGAAAAAGTCATCCAAATACCTTATTCTCCAAGAACAACAACAACAAAAATCTAAGTGCATGAAAATTGAGCAACCTTTTAGGTCCAGGGAGCGTTGGTGGCTGGGGAAGCTTCTCATCGGCTTTACAAGAGAGTGTCAAACCCTCAATTGCTAAGGAGGCCTAGGGAAAACAGGCTCAAAGGTCACAGGCAAGGCTTCACAACAACATGGAGAAGAGAAATGTCAGCTTTTCTGAATAGGGTGGTAGACCTGGATGAGTCTCACCAGTGTCCAACCTCAGAAGTCTTTTTACCAGGCTGCACCTGCACAGGATACGACCTACACACTCATGGGTCACAAGAAGCAAGGGAAAGGCAAGTGGGCTCAGTCTGGATTTCCCCAGTTTCCCCACTCGTACGTGGTGACTACTCAGGCTTGGCGCACAATGCTCAAGGCTGGAGCATCAGCTCCACCCAGCAGCCTCTAGCCATGCTCGGCACCCTAGCGCCCTCTAGTGACCTCTTGCCCAACTGCAGGAGCCCATACAGGTTGAGAACTCTTCCAAGGCTGGCACAGGGATGCACCTTCTACTGTGAGTCCCAACTGCGTGTGTGTTTCTGCAGATGACAAAATACACCACCAAACCTCTTTGCTCATTGCTTCCTATTAGACTGCTGTCATCTCTGAAGAATGAACCCGACAGAGTCTCCAAAGACACTATCTTGTTTGTTTTTTGAGATGAGGTCTCATGTGGCCTCAAACTCCATCGTCAGCTGATTCTCCTGTCCCTGCCTCCCGAGTGCTGGGATTACATTACAAGACCATGCCCAGTTTCTGTGGTGCTGGGCCTCTCATCCAGGGCTTTGTGAGTGCTAGGAAAGCCCTCGCCACCTGAGAGATATCCTCCGTCTGCTTGTCCTGTTACTGAGATGATCTTCCAGGAGGCTGCTGGGGCTGTACTCACAGACTGCTTACAGTGCAGGATTCTTAGCTGGACCAGTGAAGTAGCTCATGTACGATGAGCTCATACCTCTGGCCATTTGGGTTTTCTCTTGGGAACTTGCCTGTCACATCCTCTCCCCATTTCTCTCTTAATCTTTGGTTTCTTTTTAAAAGGGTTTTTTTTTTTTTTTACTTTATGTATACTGAATTCTTTGCCTGCATGCCTGTATGTGTACCATGTGTGTGCCTAGTGCCCAAGGGGACTAGAAGAGGTCACTGGTTCCCTTGGAAGTGGAGATGGTTATGAGCTACCAGATGGGTACTTGGAACTGAACCCAGGTTGCAACAGCAGCAAGCGTTTGTAACCACTAAGTAATCTTTCCAGCCCTCTTTGGTCAGTCCCTCCCTCCTTTCTTCTTTCTTTCTTTCTTTCTTTCTTTCCTTCTTTTCTTTCCTTTCCTTTCCTTTTTCTTTTCTTTTCTTTTTTTTTTTTTTTTTTTTTTTAGACAGAGTTTCCCTGTGTTGCCCTGGGAACTCACTCTGGAGACCAGGCTGGCCTCCCCAGTGCTGGGATTAAATCAGTGTACCACCACTGTCTGACTGATAAAATTATTTTTAATTTTTTATACGCATGAAGAGAGGCTGGGGACTATAGAAAGAATGATGGACAGGAAAGAGAACAAGGAAAACACACTCCTCTCTGACATCACACAGTGCAGAAGGCAGTACCACGGTAGACCAGAACAGAGCAGCCTTCAGGATGAACAGAGGGACCAAGGCTAGCTTTCAGCATGTTTTCCCTGAAAGCCTCTGTGGTCCTCACTATATCATTTAGGAAGATCCTGGTTCAGGGTCCAGGATGGCTTTAAAGAACTACTCTTGAGAAAGGCTTCCTGGGTAAGAAGTGTCCGTGACATGAGGTCCTGTTTGAGCTGGAGGAGCCCAAATCTTTTGAACTTCTATCCCAGGAGATGGCAGTGCTGTGTCTCTACCAGCCATGAGCAGTGGACCCACATCACCCAGGGACCCTACCTGCATCAGAATTTGAAATCCCTACCCTGTACTTTCTGTCACTCTCCTATGACGTTCCTCTTTCTTCCTTTCTTTTTCTTGTTTCTTAAGATAACGAACCATTGTTTGAGTTGGATGAACAATGGCAGCCTGCCCTACCCAGCCATCAGCTGCCCAGCCCCCACTGCTGATGAGCCACACCAGACATCAGCGACAACAATGGGTTCTGCTTAGACATCAGCAAAGGTCTCTGCTTCAGGAAAGTTGCACTGGAAGTCAGTGACAAAGGGGCGTGGCAGGTGGTCAGCAAGGCCCTGCTACAGATTTGGTGATGACGGTCCTGGTAGAGATAAGAACGAGTCTGGAGGCCTAGATCATTCATGGAGGGGAGGCCAGTGTGACTGCAAGGGATAAACATGCTATCCCGAAAGGGATCAAGGCTCGTGTCTTACTTTTCTTTTGCTGTGAAGAGATACTATGACCAAGGCGACTTATAAAAGGAAAAGTTTACTACCGAATACTAAATTTGCTTCCTTACGGTTTCAGTGAGTTAGTCCGGGGCCACCATGGCAAGGAGCCTGGCAGCAGGCGGCAGGCATGGCATTGGAACAGTAACTGGGAGCTTACACACTAAGACAACCATGAAGCAGAGCGGGGGGTGGGGGTGGGGTGGGGAGAGGGGATGAGGGAGGGAGGAAGGGAGGGAGGGAGGGAGAGAGAGAGAGAGAGAGAGAGAGAGAGAGAGAGAGAGAGAGAGAGAGAGCGAGAGCGAGCGCTAGCTAACTGGGACTGGCATAGCTTTTGAAACTTCAAAGCCCAGCTCTGATGACACTTCCTTCAACAAGGCCTAGTCTTTCCCAAAGGGTTCTACCAAGTGTGGACCATGCATTAAGACACACGAGCCTGTGGAGGCCATTTTCATTCAAACTACAACAGCTGGGTACATGTGAACGGGTGGCCAGCTGCTCAGAGAAAGATACTTCGTTGCTTTGTGGTATCCACATTCCTAATACAAGTCTCCCTCTCACTAAACCCCAGGACACCGTGAGACACAGGTCCAGCCAGAGCATACCAGGCAGCAAGAATGCTGGTTGACAAGGGGACCCGGCCAGACCAGGGTGCCTGGGTCTTCATATCGCAGCGCCAGGCATGACTATTCTGAGCGCTGCTCTGTGATCTGAGGAGAGAGCGACATCAAAGGAAGAGAGAGGAGGGATGCACAGGACTCTGAGCAGACATTGGAACTTTACTGTAGATTCTAAAACTAGGTGTGTGTGTGTGTGTGTGTGTGTGTGTGTGTGTGTGTGTGTGTGTTTAGGATTTGAACTGTGCCCACTGACCTCACAGAGTGGTTAGAACACACCATGGCCTTGGGACCTTCCTCAGTTACTGACTTAACCAATGGCTTGCTTGACATGGGAAACCATTTTTGTGTTTTGACACAGGGTTTCTCTGTGTAGCCCTAGTTGTCCTGAAACCCGCCCTGTAGACCAGGTGGCCTCGAACTGACAAAGATCTTCCTGTCTCTGCTCCCAAATGCAAGGGTTCATGTGTGCAACACCACCGCCTGGCCAGAGAATTTTTTAGAAAAAGTTTGAGGAGACATTTGTAAACAAGCTGAGCAGCACACTGCCTGTCCAGACACGACTGCAGAGGATACCAGGTACATCCTGGAACAGCAGCCAGCTCCCTGGTGCTGATTGCCTGCTGTGCCCTACAGGACTAGGATCTGCAAGGAGTGCTGTACAGACACCCTGTGAGACACAGCCTCATGAGGACCCTGGGGTCGAGGGTAAGTTGCAAGGCCTCTGTTCTTTACATCCCAAAGTGGCTGTCATGTGGGCACGCACTTGAGAGAATGATGCCCACAGACACATCTCAACCTACTGCTTTGAGTCCTTCAGATGGAGCCAGTAGTCAGTGGGCAGAGGGCAGCTTCAAAAACCAGGGCAGCTGCAGTGCTCACAGGGTGGGGCTGTGTGCAGCGCCAACTGACTTAGAGGAATAGTCTGGACATTGTGTGTGAGCTCACCCTGCTCACGCATGGGACCAAAGGCAGCTCACCTGCCACGTACCGTATTCCTATGTAGAGGTTGGAATTTACTGAACTCCCTCCTGTGCCTCATCAGCTGGGTCTGCTCTCTCCAGTCCTGCAGAGCTCTCTTGTCTCTGGAGAAGAAGCACGGTCACATTAAAGTCACAAGCTGCAAGTTACTTCAAGCAGAGCTGGCAAAATGTGCTGTCATTTTGGCTTCACTAACCCTTCTTCTATCTATCTCTCCAGAGCGAGAGACCTGTAGCCTTTTCCTCCTCTCCCCTCTCCTTCAGCTGGGCTTCTTCCACAACACTTCGAGCAGAGACTGGGGTAGGCAGATCCCAACTGAAAACCCCTGGATGCAGGTTGCACTCCATGCTGCAGGCTGATACCTTGCTGTGGCAGCTGGGCTCTCCACGTCCCTCTGCCCAGGGAGGAATGAGCTAGGGCATGGATACTGTGTCACAGGCTGCAGACCCTGCTGTGGGTCATAGCAGCTTCTCAGATACTTGATAAAGCACATCTTCCATCTCACTTGATCCCTGGGGGCCAAGGGAGCTTCTAGGGATACAGAATGTTCGCAGTGTCTAGAGTGGTAGGGATGGAATGAAGCCTTGCTACATTAAAGCCACCTCTGCTCCAGTGGCTGCTACCCTAAATCCTGTTCCAGATCAGCCTCTTCTTGTCCTCTTCAGAGAGAGACATCTGTGCACTAGCTCGTGCAGTTCCTGCCTTGGTTTGGACCTCCCCATCTCTCTTTCCACCCTGAACTCCATTGCCTTAGAATTTCCAGGGCCCTCTGGGTTCCAACATGGCGTATAGAGCTGGGTCCTCCTCTATACCTCCTGCCAGGTGTCCTGCCACCAGCCTAGATGGTCCGAGTCCCCAGCCCCCAGTGCTCAGACATGCTCCAAATCTTCCACTTAGCTCCTGGATGAGGGACTCCATTCATCAGCCACCTCTCCATCATAAGAAACAGAAGGGATTTGCTCACCTGTGAGGAAGCTCTTAATTCAGAAAGTGAGGGCGCCCGCCCCCCATAGCTGCTCAGCAAGGGAGCGCAACACAGGAGTAGGACAATGGAGAGAAGTCACAGGTTCTTTGTATACAAGGATGTTCTCAACCAAAGTGGACAACCCATTGTGGAAGAGGACAACCGACTCCAGGGTGATGCCATGAATGTTGCTTGTGAGCAATGTGTCCCCAGTTAGGGCCCAGACAAACAGAGGCAGACTTCCTGACTGTGGCCTCAGGAGGTTTATTTATAGGCAGGCTTCAGAGGGGAGGAGTGGGAGGTTTCAGGGACATGTGCCTGATGTGGCCAGGATCCCAGATCCTGACGGGACAGGGAAGGGACAGTCAGAAAAACTAAAACTAAACGGGAGAGAAGACGAAGTCAAAGGCAGCATGTGGGATATGACTAGGAAGGTCACAGAAGCTAAGGACATAGAGAGTCTGTCCTTGCTTTAACCAGCGCTTGCATATTCACCGGGATCCCCCACTGGCCAAACCCAACCATGAGGCTCGGGGCCCTGTGGTACTGTGGATGTGGTCCACTCTGGCTGGCTGGAGGGTGTCCATAACAGGACTCAGCTGGGTTGTCAGCAGAGCTATAGGGCAGAGGAGAATAGTTGTTGAGAATGGCGGGGGTGACAAGCTGGCCACCGGAACTCAAGGGCAGGGAGTGTGTCAGTGTGCCACCAACATGAGAAGCTCACAGGTGGCCAGTCACTTCTAACAATAGTCCTTAGATATGATGACAGGCCCTGGTGATGGGCAGGGGAGGAGAAAGATACTTGGCCTGTGGGCAGACACTTGGAAAATGTAGGCAGGCCTGGGGGGGAAGGCAGGGGACAATAAACTTCTCAAAGGATACCCCCGACTACCATGCTGTGCAAGTCCAACTAGGAGTCTCTGAATGGCTGAGCAAGGGCCTGGGCATCTCTGAGAACTGTAAACCATGTGAAATGTGCAACCCAGGGCTTCCAAATGAGGAAGCTGACCCAGTCTGGCCAGGAGAACTGAAGCCATCAGATCCCTGGTGAGGCTGGTGACAAAACCACACCGACATGCTTGACCACTGGGAGGTCTCCCAGCTCAGGCGCACCTTCTCCGCTGCTCTAGCATTCGCTCCTTCTCCTGGAGCTCCTGAAACGCCATCTTGTGAGTGTCATCCATCCTCTTCGTATGAACTGTGTTTTGGTATGTTGAAGAGAGGTTGGGCAAGATGCCTCTGAAGGAGGTAGACCTCTTTCTAAAATCACAAAGTGTTTATAGCTGAAAATGTAGCTGTGTGATGGCAGTCAGGCTCGCCGGGGAGACGATGGTGAATACATGCAGATTTAAAAGAAGATCACAGAGTTAAAGGGTTACATTGTAAGGCCTTGTCTCAAGAGACAAAAAGCAAAGCCAAGACCCCAGCTCCTGCCGTAATACATAGCAGGAAAGCTTAAAGCAGGCCTGGTGGTCCGGTCACACTGAAATAGTCACTGTTCCCAACTACAGCAATCCACAGGAAGCTTCAGTACTGATCTGTGTCCTAGAGGACAGAGTCCTCTAGGTGTCCATCAGTTACTGAGCTGAAGTCCATAGGAAAGGGCAGCCTTAAACCATTCCCAGGAGGTGGCACAGTGTCAGCGGGGGGAGGGGGGAACCAGAGGGAGTGTGGTCACACACTCAGTGTTCCAACCTCTCAAGCCACATCAGTCTCTGGTATCTATGTCCGCCAGAGAGACAAACTTAAGTACGTTTAGAGAGTGGCCCACGATTGCCGGAATAAACTGGCAGTATTATTCATTACAGTGAGCATAAGGGGGAGGCGAGAGGGTTCCACACAGCCGAGTGGAGTGTTTGCTCTCATTGCCTGTGACTCAGAGTGAGAACATTTCAGTAGCCCCAGGCCACCAAGACCACAGGCCATGGTGCAGGGCGCCAAGTCATTTTGGCTGTAATGTGGATGTATGCTTTGAGATTTAGATGAACGCCCAAGCCCAGGAACTGCAGAGCTGGCTCAGTAGCTGAAGTGACCGCTGCACAAGTGTGAGGACCCGAGTCTGCTCTCCAGGCACTTGTGTAGAAACCAAGTGCGGTGGCATGCACCTGCCACCCCGGCAATGTGGGGCGGGGAGCGGGGAGGCAAAGACAGATGGCCAGACAGACTAACAGAAATAGAAATGTTCAGTGAGAGAGCCTGACTGGAAGATCAAGATGCAGAGTAAGACATGTGAAGTCATCCTCTAGCCTCCACGTGTGCACATACAGGCAAAGATACCCTCACGTATGTATATGCACACTCACAATAACATTTACACCATTCAAAACCACAGCATAGTTAAAGAGCTAGCTGTTCTCTCCAAGCAGGTCTCTGCCTGCCACCTGACCCCCACAGCTTCTGTGGATATCTTCCCAAACGTCCAGAGAGTTTTAAACCACTGGCTACTGTCACTTCTAAGAGTCTGTCACCCCAAGAAGCCCATTGTTGTTCCCGGAGATATGATGACATATCCGTGGAGGGTGTGCGAGCCGGACTAACACATTCTCATTCTCTCTGCATGCAGCACCACACGGTTACCACACACATCAGCTGCATGCACAGGCACTGTGCGCCACCCATGAGCTGGATTTCAGCTACATGCCCTACTCTGCTACGGGTGTTCAGGGATACTGGTCTGCTCTGCTCCTATACTCAGGGCTGGACCACTGCACCCCAAACAATGGTTTTAGCACAGGCAAGCACATTAGGAAGTAGACACTGTGCTTCAGAGGATCATGGACTAACAGCTCTGTGGGTCAGGAAGTCTGCCTCAGCACGGCCTCACCTGAGTGTGGGCCATGGCTTCCTGCACTTTTTTTCCTTGGCATTTATTGCTGCCTTGAGATTCGGTGGCAGCTCAACAGCCAAGAGCTTGTTCTCTTGGACCTCCGCCTGCTCATTTTCCACAATCTCCTGCCTCAGCTTCCAGAAGCGCCTGATCTCCTCCTTACTGGGCCAGATCTCAGAGGAGGAACTGGATTTGCGGAGCTCACTCAGGTCCAGCCTGTCCATAGGTGGGAAGAAGTCAGCTTTCTCCTTCACCACTGCTGCCTCCTGGTCCAGGACATTAAGCCAGTTCTCACTGGACAAGTCTTTATGGGGCAGAGGGAGCATCGGGTACAGAAGGTCACTCTTAACTGTTGGGACTTCTGGAGGAATAAAAAGACATTTCAGTATTTGTGGGGTCAATCTTCACTGGATTTAGAATCACCCGGGAGACCCCTGGGGCCTGTGAGAATGTTTTCAGAGAGGCTTGACGGAGATGGGAAGGCCCACCCGCAGTGTAGGTGGCCCTACGTTAAGAGCTGGGGACCCAGACAGAGGAGCTCCAAAGTTATCTTTCTGCCTCCCAGACACTGGCACATTGTAACCAGCTATTTCAAGTGCCTGCAGCCATGACTTCCCCAGATGGACTGTCTCTCCTCAAATCCTGAGCCAACAACATAAGCCTTCCTTCCTTAAATTACTACTAGTGGGCATTTTGTCACCCAACATGAGACTATGCCGACAGCAGTGGCTGGTAAGTCAGTGTCACTCTCTCAGCATCAGCTAGCTGGCAGGCCCAGAGCCTTTGTTTCTTTGCTCGGATGTCTGGAAGGTGAGAGGGTGTCCACTCAGGTCTGCACTAGTGGGACCCCACAGGCTGCCACAGACCTACAGCAGCTACTGGGTGGGGGATGGAACATGTCAAAAGCCCTGAGCTCCTCCCGCCTTCTCTACCTACCCTATCTTTTAGCCCCTGTGCATGAGACATCCTTGCCACCCGTCTGGCATGTCTGCTCCCCTCCCTCAAGATATCTCAAATCTTTATTTCAATGAGAAGCTAGCCCAATGCTCTGCTGACGTTTAGTTCTGGGTGAGCTATTGAGAAAAAAACCAAAACAAAAAAACCCCCAAAAAACCAAGTCCAAGGACTGCTGAGGTAGGGTGGCACCCACCCAGTGGAGACACAGGCTGCAGATTTGCTCTCGGGCTGACAAAGGCTTGGCAGCATGAGCCAGGAGGTGCAGGACTGGACAGGAGCCAAGGTGCTGGGTCAAGCAGAGTGACCCCTCCACTGTCCAGTGTCTTCTGGTCTTAGGTGCTAAACACCTTGACCACTCTTGACTACCATTGATCCCCTCCTTGTACTTACATAAAACACATCAGAACAGGAGTGACTTCCAGCCCCAAACTCTACCCCAGAGCCAGGGTGTCACATTGACTTCTGTCATCTGTCATGGCATGTGGACCTGAACCCCCACAGCTGTCTCTGTGACACTCTTGTATTATTTCCTGGTGCCAGACCCAGTGTCTTCCTGAAAGTGTGGTGTATTTAACTTCCTATGCTTTTAGTCTCCTCCACCCTGGAGTAGAGCTTTTCCTTCTCCTCTTTCTTGGCATCCTCACTTCTGAATGAACAGAATGCTCTTTCACTGGGGTCTGACATACATGTCCTCTAGTATTCTGCACCACTTGGCCCAGGAGCTGCCCCAGACCTGCTCCAGACCCCCGAGTGCAGTAGCTGATGCTTCCAGACTCTCACACCTGCCTCTCGGGATTCCATAATTCCACGCTTGCACCTGCTCCTGCCAGGCATGCAGTGCTGTCTACCCTGCCTTTCCTCTCTTATCCTGTCCTCGTCAAGCTGTTCTTCAGGGACTGAGGGTGCCATCATAACCTTTCAGAGGCTTGCTATGTGCGGCTTTCCCCTAAATCCTGTGCCTTTGCACAGGCAGTTGAAGGCAATGGAGTTAGATGCCACCCAAAGAGGAGCCCTCAGCCAGGTCCCCATGCAGGTACAGGAACCCTTGAGGCCTAGACTACACACTAGGGTGCCAGGGGCTTGCTAAAGTACCGCTCCCTGCTCACCTTCCCTGCTGCCCAGCGCCACTCCCTCTAATGTTTCTGAGGCGCCTCTAAAACCACCCACAGGCTCTTGAATCCCTGACTCAGAGCTGGGGCCTGACACAAGCTAAGGCCCTTAATGAATGAGATTGCTTTAAAACACAGCAACCTGGGACACTCATGGTGGACGATCAAGGCAAATACTGGTACACCATTCCCGTCCCCTTCCTCCTCTCTGGCTGCTCAATATGTTGAAAAAACGGGGCAGTATAAGTATCTGACCACAGGGGGACAACATGTTTGTTAAGCTAGTTCTTGGTACCTAGGCAGGAACAGGATGTGTTCTGTGGAGCTGTTTAAAAAGTTGTCTGGAGGAGCACAAGGCCCTCTCAGAGCAGCTGCTTGCTAGCAGCTTGGTGGCAAAGACTGCTCCACTTGCCTTATCCCATGAACTTTTACCATATCTACCCAGACAGGTGTGTACAGCTCAAAGTGGACTTGAGCTGGGGCAAGACACGGTGTTTGGGGGCAGTGTATGGGGCTAGCCTTTGCCGTGTGAGCCCCACAGAGACCAGAGAAGCCATGCTCCCAGTTCTCGTCTAGTAATAGAAAATTCTCTACAAACCTGGAAGCGACTTGTCTCCAGGGAAGGCATTCTCCACTGAGCAGATGCGGAGGAAGGTGAGGATGGATACCAAGCCTTTCTGCACAATCAGGTAAGGAGGGAATTCCAGAGGGCAGTGTCTCAGGTTCAGTGCAGTCAATGTAGTGACCTGCCCTGGGGTGGAGAGGAAGTTTCAGTCCTCTGCCCCCTTTTTGGAGAGGGACACAGAAGGGAGAGGAAAGCGGATGGACTTGGGGAGCTCCTGAGTTCAAGATCGTCGGCCACAGGGGGAGTTCATGGCCAGCTTGGTTTACAAAAGACTCAAAAGAGGAGGAGGAGGAAGAGGAGGAGGCGGGAAAGATGGGGATGTGGGCAGTGAGAATTGACAGTTATTATTCATTTGTTTATTGTTTCTGTGGAGACAGGTTCTCACCCTACTGTTGCCCCAACTGGCCTGGGATTCACTGTGTAACCCAGGCTCTCCTCAGACACACAGCAATCCTCCTGTCTCAGGTCCCAAGTGCTGGGATTACAGGCATGAGTCACCAAACCTGGTTGGATCGATAATGTCTTAAGGATTCACTTCCCACCCCAGTCTCAAGGCCAGATGAAAACCAAGCCATCTTCTGTATTTGCTCGTGTGAATGACAAACTACATCATGGTCTCTCCTTCCTCCCACGTTCACTCATTTGGCCACCTTCTCCCACATTCCCACTTCTGGACAGGCTTCATGGTCAACCGACAATGTCAAGAAGACCCAGGGAAGATCTTCTTCCAAAGATAGCTGTCCATCTTCTTTAAAATGCACAGTGCCTCAGTGACACAATGGCCTGAAGTCACTCCTGTCCTCGTGCCTTGCCTGCTGCTTCCCCTCCTCCCGTCCAGCTGCTCGAGCCTCCTGCACGTTAGTAACTGGGTGGGCTGCATACAGTTGGCTTCTGTGCTTTTATCTGGCCAGAGCGTCTCTGCCTTTTAAATGGCAAAGCACCGCTCACCACAGGAATCCAGTGGAGAACCCCTAGTTTTGTATAAGCTAAGGAACATGTGCTAATCTTCCGTAATTAACTGGGCTGATGTGGAACCACCCAGGTGTCTCCCAGAGGCTTAACTGAGGGGAAGGGGAACCTGCCCTGAACCTGGGGAGGCACCATCCCATGGATTAGAGACCTCCACTGAAAAGGCAAAAAAGTAGAAATGGATGAGCAGCAGCATTCCCTGTTCTCTGCTTCCTGACCCAACCCAACCTGCATACTCCTGTCACAGTGCACTCTGCCGAGCCTGCTTTACCATGGGCCAGCCTGTCACAGTGCACCCTGCTGTGCCTGCTTTACCGTGGGCCAGCCTGTCACAGTGCACCCTGCCACGCCTGCTTTACCATGGGCCAGCCTGTCACAGTGCACCCTGCCACCCCTGCTTTACCATGGGCCAGCCTGTCACAGTGCACCCTGCCGTGCCTTCTTTACCATGGGCCAGCCTGTCACAGTGCACCCTGCCACACCTGCTTTACCATGGGCCAGCCTGTCACAGTGCACCCTGCCACACCTGCTTTACCATGGGCCAGCCTGTCACAGTGCACCCTGCCGCGCCTGCTTTACCATGGGCCAGCCTGTCACAGTGCACCCTGCCACGCCTGCTTTACCATGGGCCAGCCTGTCACAGTGCACCCTGCCACGCCTGCTTTACCATGGGCCAGCCTGTCACAGTGCACTCTGCCACACCTGCTTTACCATGGGTCATCCTGTCACAGTGCACCCTGCCGTGTCTTCTTTACCATGGGCCAGCCTGTCACAGTGCACCCTGCCACACTGCTTTACCATGGGTCATCCTGTCACAGTGCACCCTGCCGTGTCTTCTTTACCATGGGCCAGCCTGTCACAGTGCACCCTGCCACACCTGCTTTACCATGGGTCATCCTGTCACAGTGCACCCTGCCGTGTCTTCTTTACCATGGGCCAGCCTGTCACAGTGCACCCTGCCACCCCTGCTTTACCATGGGTCATCCTGTCACAGTGCACCCTGCCGTGTCTTCTTTACCAAAAGCCAAAACAAATCCTCCTGCCTTCAAGCTGTTCTTGTCAGGTATTTGGTCACAGCAGAGAAGAAAACAACTTAAGCGTGGCCCAAGGGTGAATTACGTCAGAAAACACCGTTGTGCTGAGTGACAAGCTGGACCCCATGAGTGGAGTGAAGGCATCGTCTAGGATAAAGTGCAGTTCAAGTGTATGTTAGAAAAGAGGGGCGGAAGCCAAAACCCAAGCTTCCAACTCAACAAAGTTGAAAAAGGAACAAGCAAAGCAACCCTAAATAGACCAAGATAAGGGAGAGCAGAAACTAATGCTGTAGAGGAGAACATGACCGGCCTCATCTGCAGCAGAGAAACTGCACACGAGGGAGTGAATGGTCCCCCGCACCCACTCGGGAACTGAGATTAAATCCAGAGGAGGGCACTGAAACAAAGCAGTTGGGACTCAAGGGTGAACTGGTCCCCCAGGAAGGCAAAGCCATGTGATGGCTGCATGCAGAGTTGTATGGCCAGGTTCTGTTAGGCTGTGACCACATGCAAAGCTCAATCTGGTCTTGGCACAGACAACACATGTAACTGTTAACTCCTCTACCTGAGAACAGGCCTGAGATCTATAAGGAACTTGGAGACAGCCCTCTGGACATGCCCTAGGGTGGCAGTATTGTGGTAAGGTTAAATGAAGTCGAAAGACCCCACCACCACCACTGTGGGCAGCGCCATTCCCAGGGCTGGGATCCTGCACTGTAGAAAATGGAGAAAGTGGGGTGAACACCAGAATTCACCACTTTCTGACACTTTCAGGTTCCTGCCTGCTGTGAACCTTTGAACTGTGAGCCTTTTCTCGAGTAAGCTGTTTTGGTCAGAGCGTTTTATCACGGTGACTGGAAGAGTAACGAATAGACTGCGAGAGGGACTTTGAACACCTTGCTGCCTTATCCTTTTGGCCATGCCTCTCAACTTCATCGCAAGCCCTTGGAACTTCAACGCATTTAAAGCCACCTTCCATTTTATTGCTGTGGTACTCACCTAGCTCAACAGGTAACGCTCTGATAGGATTTCTTTCTAAAAGCAAAGTTTTCAAATGTCTTCAAGAGAAAGAAAAAATAAACAATTTAGAAAACAGAAGATTAAATGACAGTCTATAAAATATGCCAAAACTCCTCATTTTCCTTTTCTTGTGTCCTAGATGTCCTAACACAGTCCTACACCAGCACCATCAGCAAACACCTCAGAGTCTGAGGGCAAAAGGAGTGTGGCACCTGTTCTGTTCTGTCTTTCAGATTTAATTCTTACAAACCTGCTATTAATTTGTTACTCTCTCCCCTTTTACTTCTCAAGGACCCTCAGCCAAAATCTGGCACAAGCTCTGAGACAGCCTGTTCCTGCTCTGTGCTGTTCATTTGAAGATAGCTAGGCTTTGTCTCAAGGCCAGGGCTAGCAAAGCACAGAACTCTAGGCCTGAGCTACACCCAGAGACTCTGAACTACGCAGAAACCATTGTTTTCTCTGTATTGATGGGCACAGTGTGACCCCACCTGTGGAACCTGAGGCAGAGAGGAGACTGCTGGATGGAGAACACTGTAGCCTCAGTGCCCAGGAGGGAGGCTCACCCTGGCTTACTTACTTCAGCATCTACTTTAGCTTCGCTGTGATGCTACTTTCTGAGGAATTCCATTAGTTGTTGGAGACAAAGTTTCACTCTATACAATGGCTGGTGTAGACTTTGCTATGCAGATTAGAGTGATCTAAACCTGTCAACAATCCTCCTGCCTCCACCTCTCCAGGGTTAAGATTAGGGATGCAAGCCATGTCTTCCTTTATTTGAAATAACGAATAAACTCCTCTCTCTCTCTCTCTCTCTCTCTCTCTCTCTCTCTCTCTCTCTCTCTCTCTCTCTTTTGACAAAATTACTGTTGAAAGAAAATTAGGGGTTGGTGATTTAGCTCAGTGGTAGAGTGCTTGCCTAGCAAGCGCGAGGCCCTGGGTTCGAGGTCCTCAGCTCCAGGGGAAAAAAAGGAAAAAGAAAATTATGTGTGTGCATGTTTTTTAGGGCCTACATGTATGTACATGTACCATATGCCCATGGAGGCCAGAAGAGCGTATCAGATCCCATGAAACTGGAGTTACTGAGTCAAGAACTGTCCACGAGGGCCTTTACAGAGAGCCTAGTCTGCTCCCCAGAAAGCCCTTTCAACCGCTGACCTATTTCTTCCGCCCCAAGAAACTCAACGTGATGTGCCCAGGGGTCGATTACTGCAACCTTCCTGACCCAGCTCATGGGCTCTGCTGTACGGCCTTCAATCTGCTCATAAGGGAACGGCCAGCGAGGACATGCCAGCTCTGTGGGAGCAGCTGACTGTGACTCAAGAGACTGAGCAATGTGCCGTGGGCTTCTCCGGCACCAGAGCCAGAGCCATTGCAGTCCATTTGGCTTGGCTTCTTTTGGAAGAATCTTTATTTGATACTTAACATTCACCAAATGTTAAGCTGAATGCAGGCAGGACGGTCTCTGCTTTATATAGCAATACCCATGTGATGAAGAGCCTGTGTCAGGCTGGGTGTTCCGACAGTACCAGGCTGTCCTCACTGGTCACGTCGGTGCCATCTTTAATTGCAAACACATCTGCCAGCTTGTAGTCTCAGGAGAACGAATCAGCAGGCCTGTCTTAATCCCTGTGCCCATGCTCAAACATCCACGCATGGTGAGGGCGGGGAGGGGGGCTCTGATGATACTATTTTTTAATTATTTTTTTTAACTCTAAAGCCTTTAATGAGCCCATAATTACTTAAAATTTCTAATTAATATGTTTCAGCCCTTCAGCAAGTGGATTCAATTTTAATGACATAATGGGTGTAAAATCAGAGGCTCAATTATAACTTAAGCAACACAAAGCAGCTGGCTTCGCCTATCAAATATCCGAGGATTCCCGATCTGGGGATGGAGCACCTCTTTGGGGTCGAAACAGGAAGTGGGCCCCTCAGCATCAGAGTTTATGTGACCTTAACCCTCCAGGACAACAACTACTTGCCAGACCCACTGTTAACAATAAAATGTTTTGTGGATGAAAACACTCAGATATCCCGCATAGAAGATGGTTCCCTTGTGAGGAAGAAAGCCACTCTACACAAGATACGGGCCCAGAGGACCAGGTGGCCTGGAGAGGCAGCCATGACTGGGTGGAAACAGCCCAGAGATCCACTCAAGAGATCCATCCCCGAGGTTTCACCAACAGCTAGCTGGCCAGACACATGCCCTCCCCTTGTCAGTCCATCCACAGCTTGCCCTGCAGGACTCAAGGTCCCTATAGCACCAGAGGAGGGTTCCCGGAGTATCCCCTGGCTCAGACACAGCAAAAGCAAGCTGCTTCCTGCTGAGCTGGACGCTGAAGGCGAGGACCTTTGCTTTCACCATCATCTGTGCCGAGTGCTTGCTTTTTTTTTTTTTTTTTCTCATTTTTATTTACATTTTCCCAAACAGTATAACCTCTGCAAACCTTAGGCTGTTACACAGTGGACTCGTGATACCACCGCTGGAACACCCCCTACCCAGGATCTGGGGTCACCCCTGGATGACTCTTGTTTTCTGGCCTCATGATGCCAATCCCAATAGCTCTGAGATCCCCTGAGGCCCAGCTGAGGTCAGCTCGGCCAAGCCTCCTGCGTGGACCTCTTCCCTGGCTGCCTGCCAACTCTTCCTGCTTCTACCCTTTGCCCTACAGCTTCCTTCCTTAGGCAGCGATCTGGGGCCAAGCCTAATTCTAACCCTCCCACGTTTGGTTAGTTCTTTCAAAAGAAGTTTCAAAGTTGAGAACACAGATCCCAAACCCCAGAGGCCTTCGTCAGCTTTGCCTACCATGTCCCTGACACCTGGTAAGCCCCCAGTTGCTTCGGGAACTTTTCTCTGCCATTTTCCCTCTGTCCCAGCCAATGAGGTGATGGGGGTCTGAAGGTCAGAGCTAATGCTGGTACAGGGGGACATGTGGCATGGAGAGAGAACCCAAGAAAGGAGATGGTGAGCCTGCAGATGGGGTAGGGGATGGAAGTCTGGGTGTCGAGGGTGGGCTAGACTGGGCTCTGCAACTGGGAGTTCCAGGAAATCCTGGGAAGCCAAGGGGCAGGAATGTGGTAGGACAGTCCACACTGCTTGCTTAGAGATTTCTAGCTTTCTAAAGGCGGGCAAAACTCTTCCCCAATAGTCGGGGGGGGGGGATTCCCCACAGCCCACGGCGATATATGGTGGGCTTTTCATATACGCAGTGAACTTTTGACCTTAGCCTCCCACAGCAGGGTCAGGTGGAATCAGCTGCCCTAGAAAATGTCAAAGGGCCCATCATGACATGGTTGGCTGCACCTGAGAAGGCTGTCTAAACCATCTGGACTTGGATAGCTGACCATACACCTCTGGGCTCTGTCTGAACCATGTGGACTTTTTACATTTTGAGATGACAGCTCATTATGTAGACCAAGTTGGCCTCACACACTCAGACATCTGCCTGCCTCTGCCTCTTAAGTGCCCAGCCCAGATCAAGACAATCTAATTGCACATCTAAGGACACTTACTTGTGAGAGCCAATCCCAGGTGGAAGAACCCTGATCTTGTTGTAACGGAGGTCCAGCCATGTCAGGTTGGGCAGCAGCTGGAAGAAATCCTGTGGAATCTCGCTGAGCAAATTCCTCTGCAGGTGTAATTGCTTCCACAGAAGGAGAACAGAGGGCAATTTGTCAGCCAGTGAAATTTAAAACCGTCTCCAAAAGGACTAAAACAACCACAGCTACACATCAAACCAAACATAGAGTAGTCTCAAGAACCAGAGAGATTTAAAACCTAAAACTGTTTTCCTTTTTTCTGGCCACACCCAATACCACACCCAGCAAACCCAGTGAACAAGCAGAAGAGCCAGGTCTGAATGATTCCCAGTTGGCAGTGAGGGGAAAGCTACAGGGAACACAGACACATTCTGCTGTGACTTGATTTGTGATGACACAGAAAGAGGCCACCACACAGGCAAGAACATGATACATGTGGCTTGATCTGAGTCCTGTGAAGTGTTGCCCTGACTTGACCAGGGTAATATTCTACGACCCCTCAGTGGATGCTTGAAACCACAGACAGCACTGGGACAATCTGATTTCCTGTCTGTGTGCTCCCAGGATGAAGTGTAGCTGCTGAAGCCAGCACAGCGAGAGGTTAACAATAACCAACGACGCAATAGAATGGTCAAAAAAATACATACATGTTATTAAAACAGAGTTTGTTTCTGAAATTTTCTACTGAGCACTCCTGGATAAGGGGAAAAGCTACATATGTGTGTGTGTGTGTATGTGTGAATATACTATATATATCTGTGTGTATGCATGTATGTGTGTATACTATCTATATGTGTATGTGCATTTATGTGTGTATCCACACATACATGTACATTATATATATGAAATGCACAATACTATATTTAGAATCATATATAATGTATATGTTAGAGATTTTACTATTATTTTGTGTTGCATGTGTGCATGGTGAGCATGCATGCATCAGCACACGTGTAAACATCAAAGGGCAACTTCGTGGATCCAGCTCTTTCCTCCCACCTTTACATGGGTTCTGGGGATGGAACTCAGGTTACCAGGCTTACTTGGCAAGCACTTATGCCTACCTAGCCATCTTGCTGGCCAGAAGTGTGTTATTTCATAGTCTCGGTGTAGCTGGATTATAGTATGTTTAACATGCTTCCATGATGTTGCTGCTATATGCTGTCAAAGCATCATTTTGCACGTTTACACTCGTGTTCACACTTGCCATGGGGGCAGCATCAGATGTCAGGGATGCTGACCTTAAAGCAAAACTTCCTGAGTTTAAATCTAGGTTTTGAAAACTCTTAGCTGTGTGATCTTAAGTAAGCTCCTGCACCTCTCTGTTCTTGGGTGTCCTTGCCTGTAGAGTGGGGCCAATGGGGCTTCCCTGGCAGGATCACACAGTAAGTGTGAGTGTATCAGCCATTAGATCACACAGTAGGTGTGAGTGTATCAGCCATTACAATTGTGCTGCCTTCCTACTCCAGCAGCCATGGGCAGCTTCCCCTGTCAGAGTGACACTGCTCCCAACTCTATAGATCCCATCTTCCTGATATAAATGACTTCCAGGTTCTTGAAGAATGTTGATTGCAATAATGGTGTTTTGTAAGCATGAAAATAGAACATCAGTTTGGAGACCATCAGTCCCTGCCTGCTGGCAGCCGGCATGGTCTTTTGAGATTAGAATGGCAGGCAGCTGGCATGCATGGTAGGACACGTGCCCTTGACTGGATGCTTATGAATACTTCCACATACACAGAGTACACGCCCCACATAGAACATGAGAATGCATGTCTCCTGCACATACGTTCCTCAGGCACATAAGAATACACATGCACATACATACACATGTGTCTCTAGACATGTGAGGATACATTCCCCCTTCCCACATGTGTACATGCTTTCTTCAGTCATATGGTGGCAGATGTCCCCTCCAACACATGAGGAGACACATCCTTATACATGCATATGTGTCTCTGGGCACATGACACGCACATGCAAGACCCCATCATGGCCCTGCTTGGCTTTTCAGAGTGGAGGCTTTAACCTGCTCAGGCATGCTCTTTCCTCTCTGTGTAAGCTAATCCTGACACTCGGACTGGAAACCAGGGTTCCTTCTGAACACGGGAAAATGAACCTAAGAGAGGGTAACACGCCATCTCCCCCAGCGAGCCCGGCAAATCTGGCTCCGCGCTGTCTGGAGTCACCAAAGCACATTCTGCTGTGCCCTTCCTCCAGATCCCAGCGTGAACAGGGTTTCTTTGTATGTCTTCTGAGCATCAATGTCCCTAGCATGGAATTTATACCTTTGGGGACTGATGGCTGCACTGTTGCAAAATGAAGCCCATGACCCCTAATGGTCTAATAGCTCTGGGTAGTTATTTCCTCACAGACTTTTTGGCATAGTAATACATTCATAGCAATGCCTGTTTTCTCAGATAGTTAGGAGTCTGGGTTAGACCTGAAGGACTTTGGAATTTCCTCCTTCCTCTTTGAGTAAAGGCAATGGGTACTGCACAGTCTCCTTGACTGGACTCCTGAGAATAGAGAGCTTCACTCCTTAGTGACACCTGAATAACTGTAGCGGGAGGAGGTGGGCCCTGTAATGAAGAATGCACTCCCAGAGGTGATGATAACCAGCCAGGCAAGGCCACGGGGACTGTTGACTCTGAGGCCAGTTTGGGCCACACAGCAAGACCTCATCTACAAAAAAGGGCAAGAGCGCCTGCTCCTCTCAGGCCTTGGAGAAGACGTAGGCAGAGTGAATGGACAGCTTGCCTGAGTGCTGTGATGTCTCTGATGAGGTCATTACGTATTTGACTGTCTTCTTACAATGCACCGCAGTACTATTTCTAGGTTCCAGATGAAGCTGAATGCAACTTAAGGACACTCAGTGCCACCAGGGCAGTGCCAGCACTGCTGGGGCATCCTCTATCCTGTCTGCCATCAATGCTGCTTGCTCCAGAAAGTACAGGGACAAGGCAACATTACTAGGGAGTGCCCTGAAGGCCAGTCTGACACAAGGAGAGCAGTGTGTAACATCACGAAAATGAGAGAAAGTTTCCAACTGTTTTCAGAGTGTTTGGGGAGTTCAGAAGGACATGTGTTTTAAATCAGAGACCCAGGGTGTTTGGGCACTGATCTCCACCCAGTTTTCTCAGGGAGAAACACAACCCACGGGTTGGAGAAGGCTGCCCCATCCTGATACCTAGCCCTCTCTGTTGCCTGGCACCGCATCTCAATTGCTTTGTTGTGGTCGGCCAGTGAAAGGCCAGTTAACCCCTTGCTCCTTCTAGAATTCACCTCTCCTAGCACAAGGAACAAAGGGCCAAGCCGATTCTGCTTCTGGCTGCAGACACACGTGCATCATACCCTCCCAGGATCTGGACTTACTTGAAGGTTGGGAATTTTAAAGAACTTTCCCAAATGGCGCAGGCCTTTTTGACTCAGGTCTAAAGTTGGTGAGGAAGAATAGATGACCCCTTCAAAATCCACTTGATTATTGTCTCTGGAAAAGGAATCAGGGAGGCTCTTGGCGGTGGCAGCAGCATCCTTGGGATCTTTAGCAGCCTTCTCGGCTTGTGGGCTGGTGTCCTCCTCCATTTGATGCCTTCCAGTGGCCACTGCTCATCCTTCTTGGTATGGAGTCACCTGGAGACAAGGGAGGTCAGTGTGTGTCCGAGCAACCAGAAGTCACACGGGGCCGGGGGGGGGGTTGGGGTTGGGGTGGGGTGGGCAGAATAGCTAGGGCATGTCTGTAGGAGCTCGAGTTGCTAAAAAATCAACAGTACCATGAATTTAGCTTTTAAACTTGTAAATACGGGAACATAAGAAGGTACTGGTTAAATTCTTTGTTCCTCGCACTGTATCACGAAGTTTGAGGAAGAAAATGATGATTGTGATTTGAGAAGTGGGGCTCAAGAAGCCCAGATTGGCCTCCGACTCTCTGTGGTAAGCTTCTAATTCCTGGTCTTCCTGCACCCAAGGTGCTGAGATCACAAGCAAGCAGCTATCTGACTACAGTTTATCTTTAACTGGAAAATACCAGTAAAAACAAGCATCCAGCGTGAAAATAGAGGGGGAACTTTTTAAGTTTGCAAACCTCCTGCAAACTGGGGAGAGGCTTCTGGTAAGACAGTTTCCTATTTCCACCCTGCCAATTCCTCTGCTTCTTGTATCCAAGACTGGACAGGAAGCCAGCCCCCAGCTCCCACTCTGGCCCAGACTAGACCAAAGAGGTATCCAGGTGGGCACTGGTCAATGACAACCTTGCATCTTAGTTCAACGATCCTTTTGTTCAGCCAGAGTATACTTTCAAAGCCATCCAAGCAAAGAGGAAGGCTGGAATGCTTATAGGCTTAAGGACAGCTGTCAACTAGATTGGCACGCATGTCTCGTTTCACTCCCCTTTAAGGAGAAGGTAACTTTCCAGTTAAGGAGCTGGTCTCAAGGGTGTACAATTCATGGGGAGCCTAGGTCTGTTTTGGCAGGAGATATGCCACACAAACCCACAGCCCTGGGAGTGGGTCTCCCTAAGGTCTCCAAGCTTTTTACAGTCTGTGGTTCATTGTATCTTTTTTCTACATTTTGGAATTAGGGGGAAAGATTCTGCCTCCAACAGAAATTACATTGGTAGAAATTACATCGGTGGACATGACGTTGGTGGAAAATGTGTGGACAAGAGGGAGGCAGGGGACTAGTGATTCCCTTTCCACAATGCGCTGGGTTAGAGGGAGGTTCGACTTTTGGGTCTCAACTCCCATCTTCCCAGGTACGGCCACAGGGGGACCTAGTCATGGTCTCTCCCACCACCGTGTCATCAAAGGCCAATGTTCACAGGATCCTCAAGAGACCACTCACTTCACTGCCCGATGGGGCGGTCCCCTCAACCCCAGAGTCTACGCCCGCTAGTTTGTGACCCCGCCCCGCAACCTGGCGGGTCCCATCCAGTCCAGCCGGCCAGCGGTGATTGACGTAACAGTTATCCCACCCTCCAGCCTCGTTCCTCCTCCCCGCCCACCTGAGACTCCGCCCTAAAACGTCGGCTGCCCCGCCTCCGAGAGGCTCAGGCACCGCCTAACAAACGAGCGAGCTGCGCGGCACACACGGTCACCACGGAGACGCTGCTGCGGTACGGAGGCCGGAGGGCATCAAGCCGCGGGTCTTGGGTGGAATGGCTCCAATACGCGTGCGCTTACCGCCTCTTACGCTGGAGGTGGGCGACAAGGCCAAAAAGAAACGTTGTGAGGACGGGCTGGTGGATTCCGGGAGGGCTTGGGGACCCGAGGGAGGTCGAGCGATGCTTCTGCAGACCAGATCGTCTTCCAGAGCAATGGACCCTCGGGCTTCAGGCCTCCGGAGCTGACCGCTGCCCTCGGCGCCTGCGCAGAAGCAGTAGCTGCATTGCCTGGCTCTTGGCTTCCTAGGCTGGTGCAGGGTTTGCTGCAAAGAGGCGTCCCTTTTGTAGCGGGGCTTGGTTCTGCACAGACCCTCTCCGTGTCGAAACTTGGAGGCTACCCTTTCCCATGTAGAAACCTGCTGGGCAGGGCATTCTAGGAGGCAGGTCAACCAGGTCTGTATACCCTAAACCACATCATCCTCTAGAGAAAAGGGATCCCTCCCGAAAAGAGAGATTATTGGAGCATGGTAAACTGCCTTAATAGCCAGATCTGGTGGGGATAGAAGCCCTGCTGCGGATCCCAGAGGATCCTGAGCAATGAGGTGATATGGGTTACTCCTTTCTGGGGACCAGAAGTTGGGATCTTAGCAGGTTCCACAGTTTTTAGTGAGTAATGTGTCACACACAGAGCAACATGACACGCGATCATATCTAAGGGAAACAATCGGAAATGAACTAGCCTGGACATTGAATTGTACCCTTGGCTAGCGTGCCCATTGATATAATCTTGCTAAATATTTTTGAAGCAGCAAAGCAGGCCTGAACTGAAGGTATAAGAGGGAACTAACGTGGAGTCTAGATCTAAAACAAATTTGGTTTATTCGGAGCAGCAAGATGAGAATATTCTTAGAACGTAGGTAGGAGAGAGCCATTTCCACAAAGTTGTCTTGTATGAATGCAATAATAAATTTAAAATTTTCAATTCATTTACTAATAGATTCCTTAGAACTGAAAATGGGATGGGAGTAAGTTGTAAGAAAAGATTCCCAAATAAGAAAACAACAAGGAGGGCTGGAGAGATGGCTCAGTGGTTAAGAGCACTGGCTGCTCTTCCAGAGGTCCTGAGTTCAAATCCCAGCAACCACATGGTGGCTCACAACCATCTGTAAAAGAGATCTGATGCCCTCTTCTGGTGTGTCTGAAGACAGCTACAGTGTACTTATATATAATAAATGAATAAATCTTTAAAAAAAAAAAAAAAGACAAGGGGTTGGGGATTTAAAAGCGCTTGCCTAGGAAGCGTAAGGCCCTGGGTTCGGTCCCCAAATCCGAAAAAAAAAAAAAAGAAAAAAAAAAAAACAAAAAACTCAAGAGCTGTGGGAGTCCAGTAGCCCTCTGATCAAATGTCTCCTGATGTCCCATCAACACTGCAGAGATGGGCTGGCAGCTGAATTTCCCCCAGGTGTTCTATTGGTTACAGGTGGATAAAGGTTGGGGTCAAGAGGTCCTGTGAGACAGAGTAGGCAGGTCATTCTTGCCTGGCCACACATGTCATCAGAGAGGCCCCTTTCTGGTGGCTCTCGGTGAAATGCTTGCCACATACTCATGGGAGCCCCAGAATCCATTTATAAGTTCAGGCACAGCAGTGTATGCCTGTAATTCCTGCTCTTGGGAGACAGGTAAGTGGATTCCAAAGTTCATTGGCCAGCCAGCCTAAACCACTTTGAGAGCTCCAAGCCAATGAGACCCTGTGTCAAAAAACAAGATTGACAGCTCCTTAGGAAGAACACCCACAGTTGGCATTCAACCTCTACACAAGTACATGTACCCGCCCACATATGTGTGCACACACACACACACACACACACACACACACACACACACACACACACACACCACCTTCCCTGCTACTAGGAAAATAGAATTTTATCCAAAATTGGACATTAAGTTATACACATTTGACTGGCAAACGAGACAGTTGGTGTAATGTTCATGTGCTGACAATCACAGGGTCCTGCCTGCAGGGAACTGGTGTCTGTAGGCACCTCGGGGAGCCACTGGATACTTCCTCACAGCACCATCTCAGCCCATTGCTTCGTCCCACTGTTGTCTTAAGTTTTCATTTCCCTTAAAAACCCATCAAATCGGTTTTTGTACTCGGTAGTTAATTATATGTAGGAACCTATCTTGCCATTTTTCTTGCTCACTCATTATCCAGCTAAAACGCCTCTGTTGAGTTGTTCTCTTGGCAAGTGTTTCTGGGCTATTCTCCTTAAGCTTCCGAATGTACCCTCTTTATTTTCATCTAATTCTTGAATGACTATTTAACTGGTACGGAGTTCCTTGTTGACAGCAATTTTCTATCAGGATTTTAAAAGCTATTGCTTGCTGGCTGCTGTTGAAAAGGCTGCTGCCAGCCCCACTGCCATTTCAGTGAAGAAATCTGAAACCCTTCTCAAACTCCCACTCCCGTGTTTCTAGGTGCACACTGGGTTTTACTCTGGGCCTGGTGAGGACTATGTCCTCTGCTCAGGCTCTCCCCAGCCTTTTTTTCTGTCATTTTATTACGTGTTTACATCCTGATCTGGACTCACATTGCTAGCAATCCTTCACTGTGCCCCCTCCCCGACTCAGAATGGTCATTCCTTAGAGTTACTCATCTCTGTTCTCAGGACCATCTACCAGCTCACTAAATCTTTTCCCTGGGGTGCAAACCTCATTTTTCATGTCTAATTCTCTTCTCCCCTCCCTCTGCCCGTGTGTGTGTGTGTGTGTGTGTGTGTGTGTGTGTGTGTGTGTGAGAGAGAGAGAGAGAGAGAGAGAGAGAGAGAGAGAGAGAAATACACATGTGACATTATAGACATTTGATTGGCAAAATGATTTAGTATATTTGTAAGTAAGCCATCACTATCTTCAGACACACCAGAAGAGGGCATAGGATCCCACTACAGATGGTTGTGAGCCACCATATGGTTGTGGGAATTGAACCCAGGACCTCTGGAAGAGCAGTCAGTGCTCTTAACCACTGAGCCATCTCTCCAGCTCTCAGTGGTTATAGCATATGACTCTAGGTTCTTCTTAGAGCAGCTGTTGAAGATGTGCCTCTGCTGGGCTAGGACGTCCACAGCAGTGTCATTTGATTAAGCAAAGAACTGCAGAGGACTAGAGAACACATGGATTGGTGAATTTCATGAGTCAGTGGAGCATCTCACACCTCTTCCTGACTGAGAGCAATGGCTGCCAGCAGCAGTGAGAAGGGACCTCAGTGTGACACACCCTCATGATGGCTAAAGCTAAGCACAAGTGAATGACAGCAAGAGTGAATGATAATGCTAAAGCAAAAGTAGATGGAGGAGCATCCCATGGTCCGAGGCTGGGAAGAGGGATGGCCGGGTGTATAGAATGCTGCTATGGATTGGACATGAGCTCATATTGTCACAAGTAAGTAAGGCCAGACTGGTGAGGGCTGAGTACAGGCTTAGTCTGAAACAACTACTGTAATGGGGCTGAGCCTGGGGTGGGGTGGAGTCTGGGGAAGCCAAGTTTATCCTGGACTCTAGGTCTCTGGGCACAGCTGTCTCTTGCTACTTTGTGGGTTCTTTCTTCCACCCTTCCCACCCCTACACTAGGTACAAAAGAAAAAAAAAAGGGATAGAGGGGAAGGGGGACAATGTTATGCTAGACTACTTCCTGCTGATTAAGGGTGTCGAGTTCCTTGGGGCAAGTCTGATCTTTGCCATCAGGATGTCTAATTTCTTCCTCCTCTTCCTCTCCCTCTTCCTCTCCCTCTTCTCATCTCCCTCCTCCTCCTCCTCCTCATCCTCCACCTTCTTTGTGCATGACTACTTAACAAACCACAACTAACAGCCACCCTGCCTCTTGGGGTCCTAGCATTTATATACCTTCTGAAAAGTTTCCAGAGTTCCACGTCACACAATCACAGAAATTATCTGCCACTGGCAAAGTCACCGCCCTGCTAGAGCACAAGGCAAATCATAGTCATCTGCTGGGGACAATCTGAAGTAGCCCCATATCCCACACCCGCGATTAAAATGAAATTCTTATTTAAATGAATAGTCTTACACTATTCTCTCTCTCTCTCTCTCTCTCTCTCTCTCTCTCTCTCTCTCTCTCCTCTCTCCGTGTGTGTGTGTGTGTGTGTGTGTGTGTGTGCGTTTAAAGAAACTAAAATTCTAAAAATGTCACTACATCTGGGACTCATAAAGGGAGAAGGAAGGAAAAGAGAGGGTGGAGCTGGATTCAGTGAGATCAGAGAAGGGAAACATACAAGAAAATGGGAATGGGCTGGTTCATGTGAGGTTCACCAGGGTTTGCACACACCCCCCCCCCCCAGAAGTGCCCAGCCTGCAGGGGTGGCTCAATAAACAAGAAATACTTTTGGTAGACTTGAGGGTTCCTGGAAAGTACTAGGGAGGTGATCTTACTAGTGAGGGTTGAGCAATTAGAAAAGTCTCCATCAGTTGAAAAAGTCCCTGGCTGGAACTCTGTCAAGGGCAGATTCTGTGTTCACACATTAGTCTTGACCCCAGTTCTTCATCGTGTCACTGTGTGGAAATGAGGCCGTTAGAGACCTCAGCAGAGTGAAATGTGGATCTATAAGTGGGCCCCGATCCAGTGTGACTAGTGTCCTCATAAGAAGAGCCCAGGGCACTGCCACAGAGCTATGGAGCGTGTGAGGGCATAGGGAAATGTCATCTAGAGGCCAGGGAGAGAGACCTCCAAATGAACGGGTCCCACCATGCCAGCATCTTTTCTCCCAGTCACCACAAAAGTCAGGAATAAATCTGATTTGTTAACCCGACTGCAGGACTAACTTGGCAGTACAAGCTGACTAACTGTGGAGGGAGTCACTCAGCCCAGGCCAGGGAGAGGCAGGAAATGGGTGTGGGAGGCTGATGTGGGAGTGTGTGAGGCAGATAAAGAGGGAAAAATCCATCTTCCTGGGTATTTAGGCAGAAGTTAAACACTGTCAAAACACTTCAAGTCATGGTTAGTGCTCACATAAGCCTTTAGTTTCTTACAGTAAGCACTCCTTCCGATGCTCATCTTCCTGTTAGTCAGTAAAGATCATGGAAGGTGGGGGCGATTTGGATCTCCAGTTAGCATCTGTTGAATTCCCCTTTGCTGCCCTTGCTGCCCCTGATGCCTTGAGCCAAAGGATTGCCGGTCAAACCTACAGCCAAACACGTAGACCATCACAACTGTTTTGAACAACCCATAGATGTCCTGAGACAACTACAACTTCTTGTTCTGGCTCCCGAAGGCACAGCCCCAGCCAAGGCCATTTCAATTTGAGTGGTTACCCTGCAACCATTTTCACTTAGGCTAGAGGAAGCACGCTGCCCCCTGGTGGTCAAGTAGAGAATCACTGTGGCTGGTGATAATAGAGATTAGGGAGAGGGGGCAGCAACTCCCTTCAGAGAGATGGTCACAGCAGTTGGTACTGGTCAGAGGCTACCAACAAAGGTGGTCTGTGGATGCCACTGGAGCAGGGTCGGTGCATAATGTCAGATAGTTCCCTGTGCTATACGGGTGAAACAGAATTCTTACTGTGTTTTATTTTTCATCTCCTTGGCTATCTAAGAAGTTGAACTTTGAATCTGTCTATTTCTTTTCAATTCTGTTTACTTCTGCCCCCTCAGCTTGTTATACTGGTTTTCAGAGAAGCTGTAAGACCAATGGTAACTGTCTTTGAACAAAGAATACACACGCTGTATGCTTCAGAAACACCGGGGCTGGGGGGCTGTTGCTTTATGGAGCGCATCATACGTAAAGGGGACCAAGAACTGTGTCACCTCCTTTCAACGTCAGCTTGTCCACTGGTAGGAAGTGCTTTTGGGGATTCAGGTTCAGAACTCAGTATTCGTTGGACCAGCTTTGACCATTAAAACCTGCCGTGCTGAAAATGAACACAGGCTGTGGACCTGGAGCCATGGTTCCTAGGAAAGAGTGCTTTCTCAGCAGACACAAAACCCCGGGTTCTAGCCCCAGTACTGCATAAACTGGATGTTGTGGCTCATGCCTGTAACCTGGACCTCTGGAAGTAGAGGACCCAAAGTTCAGAATACCAGCCCGGGATACATGAGATTCTATCTTGAGAAAACAAAAAAAGGAGGCCTGCAGGTGCCTCTCCCTCACCAGATCTCTGTTCTCTAGGGACTTGACTGAACCTTGGTGTGGACCCAGCTTCCCTCCTCCTGTGGGCCTGCCAATGCTTCCTTCCCGGGACTCCCTGTAGTCACACCAGGCGAGGACTCAGGTTGACAGTTTTCACTGTCTTTCCTTTCTACCATTGCAAACTTGCCTGTCTCACTCAGAGCCTGTAGCAGCCTGTTTGCAGGTGGCTCTCCTCCCTCCTCACCTGGGTTAGGTTCCTCTACAAATATACAAACATTAATACAGTCAAGATAGCGTTCTTCCGGGGTTGGGGATTTAGCTCAGTGGTAGAGCGCTTGCCTAGGAAGCGCAAGGCCCAGGGTTCGGTCCCCAGCTCCGAAAAAAAGAACCAAAAAAAAAAAAAAACCAAAAAGAAATAAAAGCAGAAGAGGAAAATTCAGGAAGTCAACCAAAAACTACAGAGGTAAACGTCACCAAATCCGACTTGGAAGAGAGACTCTCAGACATTAAAGACAAGGTGAAAGAGCTGGATAGCTCAGGCAAAGAAAATGTTAATTCTAAAACATTCCAGGCACCAAACCTTCAGGAAATCCAGAACGCTATGAAGAAAATCTATAAATAATAGGAATTGGGGGTGGGGAGAGCAGGGTCAAAGGAAAGTATGTTCTGTAGACTCTAAGGGACCACAGATTCCAGCCTAGACTACTGTGCTCATCGAAACTTTTAATCACAATAAACAAAACCAACTAACCAACCATTTCATCATAAAATCAAATTTATGCCATTTTTGTCTACCAATCTATCTCTACAGAAGGCACTAGGAGGTCTGAAGAGGTTAAACACACTCAAGAAAACAAGAAATAATTCCATAGTAGTAAAGTCAAAAGAAGGGGGAAACCCACACACTGTAACAACAAAATAACAGCAAACACTGCTCATTGATAACTTTTAATATTAATGACCTCAATTCCCCAAGATAATACAGGTTGGATTTGAAAACAGGATCCATATTTTTGCTGCATCCATCAAGGATAAACACCACCTCAGGGTAAAGGATAGAAAAAGGTATTCCAAGCAAATGGACCCAAGAAACACGCAGAAGCATCCATTTTAATATCTGACAAAATAAACTTTAAATCAGAATTAATCAGAAGAGATAGGGAAGGTTATAAGATTTATTTCATAAAATAAAAAAATCCACCAAGAAGATATCACATTTCTAAACATTCATGCACCAAAAAGAAAAGCACACAAGTTTGTAAAAGAATCATTACTGGGCTGGAGAGATGGCTCAGCGGCTAAGAGCACTGACTGCTGTTCCAGAGGTCCTGAGTTCAAATCCCAGTAACCACATGGTGGCTCACAACCATCTGTAATGGAATCCGATGCCCTCTTCTGGTGTGTCTGAAGACAGCTACAGTGTACTTATATATAATAAATAAATAAATCTTTAAAAAAAAAAGAATCATTACTATAGCTAAAACTCACATATTAACCCTCACAGAGTGGTAATGGGTGGCTTCCATACCCAACTCTTGCCAATAGACAGCCAGACAAAAGCTAAGCAGAAATGCTGGAGTTAAATGACATAAATCAAATGTTCATAGTAGATTTGCCCTTTTCTCAGGAGCCCATGGAACTTTCTCCAAAACCGACCACATATGTGGTCAACAAATCAAGTCCCAACAGATGTAAGAAAATTGAAATAACAGTTTGCATCTAAGCTGACCACCAGGGATTAAAGCTGGATATCAATGACAGAAAGTGTGCAAACTCAAGGAAACTGAGCTGAAGGAAAAATGGGTCCAGATAGAAATTAAGAAGAAAATTAAAAATCTTTTTAGAATTGAATAAAAATGAAAACAGCATAACTAAGTCTATGGAACCCAACGAAAGCAGTTCTCAGTGGTGAGTTCATAACAGCAAGTGCAATAAATACATTAATAAATAGGAGAGAGCTCATATCAGTGGTAGGACAAAAAGAAGAAATAACACTCAAAAGAGCAGATATCAAGAAATTATTAAACTGGGCTGGAGAGATGGCTCAGTGGTTAAGTGGCTCTGTTCTTCCAGAGGTCCTGAGTTCAAATCTCAGCAACCATACATATGGTGGCTCACAAGCATCTGTAATGAGATCTGATGCCCTCTTCTGCTGTGTCTGAAGACAGCAACAATGTACTTATAATAAATCTTAAAAAAGAAATGATTAATCTTAGGGCTGAAATCAATAAAATAGAAAGAACAGTAAAAACAAACAATACAAAGAACCCAAGAAACAAAGAGTTGGTTCTTTGAGAAAATCAGTAAGCTTGATAAGCCCTTAGCCAAATTAACTAAAAGATGAAAAGATCTGAATTAATAACATTAGAGATGAAAATAGGGACACACAAGAAACATACAAGAGACATACAAGAAACATACAAGAGACTAGACTGGGTCAACAATAGACATTACAATAGAAATTTAAAGATTCATAAGGACATACTTTAAAAATCTGTAATCCATCAAATTGGAAAAACCTAAAACAAATTGGTACATTTTTTGATATACACAACCTACAAAAGTTATATCAAACTCATATAAACACTTTTAAAAGATCGATAACACTTAGTAAATAGAAACAGTAATTAAAAGTCCCCCCAATAAAAACAACAACAACAACAACAACAACAACAACAACAAAAACAAAAACAGGGCCAGGTAGATTCAGGGAAGAATTCTACCAGACCTTCAAAGAAGAGTTAGCATCAATACTCCTCAAACTATTCTGAAAACTACAAATGGAAGCAACATTACCCAATTCTTTTTAATGAGGCCTCAATTACCCTGATACTGAAACCACACAAGGACCCTTCAGAGAAAGAAAATTACAGACCAATTTCCTTCATGAACATAGCAAAAAATGCTTAATAAAACATCAACCAAATCCAAGAACACGTAAAAAAGACTATTCACCACAATGTAGTAGGCTTCATCCCAGAAATGCAGGGATGGGAAGCAGTATAAATCAATAAATGTAACCCACCATATAGACAGACTGAAGGATTAAAAGCACATGATTAGCTGCAGCAAAGACCTTTGACAACATCCAGCATCCCTTCATAAAAGTCCCGGGGAGACTGAGGATACAGGCACATATCTCAATATGACAAGGGCAATGCACAGCAAACTCAGGGCCAACATCAACCTAAGTGGGGAGGAACTCCAAGCATTTCCACTAAAATTGGGAACAAGACAAGGATGTGCATGCCTCATACCTATTTAATATAGGTACTTGAAGTCTTAGCTAGAGCAGTAAGACAACAGAAGGAGATCAAAGGGATACAAATAGGAAAGAAAGAAATATCTTTATTTGCAGATGTGATTTTATACATATAAGACCCTAAAGTCTGCAACAGAAACTTCCATAGCGGATAAACATGTTCAGCAAAGTAGCAAGATACAAAGTTAACACACAGAAATCAGTAGCCTTCCTATACACAAATGACAAAGAGACAGAAAGAAATCATGGAAACAGTATCTTTTACAATAGCAAAACAAAACAACGAAACAAGAAAACCCCAAACAAACAAACAAATCCCAAAACCCTTGATAATTTTAATCAAGCAGGTGAAATTGTGTAATAGGATATTTAAGACACTGAAGAAAGAGTTTGAAGAAGACACCAGAAGATGGAAAGATCTCCCATGCTCATGGATCAGTAGGATTAATATAGTGAAAATGGCCATCCTACCAAAAGCAATCTACATTTTCAATGCAATTCCCTTCAAAATTCTAACACAGTTCTTCACAGAAATCAAAACAATTTTCAACTTCATATGGAAACCATGAAATAGCTAAAACAATCCTGAGTAATAAAAGAACTGCTGGAATAATCCCATCCCCCACCTCAAATTGTCCTACAGAGTAGTAAAAACCACAGTAATAAAAATGGTATTGGGGGGTTAGGGATATAGCTCAGTGGGCAAGGCCCTGGGTTTGGTTCCCAGCTCCAAAAAAAAAAAAAAAAAAAAAACCAAAAACCCAACAGACATAAAATGGTATTGGCATAAAACAGACTGAAGATACACACACACACACACACACACACACACCTGCATATATGCCTGCTTGCCAGAAGAGGGCACTAGATTTTACTATAACTTATTACGAGCCACCATGTGGTTGCTGGAATTGAACTTAGGACCTCTGGAAGAACAGCCATCTCTCCAGCCCAGTGGGACCTGTTTTTTGACAAACCAAAAATACACAGGGGAAAAAGGACAACATCTTCACCAAATGGTGCTGGTCAAACTGGGTTTCAGCATGTAGAAGAATGCAAATAGATCCATACTTATCACCCCGCACAAAACTCAACTCCACATGGATTAAGGACCTCAACATAAAGCCGGATGATACCCTGAACCTGACAGAAGAGAAAGTGGGAAATACCTGGACTCATTGGCACAGGGAAAGACTTTCTGAAGTTAGCACAGGCACTGAGATCAACAATAAGTGGGCCCTCATGGAACTGAAAAGCTTCTGTATAGGGCACAGATTGAACAAAACAGAGGCTACAGAATGGGCAACGATCTTTACCAATGACACCGCCAAGAGAGGGCTAATATCTAAGACAAAGAACTAAAGAACTGGGTGAGAAGAAAACAAAAGTGGGGTACGTATCTAAACGAAAGTCTCAAGTGAAACACAAATGACCGAGACGTTACCTAAAGAAATGTTCTGCCTCCTTAGTCATCAAGGAAACGCAAATCCAAACTACTCTGAGATTTCAGAATGGGCAAGATCAATAAAACAAAGGACAGCTCATGGTGGTGAGGATGTGGGGAAAGGAGAACACTTATTCATTGCTTGTGGGGGTGCACACTTGTACAGCCACTATGGGAGTCGGTGTGGCAGGGAATAGATCTAGCGTAAGAGTTGTCTCTTCCACTTTTGGGCACATACCCACAGGACTCCACGTCCTACTGCAGAGACACTCGCTCATCCTTGCTCATTGCTGCTCTACTCATAATAGCCAGAAATTAGAAGCACCCTGGATGCCCATCAGCAGATGAATGGATAATTAAAAAAAGTGGTACATCTACATAATTGAATATTATTTGGCTGTAAAAAAAACCCAAAATTATAAAATTTGCAAATAAATGGTTGGAGATAAAAAAATATTCTGAGTAAGGTAACCCGGACCCCAAAAGACAAATACTGTATATATTCTTTTTTTATGTGGATGTCCGTTTTTAAGCCTTTGATAGGCATGCTACAGAGGGGTTAGATGTAGAATAAAGGACTGGGGGAAGGAGGAGATCTTCCAAAGAAGGGGAAGCAGAATATATAGCTATGGAAAGGCATGGGCAGAAGGCTTAAAATGGGTAAAGGTGGGGAGGAAAGATGAGGGAAGGGGGGATACAGGATACAGGGAGGGACAGCTTACACTAGGGGCCGTTTGAGGGGTCATACTGAAACTATATAAGGCCCAGGGAGAACCGAACACTGTTGTTCTGCTAAAGGAATGCAGCAGTAAAAAGATTTGTTAGATCAGTCGGTGCCTCGCCCAGCCATCATCAGGGAAATTTCCTCACACAGTAGACAGGAACTAACACAGAGCCCCACAACTGGACAATGTGCAGAGAGTGACAGACTTTGGAACACTCAGTCCTGAATGGTCTGTCTTCATCAAGCCCCTTCCCTCAGAGGTCAGGGATCCATGCAGAAGAGGAGACACAAAGATTTTGAGAGCCAGAGGGGATAGATGACATCAAGGAAACTGTCTTCCAGGCACAAGAGGACTGGCAGTCAGAGGAACTCACAGAGACTGTGGCAGGATACACAGGAAGCTGGGCCTGCACAGCTTCAAGTCAGATTGGGTCTCAGTGCTGAGAGGGGGAAGTGAATACAGACTTCCAGCCATCACCAAGAAGCTATCCCTAACTGACGCTCACTTGCAAAGGAAAAAATAATTTCCTCCAGTGAAGTCTCATGGGTATATTAACCACACTTAAAGGCATTCCCCATGACCACAAGCAGACTGGGAAGACATAACAAACTGGTATTATCATAGACATTGCTTTCTTTGTTTGTTTTTGTCTTACTGGTCTTTGCTGGTGTATTATGGTTTCTGATTTTGTATCTTTATGGGTGTCTCTCTCTTGTGTGTTTCTTGTGCTTACTCTTTCTTTTTTCTAAATTATTGGTTTGGTTTGCCTGTTTGTTTTCTTAATGAAGACCCCCTGGTATTTGGTATTTTAAAACAGTGAGGCCAGTGGCCGAAAGGTAAGTCATGTTTGCTGTCATTTGTAGTCTGCCTATAGATACTTGGTCTGCCTTTCAGTAATGCTAATTGTGTGTCAAATTGTATCTACCACAGTAGGCAGCAGGTGAAAATAAGTTGCTTAATATGCCTTCGACAGGATGAAACTCTCTTTCCTTGTAATTTCGTATATCCACTTTCAATAACATATTCAAAGCTAATAAAAACAGGAAGGAATTCGTAGCTTAATAAAACAAATCTGTTTACCTTTTCAGTTACTTTAGTTATTAACATCCTATATTGTTCCAATGTGTATCTAGATAGGAATAAAATGTAACATTAATTTTTTTTTAAAAAAAGCCAATTCTGCCATTGGTTTAAACACAAGTCTCTGTTTGCATGGGCATTGTGCTCTATTTGGTACTGCTCAGGGTATCTTAGGAGAGACAGCCTCCCTGCGCTCCCTCGCTGGTATTTCAGTCTTAGGTTTAATAAAAAGGCTCCCCGGAGTGTGCTTTTCTTATGTGCTTTCAGTAGAGTGGGCTGAGCTTGTAATATGAAGGAAGAAGCACCAGTACCCGACGACGAGTGGCATCGAAGGTGATGGCAACAGTGGTAGAAACAGCACCAGCTACTGCACCCAGAGCCACTACAGCCTTAGCAGACAGGAGTCACTGTCAAGGGCTGAGCAACCAGGACTTCTAGGAGGACCTGGAGAATTAAGATTACCCAAGGACTACAACAGAACTGTAACACTAGAGGGCAGCACTTGCTGCTTCGCCTGCAAGCCTGGGACCACTATTCCTGTTGATCAGCATCTGAAGAGTTTGTCCTTGCCTACCCAGGATTCCTATCCAGGCAGAGTCCTAGCTAGGTGACTGGGAGCAAGAAGATGAACTGCTAGGTGGGGGGCAGCTGTGGGCGTGTCCTTGTTACACTTCAGGGCAGTCATATGTTCCTTAGTTAGTGTTCTATTGCTGTGGACCCTGTCTGGGTCCTCTTACAAAGGAAAGCATTGGGAGCTTGGCTACAGTTCCAGAAGCCTGGTCCATTACTACCATGGCAGGGAGCATGGTGGCAGGCACGCCAAACATGGTGCTGGAGTATCTTGATCCACAGGCAGAGAAAGAGCAAGCCTGGGTCTGCTATGGGCTTTTGAATCCTCAGAGCCCACCCCCAGTGATACATTTCCTCCAGCAAAGCCACCCTTCTAATCCTTTCAAAGAGTTCAACTCCTTAGTGGCTAAGCATTCAAATATGTGAGTTTCTGGGGGCCATTCATACCCCCCTTTTTTGGTGTTTATAGACAGGGTGTCTCTGTGTGTATTCCTGGCTGTCTTGGAACTTGCCCTGTAGACCAGGCTGGCATTGAATTCACAGAAACCTGCCTGCCTGTGTCTTCTGAGAGCTAGGCCTGTGCCCCAACTGTGTGTGGATAGTATCCATTTAAACACCACAGAAAGGTTAAAGCTCACCAGATCCTTATTTTTGCTACAGCATTTGATAACATGCTCTGATCAGGGCTGGAGAGATGGCTCAGAGGTTGAGTACTGTCTGCTCTTCTAAAGGACCCAGGTTCAATTCCCAGTACCTGCATGGCAGCTAAAAACTGTAACTCCTGACCAGGGTGTCATGACATCTTCATATAGACATACATACAGGCAAAACACCAATGTACATAAAAATAAAAATAGACAGATAATTTTTTAAACAGAAATTGATATTTGTTTTAAAATGTGCTCTGACCAAAGCAACTTAACAGTTAATTTCTCTTTGGCAGTATATATACTAAAATTGGAATGGTTTATGGACTAACATGGCTTCTGAACAGGATGACATGGAAATTTCTAAAGCATTCCATATCTTTTAAAATGTTTATTTGGTCTCAGAGTTCAGGTAACAGTCTATCATGGTTGCAAAGTAACAGTGACAGGAACTAGAGGGAGCTGGTCTCATTGTATCCAGTCGAGAGGGGACAAGAGGAGTACATGCCTGTTTAATGCTCAGTTTGCTTTCTTCACTGGCTACAGTCCACATCCCCTGCCCAGGTAGTGCTCTGCCCACAATTTTAGATCTCAATCAAGAATAACAGTACCCATAGGATCCTGTCCCAGGTGAGCATCCATGGAGCATCTGAGGCCAGGTCAGCAGGTATAACCATATTGTGAAACTATTCCTCACTCGCATCTGTTCTGGGAAAGCTTTGAGCTGAGAACCCTGCTGGTCTGGTTGGGATGCTGGGCTGGGTCTATATGGTACATAGGGGTATGGTTACTACCTCTCTAGTGAATGCTACAATCTGTATCTGTGGCCAATAATGCCTATTGGAAACACCCAAACCTGCCAGGGGCTTCTGGTGGAAAGTCCGTAGCAAAGTCAGGTGGCTGTCCCCAACCCCACCTCTGAAGACTGATGTTGTGCTGCAAAACCTGCCTTTTTTTTTCATAGTGTCAAAAGCAGATAAGACTCTAAGCCTATTTTGAAAAGAGGATCGTGGGCTGCTAAACCCAGATGATTTGGAGGAATTGGTTTGGCCCTTTTCTAAAGATTCTGGAAGTATTTGTACAGGATTCCCTCAGGAGCAAGGATGGTGTTGATGCAGAAAGGAGGGTGGGGTCTTCACTCTTGACAAGCCAGTGGTTTTATAATTTGATTTTAATTTAAAGTGATAGTGGATGCTCCTGAAGAGAACCATATGACCGCCTCTACAGTGCTGGAAGCTAGACTTGTTATCCTGGTTTTATACCCAACAAATTGCATAAGCATGGTAACCCCTGGAAGTGAGAAGGGAGGTAGCAAATTGGTCCTGCTCCCGAGCCCCTAGGCCAGAGGTTCTCACCCTTCCTAATGCTGCTGCTTTTAATACAGTTCCTCATGTGGTAGTGACCATAAAATTATTTTGTTGCCGCTTTATAACTGTAGTTTTGCTACTCTTATGAAATATGTATATGTAATCCCTGTGAAAGGGTTGGTTGATTTCCCCCCCAAAGAGTCTGCTTAGTCTCCAGGTACCTATCCCACAGCAGCAGAGCACAAGAAGGAAGGATCTCTCACCATTCAACATTTTGTTCCATGTATTTATCTAAAATCACCATCATCATCATCATCATCATCATCATCACCATCATCATCACTGTGGGTATGGTATGAGTGTGCCACATGGCAGCAAGAGTGTGTCTGTCTGAGTTTGTACCATGTTGGCCAGAGCAGGATGCAGAGGACTTGGGCCAGAACCAGGCCACACATCACAAAGGTTTTACAACCTTTCCAAACAGCATCAGTAGCTGGCGACCAAGTGGTCAATCACAGGAGCCCGTGGGGGACAATTTACATTCTAACTGCAGCCCTCCGTGGAGATGAAAAGATCACGGAAAGAGGAAAGAAAGACTTTGGCCTCAGCCCACCGTGAAGATTCCCAGTGGATCTGTAGTCCCCACCCACACAACTTAGCCTCAGAGAGCCTCTGTGCTCACACCCCGAAGCCTATCTGCGGTCTACCCCGTTACAACCCAGTCCAGTGAGCACTGACCTCCTGTCTGTCTCGATTCTTTGCCCGTCTGGGCATTTCTCACAGACGGCGTCCTGTGACGCGGAGGGTCTCACGTGGCTCCGTTTGTTCGGTAGGTGGTTGTTGAGGCTCATCTGTGCCACAGCAGCTGCTGGTGCTCCACTGCTCTCCCCTGCTGGGCTGCACTTCGCGGCATCGGTAGGCGTCTCTGTGTCCATTCACTGGGGGACAGACATTTGGACTATTTATAGCTTCCGGTTATTATGAAATAATGCTGCTATGAATATTCATATTCTGAGGTGCATGGTAAGTATGCTTAACAGTTTAAGACAGCGATTTTCCAAAGCAGCTGTACCACTAGATGTTCCCGTGAGCCAAATATGAGTTCCAGACCAGCCACCTCACGTACTCAGTGTTTTGTTTTATTACCGCCTTTTCATTCTTCTGAGTAGATAATCCTGATTGTGGTTTAGACTCTCCTTGCCTGGTGACTTGTGGTTGTGGGTCCCAGTTTCATGGGTCTGGTAGCTGTTTGTATGACTCCTTTACTGTAGCATCTGTTCAAGCCTTCTAGCTACTTTGTAATCCAGTTGCTTTCTTGTAATTGGGTGTGAGAGTCTTTTATGTGCTTTGCGTACAAATCTAGTTCTAGATATAGGATTTGGTATTGGCCTCATCCACTGCCTTGGCCCAGTCTGTTTTTTTTTTTTTTTTTTTTTTTTTTTTTTTTTTTTTTTTATTCTCTCAATGGTACTCTCTGCCATATCGAAGTTTTTATACTGTTAACAGGGATCAACTTACATTTTTCTTTTAATGGATCATTTTTTTTTGTTTCGTATCTGTAACATAATTACTTTCTGTCTACCCCCAAATTAGAGCTTACTTCTAGTTTTGTAAGTGTTAGGATTTGGTTTTGCCTCTGCTTCACTTTGAGTTACTCTTTGTGTAAGGGTTTATGTGTTGCTCTTGTGTGGGTATTCATAGCCTCAGCCGACTTCAGTTTTCTTTGTGGGGAAGTTTTTAATTACATGTTTTGCTTTTTTTCCCTGTTCCTTTTCTTTCTCCTTCTTTCTTTGAGACAGAGTCCTTTTCTAAAAATATCATTACATTAATTTATCCAGTTTGTGAATGTGTGTGTGAGTGCATGCGTGCTCGCAGATACGCACCACAGGGTGTATGGAGGTCGGAGGTCAGTTGCAGGAGTTGACTCTCTTCCTTCACTATGTGGATCTAGGGGATTGAACTCAGGTTGCTAGGTTCCACAGCAAACTGCTTACGGTTGTATTGTTATATAATCAGGATGGCTTTGAACCCACACGCTTCTACTTCTACAGTGATGGTATAGGTGCAGGTATGCACCACCACACACAGCTTAATTACAATACTTCTTTTACACATATGGGTTGTGTTACTGTCCCTGAGAAAACATCATCTTAAAACCAGGTATAATAGTACATGCTTGTAATCCTAGCACTTGGGAGATGGAGACAGGAGGACCAGGAGTTCAAAGTTATCCTTAGCTGGGTAGTAGATTGGAGGCCAGCGTGAGAGTCTGTCTCAAAAAAGGCAAAAAAGAGAAAAGGCAAGACAGCTGGCTGGCTCCATTGCTTCAGCCAGAGCGTCACACAATGAGTGTGTGGTACAGCAAAGTGTCTCACCTTATAGCTAGAAGGGTCTAGAACGACACACCTGGAGAGGGTCCATGATCAGCTTCCTCTAATAGACCCTGCATCTTCTTGGTCCACCCACACTGGACTCAGGTGATTCACCCACTGACAACAGGAATGCTTCCACGATCCATCAGCATTGAACTAAGCTTTCAATACTGGAGCCTTTGAGAAATTTCTCTATTCTGACAATTGTGTACGAATTACCTTTTTCAAAGAATTTTCCTATTTATCATCTGAGATGAGAATATATTAGAGGGAAACTTTCATAATATTCCTTTAATGTGTCTTTAAGGGTCTCTCCTGCTGACCCTTTCTTCATTTCTGATATGGAAAATTTCCTTCTTATCCTGTAAGGCTAGAGTTTTTATAATTTTATTGATTTATGTTTTAGATCTCTGTCTCTCTGCTTCAGTCTCTGTCTCAGTCTCTCTGTCTGCCTCTCTCTGTCTGCTTGTCTATCAGTCGCTCTCTGTCTCTGTCTCTCTGTCTCTGTCTCTCTCTCGTGTGTGTATTGTGTGTGTGTGTGTGTGTGTGTGTGTGTGTGTGTGTGTGTGTGTTGTGTTCACATGCACCTGCTTGCCTGGTTGCTCATGTACTGCTAAGAGGGCAACTTTTGAGAGTTCGTTGTCCCCTTCCACTGTGGGTTCTGGGATCAAGGTCAGGGCATCAGGCTTGAATGTTGTCTTAGATAGTGTTTTACAGCTGGGAACAGACACCTCAACCAGGGCAACTCTTTTAAGGAAAACATTTAATTGGGGCTGGCTTACAGGTTCAGAAGTTCAGTCCATTATCATCAAGGCAGGAGCATGGCAGCATCCAGGCAGGCCTGGTACAGGAGGAGCTGAGAGTTCCACATCTTGTTCTGAAAGCAAACAGGAGAATGCTGGCTTCCAGGCAGCCAGGATGGGGGCCTTAAAGACACACTTCGTCCAACAAGGCCACACCTCCAAATAGTGTCACTCCCCGAACCAAGCGTATTTAAACTACCACAGATGTCGACCGCTTTTACCAGTTGAGACATCTTGCCCACCCTTTGAGATTTCTTTTTTTTTAACAAAGCCAGGTGTGGCGGCTTTTTTTTTTTTTTTTTTTTTTTTGAGCTGGGGACCTAACGCTTCCTAGGCAAGCGCTCTACCACTGAGCTAAATCCCCAACCCCTCAAGATTTCTTAAAAAGACCAATGACTTATTTTGCTTATTTTGTTATCACCTGAAATGTTCTGCTTCATAGATTTATGACAGGGCGTTTCCCCGTTCTTTTATTCGCATGATGTTTAGATTCTTCTCTCTCTGAAGTGCCTCCTCTTCCTCCTTTTTCCACACTCATTTTTTCTTCCCTTGCCTGTAACTTCTCACCTCTGTTAGATTGGTTTATAGAGTGATGTTTTAAAGTATATAATATCTTCAATTTTATTTATTATGTTCTTTTCAATTGACAACTAAAATTGGGTCCATAGATTGTTGAGCGACATTCTTGTCTTGCCTATGTCCATCCAATGTCCCTGCGTGAACTTCAAGATACTCTCTATGTCCCCACAGAGCTGATCCTTTAATGGGCAGGGACTAGATGTATATGCCCACTTGTCTGGGAGTAGCTTAATAAACCCTAATGTAGGAGTGACTGGAAAGACATTCTGTGGGTGTGACTGACTTTCAGCACAGGAAGTGGTCCTTGATAATCTGAAAAGGGCTTGTACAATGTTCTGAATGAGATGGTTAGAGATGTGGCCTAGGGAGGGTTTGGGGGTGGACGGACAGGTGAGAACACATTCCTAGAAATTGGATGAAATTCTTCCCCATTGTAACACAACAGAGATCAGGAGGGAATAGTGTTCTGTGTTGGGTGAAAAGTGGAGGGAAACCTTGGACGTGAAGGTGAGATTTTTCAAGCACAGTATAAAGATGTTGAGCCTTTGTAAAAGTGGAGGAAAGAAAAGGAAGAGACAAGCAAGATCTGTTAAGTGAATCAAGTTAGCGCTTCATCACTTGGGAGCCTCCTAGCTTATCCAGGTCACAAAAGTTGCTCAAATTAGGAAATTCACTGTGTGAAAAAATACATCTAGATGGTTGCCGAGGTGATAAAACTGAATGAGGAGTGGAGACGGGTGTCTAGGACTCCATTGCACTCTTCTGATAGAACTGGGAGATTCACAAGGCCTTAAAGAATGTTCTGTCAGCAGAAATGCTGCCAGCTGGGGTTGGGATGGACAGATTCAGGACAGTGAGAGAAAGCTGCTGGACTTCCATGATTCTGCAAGTAGAAAACTGGCTGGATTGTTACACTGAAATGTGTGCTACGTTTCAAGACAGAGGAAAAGGACCTCTGGACCACCCAGAGGCGTCAGGGGTCTCTCCAGGCCAGGACATGGAGCATGGAGTACAGAGGAGTTTTAGGAGGCCTGCACTCTTTCTACTAGGTTTCTTTTTGCTTGGGCCTGGCTGTTTCTTCACCTCATATTTCCTTCTTCAGAATGGAAGTTTCTGCCTTGTTCTCATCTTGGTCTTACAACTTGGAAGCAGATAACCTGTTTTCTAGGTGCTGGGACCCCAGGTGGAGGGAGGTTTTGAGTATATCCAAGACCCCCAGAGAAGCCTTAAACAGAGGGTAGCATGTACATGTGCATGTGTTGCACATGCACAACACACACACACACACACACACACACACACACACACACACACACACACACACACACTGCCTTTCCCATCTTGTCAAACACTATGGTATAAGTTTAGCAGTTTGGTGAGACAGCAAAACTAGCACATATTTCTTCATAATTTCACAGACGAGGTTTATTCTTAACCACTGATCTTAGCAATCTCAGTACAGGATTGTTTATTTCCTTCGTAAGGGGAGCATTTTCCTCCTTTTCTTACTTTCTCTTGGGCACATGTCCAAATCCTTAGTGTCACTGTTACTCTTTGGAGCAGGCATGAAGTCAAGTCACTTAACCATGAGTACCCACCCACTGATTCTAATAATGGAGAGGGGCCTCCCAGTGAGGAAATGGTTGAACTAGGCTTGCTGATCGCTAGCCTGTCCCATCTCCTCAGTGCTGGCATCACCAGTGTGCAACACCCTTCTTTGCTTTTGGCACGAGTGCTGGAGATCTAGCAGGCTTGCGCTGTGAGCACATTACTGACTGAATTAGCTTCTCAGCCTCTGTAGCTAACGTTTTTGGACAGCAGTTTACCCAGGATAACAGAAGCCACTGAAAGTGAAAATGTGTGGGGAGGGAGGGGAGGAGAGTGTGCTTGATTTAGATGAGGAGATTCGAGACAGAGCTGAAAATACCCAGGTGCGATTTGAGACTTGGTGTTTATGTTGAGACTCTTGGAAATATTAGAGAGCTTGGGAACCCCTCCTAGCCTTCTAGCTCCCCTTTTAATCATGGTTGGTTCTGACTCTAGCCTCGGTGGTGGGAGCGACATGCAGCATGCGACTGGGTATAGCAGTTCCTGTCTTTGTTCCTGAGCTCTTCACTAGCCTGGTTCTTACTGTCTGTCCTCTGAATCTCTGGAGCCAGATCTATGGATAGAAGCAGGAATCTCTGAGTTTTCCGTCAGACATTTTATCTCAGTGGCAAATACCTGAATGTATTAGCTAGCTTTAACTCTGAACTTGACAGTTACCCAAGAAGGAAACCCGAGTTGAAGGATTGCCCGGACCAGACTGGCTTGCAGGCGTGTATGTAGGGTGTCTTGATAGTCAATTGGTATAGAAGGCTCAATACCATCCCTAGACAGGCTGCATAAGAAAGCCAGGTAAGCACTAGCCTGTGAGTGAGGCACGGATGAAGCATCCCCTGGGCTTTGTGCTTCAAGGTCCTGCCCTAAATTCCCCGGAGGACGCACTGTGGTCTGTAACTGGAAGAATCCCATTCCCTTCCTAAGTTGCTTTTAGTCAGTGTCTTACCACAACACCACACTGAAATTAGAACAGTGGTGAACAGGTACAGAACGTCTGTGCTGATGGGCTTCTTCCTCCTTCCCCTTTATCCCATCCAGGACTCCATCCTATGGGTTGGTGTGGCCCATGTTCTGGGTTGACCTTTCCCGCATGTAAGTGCTCTCTGGAAAAACCAGTTGGGTATCTCTCAACCCAATGAAGTTGACATTCAAAATTTAATACATGGGCAGTCAGAGGCATCAATGTTACCGCTTCTTCTTCTTTTTTTTTAATCTCTCTTTTAAAGATTTATTTATTCTATATAAGTACACTATCGCTGTCTTCAGACACACCAGAAGAGGGCATCAGATCCCATTACAGATGGTTGTGAACCACCATGTGGTTGCTGGGAATTGAACTCAGGACCTCTGGAAGAGCAGTTAGTGCTCTTAACCACTGAGCCATCTCTCCAACCCTGTTACCACTTCTTTTAATTCACCCTTTACTTAGTTTTTGAGACAGGTCTCTCACTAATCCAGGAACTCACTTATTCAGTTAGACTGGTTGGCCAGCAAGCCCAGAAATCCTTCTGTCTTTGCCTTCCTATGCTAGGATGACAGTCATTCAGCCATGACTGGGAACAGAACTCATGCTTATGTGTCAGGCAAGCACTTTACCTACTAAGCTGTCCTCCAGCCCCTCTCCCACTTTGTCTATGGCACTCTCTTCTTTCTGTCCCCTAGGCCGTTCTTAGGAAGCCAGGGGTGGGGAGGAGGGACATAACTCTGCATTTTATTTACTTCCTGACATTTTTAGAGGTCTGGGAGGGAAAGGTTGCCACTATTTGGGTCAAGGTCCTTGAGGAATTCTGATGTGCAGAGTGGGTTTGCTGGCTTCACTCTCTCCCACACAATGAAAGCTGAGGACCTCCTCTGAACAGGCCATGCATCGGGTCTCAGTAGGCCTACGGGGTCCTAATGGAGCACAGTACAGAAGACTGTAGACCTCTGCCGGGACTTATTTCACTGTCTCTGCCTTGGAGAGTGTACCTTGAGACTCCTTGGAGACTTGTGGTAGCAAGGCTGACTTTCAGCCATGCTACACTGCCGATCCCCCTACAACCTCTAAACATGTGAAGCCTCCGTCGTGCTCTGTCCTGGGCCAGCAGACAGCTCTGTTCATTATCTGGCCATGAAAAAATGGCTCCTGTTTAGCCAAGACCTGGTTCTAGCTCCTAAAATGCTGGCCCAAGAAAGACCTAGGTCACCTATACTTAGCTTTTTCCAGCCAAGCAGGTTGGGGGCGGGGGCCTTCCTGAATTCCTAAGTCGGTAGGGGTGGATGAACTTGAGGGCTACTGTAGAAATTATGAGAGGGAAGAATCTGCTGCCTTGTGGTCACCCATAATCCACATAGGGACAGAAAGAGGGTCACTTCAGGTCTTCCAGGTGGTGGAGAGGAGGGCTGTCTTTGTGACCAGGTTTTAAGGCAGACTTAAGCAGGCAGAGACTTCCAAAGGTCAGACCACTGAGTAACCGAAAAAGAGTTCCCAGTAACAAGGCCGTAGACACTGGAAGCCAAGCATCCCGACCTCGTGAAGGAGCAGGAGCAGAGACAGAAAGGCTAAGCTACACTGCAGGCTTCCCGACATGCAGTGAAGACCCTAGTGAGTACACAGGACCCTAGATAATTTGTGTTCCTCACCAGGCCTTTGGCGCAACCTGTACTAGGGGACTCTATTCAGGGCCGGATAAGCTATGCAAAGAGGTCAGAGGAGCTAGACTAAGCACAACCAAGTTTCTGGACATGCGCATCTGTACATATGCGCCTTCTTGTAGCTAAGGGTCCTAACGTCCGCTCTGGGCGGGGATTCCGTGCCAAACTCCGCCCTACTCCCACTCTCCTCAGGCATCGAGATCCCGCGCCGCCTGTGGCCTCAGAGCGGGATAGCACCCTGCTGCCACCGCACGGCAGCTTAAATACTTCTCAACCCCTATTAACGCGCACAGCGCAAAGCCGCGGCCTAAAGTTTGAGGTTTCTAAGGATCGATTGGCAGAAATCTGCAATTGACTTTTTGTAGGAAGACAGCGGAGGTAGGAAGGCCTAGGGAATTCCTGATTGCTCGCCAGTCACAGCATTCCTGAAGGGCTCCCAAAAGTCTCCGCCGCTCTGTGAAGGAAAGAGTCCTCATGTGTAGCCTCTTGGGCAATTCAAGATAGGAGGAAGGCGATTAGCATCTGTCCTCTCTCGCTTTTATCTCCGCTGCCTTTTCGGTGCAAGGGTCGAGCCTACGCAAACTAGACCCTTGTCCGCTGGTAGCCCGCGCGGCGCACTGAATCTAATACCAGCCCCGCCCAAGCCCCGCCCCGGTTCCGGACTCCACCCTGAGTCCACCCCTCCGGCCCCGCCCCGCTGCTCGCAATCCGCGGGCGGGTCGGCTGCCCCGGAGAGCCAGAGCCAGTACTAGGAGCAAGGCCGGCGCTGCCGGCCCTTAGCGCTCTGCTCTCGCAGGGTCGGGCGCGGGCCATGTTCCGGGCTGTGGCCGCTGCGCATATCCAGGCCTGGCGATGAGGAGCGGCGCAGAGAGAAGGGGCAGCAGCGCCGCGGCGCCCCCCGGTTCTCCACCTCCCGGTCGTGCGCGCCCCGCGGGCTCCGATGTGTCTCCCGCCCTGCCGCCGCCGGCAGCTAGCCAGCCCCGGGCTCGGGACGCGGGCGATGCCCGCGCGCAGCCGCGCCCCCTGTTTCAGTGGAGCAAGTGGAAGAAGAGGATGTCTATGTCGTCCATATCGGCATCCAGCGCGCGGAGGCCGGTGTTTGACGACAAGGAGGATGGTGAGTGAAACCGCCCACTGGGGACTCCCGGGGACAGCCGGGTACCCGGGCCTCTGGAGACCTCGCGCGCTGTCTCAGGGTGGACGCGGGGGTGGCATTTCTCTGCGTTGGGATGCAGTCGCCACCTGGGTGGGACCGCTTCTTGGGGCGTCTGCGTTTCCGGGGAAACTATTGGACCACGACTGAAGTCCCCGTGGCGCGTCCTGATTCCAGTGACAGCGCAGCGGGCAGATGAGGCTCTGGCCCGCCTTTCGAGGTGAGAGTCGGCGATGGTGGAGGCTGCTCCGGGCTCAGGCGCGACACCGCCCACTAATGCACACCGCACGTTTTCATTTTCCTGTATGGGTGGTGTGCAGGCTGCGTGGTTACTTTTCATTCCAGGAGATTCTGCTTGTTGTGCAGTTTGTGAAGTGAGGTGGCTGCCCTACAGGTGGCACAGGGGCCTGGGCCCTTCAGTTTGAGGTGTTCCACACGTCAAACCCAGACCCTACACCGGATTACGCCGCACAGTTTATCCATGGCTTTGTGCTAAGACCCTCGGGAAACTCGTGCTCTGTGAAATCTTTCTGCAGAGATAGCTGCTGACCTGGGGGACCTGTGTCTCTTGAGTAGCAGCAGAGCAATCTGGTGGGGAGCTGGGGATGGGAGGTGCTAGACATCTGGCCCTGTAAGCACAGCAGCTGGAGCCGTGCTGGGTACAGGGACCTTTGACTTAGCACCTGCTGGATGCAGCCTGGGTGGGTGGGGGGCGTTGGGATGGAGTCACATGTAACATATAGCTTTTCCCTACAGAAGCCATGCGAATAATTTTAAATGGTGCAGTCATGACACATTTGATGTTTTTTTGACATTTTCTTAAAATAGTTGAAATATGCATTTTCATTTGTAGGCAGCCTACAGAGGTATGATGGATTTTTTTTTTTTTATAATTTTAGAACACAGTTCAGCATAGGAGCCCAAGCTACTTATTTCCAATAAATAATTTAAGCATTTAGGAAATTACAACAATCAGAAGTCAGGCCTGTGTTGGAGAGCATGTGAGGCTACATGCTGGCATTCCTATTGGAAACAGGAAGCATGAGGCCAGGCTAGTGAGTTCCAGGCCTCTGTTGAGTATGGTCAGCAGGGGAGGGTCATTCAGGTCAGCCTTGTGTTCTGAGGTGGCTGGTCACTGTGCTCTGAACTTGGGGACAGCAGGACTCACATGCTTTCATTGTCAGTAATCAGAGTTAAAAACCAACCAACCAAACCAAACCAACCAACCAACCAGCCAACCAGCCAAACAAACAAAAACAACCAATAAAACTGCCCCGTTGAAGGAAGCAGATTAGTAAGTTGGTTTGTTTCTGGCTACAAGACGAGAGGTCTGGGAAACACATTTGCTTTCGTACTTGCTGGTGCCAGCTAAGGGCTGGCCACCCCTCCATGTCTCTGAATCATGTCTCCAAGGCAGCAGGGTGGAAACAGAAATTGACGTAGTGCAGGGGCTGCGGTTGTTGGTCTAAGTCCATGTTTTCTTCTTCATAGTATGCTGCCTCAGAACTCTAGGGTTAGCAGAGGGGCACGGAGCAAGACCAGCTGTGGTGCTCTCTGCCACTTGAGAACCTGCCTCCTTACTTGCTTGCAGTAGAAAGACAGAGGGTACTAACTGCTCTGGGCTTATGTGAGTGAGCTGCTGACGTGGTTCACCAGGCCTTGTTTTGTACGATGTGTCACAGGCAATGCTCATCATTGGCTGTGTGGCCCTGGACTGACGCACCTCGAGAACTTAACTAGGTTTTGGTGGGTTCGAGTGACCAAGTGGGGTCCTGCTGGCTGAGAATGCTCTCTGGGAGGGTAACCACTTGGTTCTTCTTGTCTGTGTCATTAGCAGGGCACGCATAGAGTCAGGGTGTAGCGTCTCCTTCCATGCAGTGCCTTGAGCGAAGGTGTTACGATTCGTGTACACAGAATGAGTATAGCCGGACCAGAAGAGCAGTCTTCAGGTGGGAATAGGGCCTGGACTCCTGTGTTCCAGGGGACACAAGTCACCCCCTTTTCCTGATGTAGTGGGGCCTAAGAGGCAGCCATGCTGTGCTGGTGACTTGCATGTACTGGAACTATACAGTTGCCATGGTAATGTGAGACCTTCTGATGAATTTTTTTTTTAGATTAAAACACCTAATTAATATATCAAATTTGCTCAGCAAAGGGGGAAAAAAGGAAGAAAATAGGAAGGCAGTTTAACAAAGTAGCAGGTAAATTGCAACTAAAGAGTATAGTCTTGCCAAATAAGATCTTAAATGGCCTCTGTTTCTATTAGTCCTCCTGGAACCCAGCGTGGCTGTTCCTCCCTGGCTGATATTTGGGGCAAGAGAAGAATTCCTTGCCTTTCTTCTTTCAACCAAGGGCTCTGTTTGCTTTGCTCTATGCTCTGGCTTCTACTAAATTCGCTTGGAGAGTAGCCTCCTATCACTACCTTGGTGCTCTGTGATACTGAGGGGTTTCCAGTACCTTCCCACTCCAGTAACCCGCTGAGACATTGCTCCATCCCAGCAAACTAGGGCTTGCCACTGCAGACCCACTGTTGTGTCCCCTTCACAGGAGGGAATTCCTGATAGCTGAGAAGACTTGCTCCCATCCTGGACCCTGGAAATGAGTGAGGGTGCCTCTCGGGTGTGGTAAGTTGGGGAGCACAGTGGAAGACAGGGACCCAAACATTTAAAACACTCTTTTAAAAAGAAATGAAAAGAAAACCATTTTTTTCTAATTAGAAGTGTGTTGCAATGTATATATTTGAAAAAGAAGTTATACTTCATGCCAGAATGCACGTTCAGCATGGTGAGGTCCTCAGGCGAATGTCTGGGTGCCTGCCCAACCTCAGGCTCTCTTCCAGAGACCCAGGAATGCAGTCACACCTACAGCTGTGTGGACACCCTTTCCCCGGCTTTTGTACAGAAGTGAGACCACTTTCTACACACTGTTTTGCTGTAACCTGCTCTTTTATTTATCAACATGTCACCAACATCTAAGAGATCGGAAGCATCTCTGTCGACTGCTAGATCCCTGTCAGCAGCTCTCCACCTGGGTAGTGTGTCACATTCAGTGGGCACTCTTGAAGGACACCAAGTCCCTTCCTAGAAAAGCTGAGGTTCAGCTCGTGGAGATGGGCTGGCCCAGGGTGAGGCTCAGACATCTCTTGTCTACATCCCCGTGACTCTGAGGAGTAGCCAGCCCTTCCTTCCTCTGTGTAGATGTAATTTCTCTGATTACTTAATTTCCAATGGGAGGACATTTTTGAAATACAAGCTACATGGCCATGAATGTCTTTGCATGCTCGTCTCAGGCCCTGTCACCTTAGGACGAAGTTTCAGGACTGTCATAGCTATGTAGGGTGGAGATGGAGACTGGGAGACAGCAGACTTGGGCCATCATACTGTAGCACACATGTGGAAGTCTGAAGACAGCTTGAGAATGTTGGTTTCCTTCTGACATGTGGCTTCCAGGGAATAAGCTCAGGTTGTCAGGCTTGGTAGTCAGTGCTTTTACCTGCTGACTCATCTCCCTGGCCCAGTTTTACTTTTTATATTGAGAATTCACCCACTGAGAATGGTAACACCTTGTTCTCTGAGTTCCGTGTTTTCTTGGACTGAGCACGTTGAAGGTATTTGTAGGCTCGGATTTTTTAGGCTTCTTGTATGTTGGTTCCATCGAATTGCTGGGCTGTTCCCTCCCCCCCCCCCACTGGTTCCACTTTACGTGGTTAATGTTGGCTGAAGAGATAGTTGGTTTAAATATTCATTTGCCAAACATTGGTCATAATCTGAGACAGGAGGATCATGAGTTTGAGACAAAGCTGGGCTATGTAGTGAGACTGTCTAAAAATCAGAAAGCAGACTGACCAACCAAATAGCTACTTTGCTAAAACCCTTGCTAGGTTTTATAACATTCTGGTGACTTTTGTTGGGTGTCCTGGGAGGTCTGTCATGCCACCTGCAGCCCAGGGCTCTAGTTATAGAGTGACATTTGCCTCTCTTTCATTAATGTTATCCCCCAGAGCTCAGAAAGCAGAGACTGAGGCTCTTCTGTGTTTCAAAGTGTTGTTTGGCCCAGTTTACTAAGTGTATATGGGGTTGGGGATTTAGCTCAGTGGTTAGAGCGCTTGCCTAGGAAGCGCAAGGCCCTGGGTTCGATCCCCAGCTCCGAAAAAAAAAAAAAAGAACCAAAAAAAAAAAAAAGTGTATATGGTGTGTGTGTGTGTATGTGTGTGTGTGTGTGTGGTGTGGGGTGTGTGTGGTGTGGTATGTGTATGTGTGAGTGTGTGGTATGTGTGTGGTTCAGTGTGTGTGGTGTGGTGTGTATGTGCGTGTATGTGTGTGTTTTTGTGTGCTATGTGTGCATGTGTTATTTGTATGTATGGTGTGTGTGTGTGTGTGTGTGAGTATGTGATTGGTGTGTGGTGTGTGCATGTGTGTGATATGTGTGCTGTGTGTGGTATGTGTGCTGTGTGTGGTATGTGTGCAGCGTGTGTGTGGTGTGGTGTATGTGTGTGTGTGTATGCTGTGTGTGTGGTGAATGTGTGGGGTGTGTGTGATGTGATGTGTGGGTGTATCTGAGAGTGTGTGTGTGGTGTATGTATGTGTGTGTATGGTGTGTTTGGTGAGTGTGTGTGTGTATGTGGTGTGGTGTGTGTATGTGTTTGTGGTATGTGTGTGGTGTGTACATGTATGTGGTCTGTGTTCATGTGTGTGGTGTGTGTGCAAGGTGTGTGTGTATGTGTGTTATATGTGTGGTGTACGTGTGGTGTGTGTGGTGTGTGGGTGTGTGTAGTGTGTACATGTGTGTGGTGTGTGTGTGTGGTGTGTGTGTATCTGAGAGTGTGTGAGAGTGTGTGTGTGGTATATGTGTGTGTGGGTGTGTATATGGTGTGGTGTGGTGTATGTATGTGGTATGTGTGTGGTATATGTGTGATGTGTGATGTGTATGTGGTGTGTTCATGTGTGTGGTATATGTGTAGTGTGTGTGTGTGGTGTGGTGTGTGTAGTGTATACATGTGTGTGGTGTATGTGTGGTGTGTCTGGTGTGTATAGTTTGTATACGTGTGTGGTGTGTGTATTGTGTGTGTATGTGTGGTGTGTGTGATATGTGTGTATGTGTGTGTATGTGTGGTATGTATGTGTGTGTGGTGTATGTGTGGTGTCTGTAGTGTGTACATGTGTGTGGTGTATATGTGGTGTGTGTGGTGTCTGTAGTGTGTACATGTGTGTGGTGTGTATAGTGTATACATGTGTGTGGTATATGTGTGGTATGTGTATGTATCTGAGAGTGTGTATGTGGTGTATGTATGTGTGTATGTGTGTGGTATATGTGGTGTGTGTATGTGTGAGTGTATGGTATGTGTATGGTGTATTGTGTGGTGTATGTGTGTATGTAAGTCTGAGTGTATGGTATGTGCATGGTGTGTTGTGTGGTGTATGTGTGTATGTAGGTCTGAGAGCAGTCTTGGGTGTTGTTCTTCAGCCTATCTACCTTTTGTTTGTTTTGTTTTTGAGACAGAGTCTCTCACTATCCTGCAGCCTGCCTAGTAGGCTACGCTGTTTGGCCAGTGAGCTTCAAGGACTCTCCTGTCTCTGCCTCCCCAGTGTTGGTATTACAAGTGTGTGCCATCACATCTGACTTCTAGAGTGTATGTTCAGGGGATTGAAGTCAGACCATCATGCTTGAATGCCAGTTGTTCTACTGAGGAGCTGTCTCCCCAGCCCTTTGCCTGGAACTCCAAGGCAAGGGAGAGGAGGACTCTTGTGTAGCTCAGACCTGGGTTGTTGATGATTCTCTCTCCCCAGCCTTGGCCAGGCTTCGGAGAAAGAGGCTCTTCCCTGGTTGTATGCCCTGTCTGAATGGCATCAGGTGTGGGTGGTAGAACATGTTTACATGTTTGGAAGGAGGGCATCTGATCCTGACCAGTAGTTCCTGTCTTGGCCACTGTGCCCCTGCTTCTCTAGATGTTTGCTCTTGAGTTCCTGAGTTCCAGGTACAGTATATATGTCCAGGAGGATCCTTGAATGACTGTGAAGCCTAGTGCTTCTTTTCCTTCTGGCCAATGAGGCCCATCTAGAATGGACTTGGGACCCACAGTCAGACATTTTTATGTAACAAATGTCATCTCTGTGTGTCTATCCATCTGGTTGTGCAGTTTACAATGCTAAAAATAAGCCAGCTTTTTGTTTAAAAATTTAGCCACCCAGTTTTCAGTTGAGAAGCAATGCAGATAACACCGAAAGTCATTTTTGTTCAGAGCTTCTCTCTGATGGTGAGGCCCACAGAAATGGAGAGGGGAGTCTGAGGGAGGCCATGCTGTGCGAAAGCATTTCTCCCAAATAGTTGGATTGAAGAGCTCACATAGATTCTCAAAGTGTCGTGAGTGCCTCTGTGCCCCAGGGGGAGGGACCTGAAGACATGGATTCTGGTTCAAGAGGGTCTAGAGGTCTAACAGACCAGCTCCCAGGAAATGTTGCTGGTCCACTGATGCAATTCCGATAGCAAGAACTTTGAGTGTACAGTGAATGTACAGTACGTGTGTTGTTGAGCGAGGACAGGGAGCTGGTAGGACCTGCATATCTTGAGCCCTGATGAGCTATGAGCAGTGAGGCGGATGTCTGTCTGGTTTTGCTGGGAGCTGGGCTTGACAGACTCATCTGTGACTGAGGCTGTTGTCACGTCCCACTGAGCTACCTGCCACTTGCTCCCACTGTCACTAGAGCCTTGTAGTCAGTGTGTTCTTTACACCTTGCTTCCTCTTCCAGGTGCTTAGGAAGGTCCTTTCCCATGTGTAACCACTGTGCTCGTGTGGCCCATTTGCTTCGTAACACAACAGTTTGCCTCTAGGCATGGCCGCTGAGAGATGGCTGTCCTATTGGCCACTGTGTCTTTGTTTTGCAGGGGTAGCTACGGGAAGGTTGTGTGTTCCCACCAGCTTCCATACCTCTGGGTGCTGAGGGGGCTGTCCATGCTGCCAATGGTCCTGATGCTGAGGGCTGGTGCCCTGTGGTCCCAGTTGCTTTTGTGGTTCATTTAACCAAAGGGCTGGGGTCTCCACCGGCGCCATTCTTCCTTCCCAACTCGACTTTTCCTTCGCACCTGAAACTATCATGAGCTGTGTTATATGTTGGATTTGCTCCTCAGGCACTATCTACCTATTATTTGCTTTGGTCTGTACCACAAGCCCTGGTGCAGTGAGCTTTTATTGCTAGCATGCTGGCACATGCCAGGGGTCTGGTCTTCTCAGCTGTGCCTCTTGCCCTGGGCAGGGTGCTGTCTACCCTGGGTAAGCACCGAGTTCCAGTGTGCCTTATTCTTGCTGGGGTCAGGGCCAGTGCTCCCCTCATGACCCAATCAGGCAGAGACTCTGTTACTCTTTTCATTACTGTGACGAAACACCTGACAACACCATTTGAAGGCACAGTCCGTCATGGCAGGGAAGACATGGTGGCAGGAGTGTGAGGTAGGTAGTCACACTGCACCTACAGTCAGGGAGCAGGAAAAGGTGAATGCTGGGGCCCAGCTTTCTCCTCTTTATGCTGTGCAAGGACCTCAGCCCCTGGAATGGAGATGCCCAGAATCACCGTGGGTTTTCCTACCTCAGTTAACCGAACGCAGTAACTCCCTCACAGACATGCCCAGAAGCTTGTCTCTCAGGCAATCCCAGGTCCTATCAAATTGTTGATATTAATCACTACCATCCCACGTGTTGAATAATCATAATGATCAAAGTTTAAGGATAATATGGAGCAAACCGAAATTAATACAACGTTGTTATTTTTGAAAACCAGAGTGTCTGCTTCATTAAAAACTTATTCCCCGCTGACTTGAAATCTGTTGTTTAAAAGAACCACGGTGGTTACATAGGTCAGCACGGCTGGGAAACCAGCACAGACCCAACACTTGCCAACTCTTGGGTCCAGCTCTGAGGCAGGAGTTCTTCCTATCCCTGTTCCCCAAAATGTGACCTGGTCTTCAGCACGTTCCCTCCCATACCCTGGCCCGTGTGGATTGTGTGAAGCCCTAGCTTGCTGTTATTTCAGTTCTGAAGCCAAGGAGACGCTGGAGGTGGGAGGCAGTGTCGCCCCCAATTTATTAAAAATAGGAACAGGCACACTCCATTTTTCACAGCGATTTAAGAAGTTGACTTTGAAAAGGTTTCTGGGCTTTCAGAATTACCATCTGACTCTCCATGCTTCGAATGCAGAAGGCTTAGCTTATGACCACAGCAAACAGTAAACACCATGTGTATGGAGTTTCTCCGAGTTCACTCTGGGCGTTGTCACATAACAGTATTTGTGCGTATGGCATTTTGTTCTTGTTTTGAGGTGAGGCCCTGAAGGTAGGAACCTTGCAGCAACCTTGATTGCCCTCTTCCTTCCGGGCACCTCCACCTTTCCCTAGGTGCTGTGGTCACCCTATCTAACCTTGGGGGTGCTGCTATTGTAAGCCCATTCATGGATCAGACAGACCCGCTGACATTGTCTCTCAAGGCAGACTCACTTGGTGCTCTGGGGACCATCGTGTTGGTTGTCTTTTCCTTGTAAGGTACACCAAAATATAGTGACTTACACAATTTTGTTGTTTCTTGTGATTTCATGGGGTCAGACATCGAGGTGGCTCTCTCACTCACGGGTTGGATCATAAGAGTTCTTGCTGCTGTTAGTGTGTTCCGATATCCTACTGTTTTATGAGTCACCTCAAGGCCTGATGCATTATCCGGCCGTCCCCTCGAGTGGCCTTCACAGCGGAGCTGCTTGGTTATCTTCCGAGACTTCCATATGTCCCCTGGGATGCTGTTCTCTGAGGGCAGAGGGGCTGTGGGATCTGCTTCTAGCCTCAAGTCCCCACCAAATGAACTTTCAGGAATGGCACCCTCTGAGGTCACACTACCTCAGCCTCGTCCTTCTAGAAGTTAGGAGCTAAGGAACTCAGTGTACACTAGGCAGGAAGGTTGGGGGTTGGGCTCAGCCTTCTGAAAGGAACACCCAAGGACCTGGGGATGCATTGGAACTCAGTTGTCCTCCTGGTCTCGGGCTTATTGCTTCCCATCATCACTGAGGTGGGTACAGAGCAGAAGTGGAAGGTGCCAGGCTTCTCGAGGAGCGGGCTTGAAGGCAGAATCCCCTCTCCTGTGGCTGCTGCGGAGGTCACTTCCAGGCCCCCCTGGGACACAGGAAAGGAACTTCCCAGGGCTAAGGTCCCCAGTGAAGCACCAAGTCTGTCCTGGTGGTACAAACCTAAGCCACGCATGATGCCAGTTCAGCTGAGGCTACTCAGCACACGCAGAGGTCCCCAAACCAGCTGTCACACAGTACCTGAAGCACCAAGGTGGGGGCAAGGGGTGCGTGCGTGTGTGTGTGTGTGTGTGTGTGTGTGTGTGTGTGTGTGTGTCTACTTATCAAGTAAGCAACTTTCTATTTTTGGAAAGTGAGTCCAAAGAGTCAGGGGTTTGTGTCTGCTGTGGGCTGTGTATTTGTGAGTGTGGGGGGATGGGTCACTGCTCAGCTGTGGCCCTGTCTCCATCTGGTTGGGGGGGGGTCTTTTCTGGAAACCTCCTAGACTCTGGACTCAGTTCCTAAGAGGCCTCTGTAGGATCTACCCAGGTCTGTCCAAAAGTCTTGTTTGTTTTAGCCCCGTCGTTTTGCTTTTTCCTCCTGGTTTTTTTTTTTTTTTTTTTTTGGTGTGTGTTTGTGTGTATGTGTGTAGTTCATGTATATGTGCATGTGGGTAGTGCGTGCAGGTACGTGCACATGCCTGTGGAGCCCAGAGGTCAGTGTTGAGTGTCTTCTGAGGCTCTCCCCTTTGCTTTTTGAAATAGCTTCTCTCACTCAGCCCATACCCTGGCTAGATCGGCTTGCCAGCCAACTCTGGGGACACACCCATCTCTGCCTGCTAAGTGTTAGGTTATAAACGTGCAGCACTGTGCTCTGCTTTTTGTGTGTAGCCGGAGATCTGAACTTAGATCCTTGTGCAGATACTTTACTGGCTACGCTACCAATCTGTTTGCTCTCTTGTGTCTCTGGAGTCCTATATTAGTTCCACAGGCAGAAAAGGGGTTCTATAAAGCTCAGTGACAGAGAGATGAAGCAGGGGGAATGAAACTAAGAGGGGGGAAGGTGCAAACGGCTTTAAGAGAGGCCGCAGGGTCCCAGGCCCCTTGTGTCCCTGCTCTCCTAGGGCCCTTCCAGCAGTGCCAGGGTGTCCCCAGCCAGAAAGGCTGTGACTCAGGAGTTGGTTGGTAGTACATGAATGGGCTGGCTATTCTGAACATACAGGGCACAGTTGCTGAGAGGGTGACCCTAGGAGTCCTGAGCTGAGGTGGCTGCCCCAGAAGGGTCAGCATGCGAATTTGAGTGGTCACCAGTGACTGAGTTCTGACTTATTCCAGGAAGAAAGAGGGTAAAGATTGCCACCCTGTTTTGGGCTTCATACAGGCACCAGCAAGCAAGGGTGGGGCGATCTAGGGGGAGCTATTCTGGATGGGGAGGTGCCCCAGGCCCTTGCCTTATTTTCCTATGTCACATCCCCTTTCCCATCTGCAGAGACTCCTTCTGCCCTTCTTTCCCTAACTTGACCTCCCTGCTCACCCTTACGTTGCTTCCCAGGGTTGTTGAAGATGACCTAGAGACTGTAACCTGTGAGCCCTACTTCTATACAGTGATCAGGCACCTAGGGTCACCTGGGACATTGGCTTCCAGCTGCTGACCCAGCATGGTTATTAATAGTGTCCCCTTTCCCTTGTGACGGTGTCCTGGTTTGGGTGATAAATTACATAGATCCTCTACCGAAGCGCCAGATACTCACCAGACAATCTCCCCCCGTTTATAGCTTTTTCTTATGTAATGAGAGTGACAAGAAAAAAACTTAAGAAATCCGTTGTCTTATGTAACCAGCACTCATGCAGAAGCCATTTTCCTGTTTGTCATCTCTCTGTCTTACCCACACTTGCACATATACAACAGAGACATTTCTTCTTAGCAGCTTTTCTCCCAAGACATTTACTTTAGAACATGTAGATTGGTAGGGAAGTCGTGGAGCTGGTAGGGGACCTGTATTCCCAGTGTTTATGTTCTTTCACACGAAGATCTTATGTTAATGTGGTGTGTCGGCAGTCTGGTGTAATGGTACACACCTGTAATCTCAGCACTGGGAAGGCTGAAGCAGGAGGGATGTGAGTTTAGGGTCAGCCTTAGCTACATAGTCGGATCCTATTCCAAACAAAGTGCAGGCTATGTCAAAGCCAGTGAGTGACACAGTAGGGCTACACCGTTGGTGAACTGTGTCTCTGCCGTATTCAGACTTCTCCAGTCATCCCTTAATGTCTCCTCTGTCTCCAGACCCCACCTGGATCCCAGATGAGATTTAGTGTTGTGACTCCTTAGGCCTTTCGTGGTTGCTGTAGGATCTCTTGTCCTGTGTTCTTGATGGCCATTCATATGCCCTGCAGCGTCCCCCTCCCAGTCAGTAGTTATTTCATCCTTCCCTGGGGATTAGTCGGGGGCTGTGGATTTGGTGAGGAAGACCTCAGAGGCAAAGGACCATTTGATGTGGCTGACTGAGAACTCACACAGCCCACACCACCCATGGTGGCATCAATTAGATGGCGTGGTTAAGGTGCTGTGTGAGTCAGCTTCTTTTTGTCACTGTCGTGAAATACCTGACCTAGGCTTCTGAGACACAGAAGGAGGTTGCAGGCTCAAAACCTAAAATTGGGCAGGAGGAAAAACCATTGTCTTGGCTCAGGAAAGAATAGCAGTGAGTGGTTCAGTGTGTGTGTGTGTGTGTGTGTGTGTGTGTGTGTGTGTGTGTGTGTGTGTAGAGACAGAGAGACAGAAAGATAGACAGAGAGAGACAGAGAGAAAGACAGAGACAGAGAGAAAGACAGAGACAGAGAGAAAGACAGAGACAGAGAGAAAGACAGAGACAGAGAGAAAGACAGAGACAGAGAGAAAGACAGAGACAGAGAGAAAGACAGAGAAAGACAGAGACAGAGAGAAAGACAGAGACAGAGAGAGACAGAGACAAAGAGAGACAGAGAGAAAGACAGAGAGAGAGAGAGACAGAGACAGAGAGAGAGAAAGAGAGAGAGAGAGAGAGACAGAGAGAGACAGAGAGAAAGACAGAGACAGAGAGAGGCAGAAAGACAGAGACAGAGAGATAGAGAGAGACAGAGAGAAAGACAGAGACAGAGAGAGACAGAAAGACAGAGACAGAGAGAGACAGACAGACAGAGACAGAGAGCACATCTGAGTGTGCACAAGCAGGTGAGCCATGAGGGTTTTGTCACCTTGAGGTGACCCCTGTTTCTGCATAGATGATTTGTCTCTTCTCCCACTATTTGGCTGTTCAGCCACTTGTGTTACCGTGTACTCACTCTTGTTTCTTGGAACGGGCTGTGATCCAGCTCTACCTAGCACTGCTGTTCACATTGCTCCCCTGGCTCCATTGGCACGCCTCATCAACGTTTGTGGCAGCTTTTTGTTGAAAATGTTCTTACGTCCTGGCACACAATATTCCAAGCTTAGCCTGCATGCTTCCTGACCCAGCCCTAGGGTCAGCCAACTCTTCAGGGAACACTGGCTTCTGTTTTTAGATGGATGTTGTAGATCTGAGCTCTATTCACTGGGTGAGCTCCTTGCTTCTAGGGGGATTTAAGCCCAAGCCTGGTTGTATTGTTTATGATCCAGCTCTTACCATTGCTTCATCCGTTCAGCTCATCTTGCTCTCTGTACTCTCACTGCAGGCCATTTGTGTGAGCATGGGCTCGCTCCTCACTTTGGAAAAGTGTCTTGTCTTTTGAAGCTGCACTTCTCCTATGGGATGGGCAGCAGCCACTACCACTGGTAGCTGGCCTGACCCTCTTAGTGGGGCTTTTCTATTCTCTGTGGAACACAGAAGATTCACAGAACACCCCATAAAACTCTGATACCTAGGACCGGGACCAAACAAGACCTTTACCTCTGAATGCCACCTGAAACATGACATGTCTCATCCTAAACCATGAGAACCCACCTGGGCTAGCCTGAGCAAGAACTGCTGCTTCTTACACTGGCTAACATGGGGACAGTGGATGCTTTGCCAGCCACAGTTTCAGGTAGCTTCATTGTTCCGATGGAAGTGTTATGAGGATGCCCAGCCATAAGGTTACCCCATATGCTAAGCACATCAGGGCTCTGGTACCTCAAACCCTTGGAGTTCACCTACCCAAAGCCCTAAGTCTTCTCAAACACCATCTTTCAGAGGCACCCTACCTCCTCCATGGTGTCCCCTCTCCCCCTCAGATTGCAATAAGCCTTAAATCCACCTTGTTCAGGCACAGGCTACTTCTGACTTCTCTGCTTAGAGTGTTGAGCCTATAGCCCAGCAAGTATAGCCCTGAGTAGACACCCAATGAGATGTCCATGTCTTCAGAGGCACAATGGCAATGCCCATATGGCTTTGTGTGGGTACTAAGAGTTGGAACCAGGTGACCTACAGGCCACATTCTTGTGTTGATGCCACAGAACCCTTTCTCAATGGAACAGAAGACCTGCTGCACATGACAGTATGGTACAGCTCATAACCACGCTGCTGAGGAAAGGAGTGGGGCACCGAGTTCTTGCTGCTCAGCCCCACCTGGAGGAAAGCTCAACAGAGGTGTTCTCAGACCTCCACTGGCAGCGGGGCTTGTCTTTCTGTGTCCAGCCTCTGGTTTGACTTCATTCTCTCTATATCCTGTAAGATGTTCCAGATTCAGCATGGTCGAGAGTAAGCCCCATAGTCAGGCTTGTTGGCTCATGCCTGTCACCCTAGTACTCAGGAAGATAGGTCACGAAGACAGCTATGAGCTCAAGGCTAGTTTGAGCTACTCTGCCTCTAAACAAACAAACAAGCAAAAAACAAACCCCACACTCTGTAAATCCCTCCTCAACCTGGCATCTCCAAGTTTTTAAACTCTTACCCACAGACGCTTCTTGTCCCCCACCATGATCCCTGCCTGTCAGGTCATTCCTCTGTGGATCTCAGCTGCAGGCTCAGAACCGTGAACTCTAGGACGTATCCCCAGGTCCAGGTCCAAACTCTTCCCCACAGGCGCTTCTTGTCCCCCACCATGATCCCTGCCTGTCAGGTCATTCCTCTGTGGATCTCAGCTGCAGGCTCAGAACCGTGAACTCTAGGACGTATCCCCAGGTCCAGGTGGATCATGCATTTTTTTGTGACCCTCGAGTAGAGCTTAACATAGTCGCCCAGGTGGCATTCCACATGTGGTTGCTGAGTGAATAAGCAATGTCTTTTTTTTTCTCATGGTGGGGAAGATTTACTCGATCCTGTGTCCCCGCTTCTTAGCACCTCCCACCTTCTCAGCCTTAGCTCCTGAGCTGTCTTGTACAAGTCCCTCCCATGTGCCTACGGCTAATAACGCTCAGAGTGCTGAGCACCGTTACTACAGCAGGACTGACACCTCTTCTTTTTTTGCCCAATGACTGGGGATACACATTCTAGGACCCTTCTCATCCTTCTTGGCTGACCCCTCCCCCGGCTCCATCAGGCTGGGGCACCCTCCCTCTTCTCACTCCACTCATGCGTTAGTGATCTCATGGCTTCGAATGTCATCTATATGCCAGCATCTTTAAATTTACACCCCAGCTGGGGCCTGTCTTCCACGTCCCACACGCTCTGCCCAGCTTCTGACCTCATGTCGTTCCCTATATGTCTTTGAAAATGCCTCACACACTTAGCATGGCCAAAGCTAAATGCTTCTTCTGCACCTCCCCGTGTCAGCTCCACCAGAAGCAATGGTGCTGCTGTCTTGTGCTGGGTTAGGCCTTTGACTTTCTCTTTTTCACATGTCCCAGAATCATCCTTTAGGATGCCCTCTTGGCTCCATGTTCAGAGGAGTGTGTCAAAGCATGGCCTTGTTTCCTCATGTGTTCTGAAAACTATCCTCAGCCAGGTTCTGGTTGTGTCCCCAGGGGTCTTTCCTCTGTTCCCAGGGCAGTGACCCCATCTTCCTGCTCTTGTCTGCTTGGTGTTTACCTGGCTTACCTGATAGTCAGGATGGTGGGACACACTTCAGTGACAAGCCCGGACCCCCTTCATTGCCCAGGATCACAGAACTTTCTTCTGTCTCTCATTCCAAGTCCACTTCCTCCCAGGGGGATAGCTGCCTTGTCTCCTCACATTGGCCCAAGCAAAGGTTCGGGGTTGGAGGCAGTAGGGCTTTGGAAGGGTCTCTTGTTGGCAAAGACTTTCCATGACCTGAGAGTGGCTCACAATTTAGCAGTCAGAGTGGCAGTCTCAGAGGTTAGCAGGACAGTTGCCACACCCAGGCCTGACGATGGAGAATGGTCACCACCTGAAGTCTTCTTGCCTTGTGACACCTGCTCTTCCTTTTGCTTTTTCATGCCACTGTCCACAGTACGTCACGTGTGTCCTCAAGAAGGTGGCTCCTGGGGCACAGATCTCTGAGCTTCATCACTCCTGTATCCTGAGAGATTCCTGCCAATGCTGGAAATGTCTGTAGGGCTATAGACATGGGGTATAGGATTCCAGTGTTGTTTCCCTGCCGTGGAAGTCATCAGCACAATATCCATCCTTCTGTCTGTCCCATGGAAGGGCTCAGGGAATAACAGTCAGCCAGAACTCAGCCAATGTTCCCAGTTCCTCACCCTGCTCCTTCCCAGAGGACCTAGTGGTTCTGCGACTTCAGATATGATTCCTGTGCCAGGTAGAAAGGGACCTGGTGTCAAGCGGTCAAATAGTTCTGGGCTTCCCTGCCCTTCTGATTATCAGCCTCCCAGGCCCTGTAGGGCAGCTTTCAGCTGCCGTGCAAACTCCCTGCCCATTATCTTACAGGCACATCTTTGTCCTGTGCTGCTACCACCCTGCAGGCTATCTCACTGCATGAGCTATTTCACTACATGGAGAAACTGACAAATTAGGAGAGTGGCCCAGTGAATGGCTGCCTGAACATCTCAGGAGCTGTTTGAGGCTGCCCTGTACTTTTTAACAGCCTGAATATGACTGTTGGGTCTTGGTCACTACAGGCACACCTACCTGGAAATCCTTTTCCTGAGGCAGGAAGGAAACTCTGAGTGGAGCTTGTTAGGAAATCAACATGAGCTGGAAATCTGGTTTGGGGAATGGGCACAAGCCGTGAGGGGGCAGCTTTGAAGCATGCTTAAAGGTTTGTTCTGAGTCACGTACAGGTAGATGAAGCTCCCATGCTGAGTGGGTCCCTGAGCCATCTCAACCCAGGCTGGGCTGGTCTCAACACTGTAGATATCAGGGCTTGGTAACTCCACTGGAAAAGCTTCCCTCTGCACTGTAGGGTGTTGGCAGCATCTGGCCTCTGTCCACTGCCACCAGTAGCAGCCTTCTCTGTGTTTGCAGCTAGTTGCCACATATCCCTGTGAGCAGCTGTGCCAGCAAGTGAGAACCCTGAGATGTGCTACTTCTGCAGCTGCTGGGGAGGGGTGCAGTTGCAGCCATAACTGAGTATGGCAGGTAGGCATTGCTTCCAGAGCCTGCTAGGGCTCACAGACTCCATCGACAGCCAAGGCCAAAAACAAACTGGAAAGAGGTTACTGTGAATAGCCTGTAAACTGGTCTTATGTGGATCATAGGGCGAGGATAACGATAAGGTCTCCCAGAATTGTATGGGATAGCCCACCCTTGCTGGCCTATTGGATAACCATAAGACCTGTTTTGGTTGGAGGAAGAGTTCCAGAGATCCAGGCTATCCCTGAGGTTCTGTGGGCTGACGTGTATGAGTGAGTATGTAAAGGTGTGAATGCATGTATGGATGAAGCGCTCACTTGTGTAAGCATGAGAATGAGTCCACAGGAGAGTATAGGCAGGCAGGTGTGTTTGTGTGCATGCATGGTGGTGTGAGCATTCACATTATGTGATAGCGTGCATGGGAACTGTGGCTGGTGGAGTCAGCAAAGAGCCTTGGCTGCCAGGCTGTACCAGGGTTTGCAAGCCAGGGTTAGGCTGGGGCTCCCGGATGATTCTGCCCCCTTGACCATCACATGTGTGGATACCTGGCACAAGTGTTAATGGTGGATCTTGTTATCCAGAGAAGTCTGTACTTGATGCATCTGTAAGAAGTGGCTGGAACATCAGAGTGCTGTGTCTGCTGGGACCCAAGGCCCAAGCCAGGAGGGGCTCTGTCCCAGAGTAGCTAAGAGGGCCTTTGGGTCTAGAGAGTGTCCTCCCAAGCTGGGGAGGGGAAAAGAGGCTGGTGAGCCGCCCTGTATGAACCTCACCTCTTCCTTGCAGGTTTTTGTGAGGCCTGTGGGAGGTGGTCATCCCCTGACACACAGACTCATAGGCCTCTTTAGGTTGCCTGAGGTGTGGTCCGGCCGTAGGTGTTTGTGTATGAGAACAGATTGTATAAGTGTAGCACTAACCCAAGGCTAGCGAGGGGACTTCTGGGAGGTCCAAGGCCTACTCTTATCAGAGACTCTGCCCATTCTCACATGAGGCCCTGTTCCTCAGAGATGGCACTGAGTCTTAGCTTCACGCAGCACAGCATAGCCACAGACCTATTAAAGACTGACAAGAGAGATGTTGTAGCCAAAGGATCTCTGGGTCCATGGAAGGCAGAGCTTGCCCTTTCACAAGAATGACACACATCCTAAGGCCCCCACATGTACAGTCTGGGAGTGAACATATCATGGATTGAGAGAGTCCAGAGGGTTCAGTGGCTGCCCAGAGCCAGGTGGTTCCTTCCGGGCTTTGGTCTTGTCTGTGGTGGTGTCTGGTGGACTCTACTATGGTGCACTCTCCAGAAACCTTTGCCCAAACAAATGCAGATTCCTTTCAATTACACTCTAGTACCCTAGAGAGTTCAGCCTGCTCCTCACAGACTGAGCTAATTAGAAAGTGCAGAAGTTCCTGTTAATTACACCTGCCATCTAGCAGGCTCTTCGATCACTGGTGCAGTTGCTCTCTCGGCTGTCTTCCTGCTGTACGGTGAGTTGCAAGTGAGTCATCTGGAGAAAACTGAAAAGCAGTCAGGTGAGCTGGATGAGGCAGAGGCTCTCTTCCAGGTCTGTTGGTGCCTTGCCCATGCTGACTTTCTTGGGTGTCCTGGATGGGTGTCTCACTTCGTTATCTTTGTATGCGGTGTCCATCAATGAATGCCTGAATGGATGTCTCCAGATCCTGCGTGTGATATTCTTCATGATTCCCTGTGTGTGTGTGTGTGTGTGTGTGTGTGTGTGTGTGTGTGTGACCCCTGGGCATCCCTGGGCAAAGAGCTGGAGTCATGGCCCCTCGGGGCATCAGTCCCTAGTGCCTCAGGCTGTGGGCAAGAGGGTGGAGCTTCAGGCCTCATCCACAGGACTTCCGGAGGCTTTTGACTTCTGAAGGGCCTCTGGGAGCATCATGAGTGTCAGTTCAGATGGTCCAGCCGTAGGATCTGGGATTTCTATTTAAAATGACATCTCTTATGAGCCAAGTAAACACTCCTACACACCACCAGTGGACAGACACTTTTCCAAGAACCACCTGAGGCAAGAGCTCACTTCTATAGCAGGTTGAGAAGCTGTGAAGTCAGGGGCCACGTTATGCTCACTCAGAACTTCACCCGGCTTTGCACAGTAGGTGTGTGGTGCACACTGGTTAACTAAGGTGCGCTGGAAAGAAAATGGACACTTGATACGGAAGAACTTAGACCAGGCACTCTGGGAGTTGGACCTGTGAAAATTAGTGAGTGTCAGGGAGTACACAGTGTAGAGGACCACACGTGCTCCTGGGAATGATGTTTCTTCTGTGGCATTGACAGACATTTCCAGAGGCAAAGACCCAGGAACTCCAGCTTTAGGAGCCTCCCATTTCCTGATGACTATTAATATTGACTATTCTTTCAAGTGCTTGTTGCTTGCTATGATGGACCTAATGTTCGGTCCCCTCCCCCACATTGATTAGCTGAAATCCTAGACCTTGAGATAACAGTGTTATGAGATCTGGTATTTGGGAGATGACTAGGTCACATGGGTAGATCCCTCATGATGGAATCAGTGTGTCTTTATCTATTACATGAGGGTACGTATGGAAGAGGATGGGCATGCCCCAAAAAGTGGGCCTTCACAAGCCGTGACATCTTCTAGGCTTGACTTTGCGTTTCTGGACTCCAGAACTGTGGGAAAGAATAGTAATGTTTAACCCTGTCCATGGTCATTTGTTGATAGCCTGGACTTAGAGTGTCATTTTGTGAAGTGTATGTTCAAGTCTTTTGCACTGTGTGTGTGTGTGTGTGTGTGTGTGTGTGTGTGTGTGTGTGTGTGTGTGTGTGTGAATATTGAATCATAGGATCTTCTTAAGTTCATATTCTAGTTCCTGGATGAATATATGCACAGATCCTGTCTTCTGGGCTGTTGCTTACTTCTTCATTCTTCCAGAATTATCTATTGATGAATAATCTCTTTCCCCCTTCCTTCCTTCCTTCCTTCCTTCTTTCCTTCCTTCCTTCCTTCCTTCCTTCCTTTTCTTTCTTTCTTCTTTTTTTGAGATAGTTCTTTCCCATGTAGCTCTGGCTGTCCTGGATCTTGATCTGTATACTAGGTTGTCCTTGAGCTCACAAAGATACACCTGCCTCTGCCTCCCTCTGCTGGGATCAAAGGTGAGTGCCACCACTGCCAGCTGAGCAATCTTTTTTTTTTTTAAGATTTATTTATTGTATTTGAGTACACTGGTACACTGTAGCTGTCTTCAGATACACCAGAAGAGGGCATCAGATCTCATTACAGATGGTTGTGAGCCACCGTGTGGTTGCTGGGATTTGAACTCAGGACCTCTGGGAGAGCAGTCGGTGCTCTTAACCACTGAGCCATCTCTCCAGCCCTGAGCAATCTTTTACAGTTAGTGATTTCTTCATTCTCAGGATGTGCTTCATGTTGATGAGCACTCTGCATGTAAGCCTGCACGGCAGAAGAGGGCGTTAGATCAGATTCCTTCTACATGGCTGTGAGCCACCGTGTGGGAGCTGGAAATTGAACTCTGTAAGAGTAGGCAGTGTTCACAACTGCTGAGCCATCTCTCCAGCCCCTGCTTTCTTCGTTTTTTTCTAAGAAGTCTTTTTAATCGAATGTGGCCCTCGGGATCATCATTCCATGTATGTGCCACAGAGCTGCACGCCTGTCCTCCGGGATCTGAGATGTATTTTAGATGGATATTTTTGCGCACAGAGTGTGAGTTGGGGTGGTGGTTCACGTCTTCCTCGTGAATGTCCGGTCATTTCAGCACTCCACACTGAAAGTAATTGCCATTTCTTCTCTGGATGCGCTCTAACCTTGGCAAACCTCAGTAGTAAGTGTTGATTTCTGTCCCGTCCTCTCGTCTTTCCTTATGCCAGCCATACACTGACCGCTCTGCTTGTTTAGCTTCACTGTAGATCTTGAATGGAAGTGGCAGTGTGTGTTCTCTAAACTTGTCCATCTTTCTGGACTTATTTTTAAGATTTATTATATGGATATGAGTGTTTTGCATGCATGTATGTATATGTGCCGTGTACATGCTGGTGCCTGTGGAGGTCAGAAGAGGGCGTCAGAGCCCTTAGAACTATAGTTACAGATGGTTGTGAGCCACCACGTGGGTGCCGGAAACCAAACCATGGTCCTTTGCAAGAGCTACAAATGTTCTTAACCACTGAGCCATCTCTCCAGACCCCAACCTTGTTTTGACCATTCTAGATCCTTACTATTCCCGTATAAATTTTGAGTCAGTTTGTTTTGAATCTATATAAAACCTGCTAATGTTTTGATTGGGATTGCATTAAATATATAAACCAATTTTAGGGAGACCAGACATCTGTATTCCTATCTGTTTTTTTTCAATTCGTCAACATAGTATATCCCATCTGTTCACTCATCCTTTTATTTTTGAGACAGGGCTGGCCTGGAACTCTCTCTTGAATCTCTGTGACTAGTGGGTTTATCTTTTGGTAATCAGGTCTTACACAACTCTAGCTAAATTTGTCTCTAAGTGGTTATGGTTATTTGATGCTATTATAAGCGGCATTTTTCATATGATTCTTTTTGTTGCAAATACATGTGAATACAGTTGATTTCCAAAATCAGTTCTATTGAAATATAGATTGTAAAAAAAACCAAAATTGATCCATTCTAAGGATAATTCAGTTATTTATTTATTTATCTTGAGGACAGGGTCTTCTTATTTATCTTTTGTTGTCTTAGAACTTGCCAGTAGACATAACTGGCTTTGAACTTACAGAACTCTGTCTACTTACACTTTCTGAGTGATGGGCACAACAGTGTGAATGGCCACACCCAGCTTTCAGTGAGTTTTAACAGAATTATACCACCACATAACCATGGCTACTGTCAGAGAAAGAAAACTCCGATCACCCGTGAGCCTCCCTTGACACTTTCTTCCCACCGACCCCACGTGTGTGTGCCTTACTTTTGTTCACAGGAACCATAATGGACATAGACGTTCACCAATTCTGCACATTCACCATTCCTTTTTTAAAAGATGATTTTATAGTGGTACTTTCAATTGTAATAAAGGTGTGTGTGTGTGTGTGTGTGTGTGTGTGTGTGTGTTGTCCTTTTCAATTTCTTATATAGTTTATTTTTTTTGTTTTCTGCTAAGAAATATTTCCCCAACTCAGAGCTACAAAGATTTCTCTCCCGTTTCTTTTTAGTGGTTTATAGCCATTCATTTTTGCCTGTGGTCCACATAAGGTAAGGGCTGAGGGTTCTCCTTCTTTTCTCATCTTCCGTCTTTTTGTCCACTAGTGCGCATTTGGTCCAGCACCATTTGTTGAATTGATGACTAGGTGTATTCCTGGGGCCTGGAGGACTCAGTACCGGATGCCATGTTGATGGTAGTCCTTTGTGGGGCAGATCTCTTGACCCAGAGAATTTGGCAGGGCTGGCCTTGTCAGCAATCAGTTAAGCGAAGCTGAGACAAGCTGATGATTACCGGCTCCTGACAGCAGATTGGTGCTGTGTCCTCTTGAGCCACCCCTAAGCATCACAGTCATGGCCCCAACTCAATGGTCAATGGGATTTCACAGCTGAGTGGATCTGGTCACTAAGAAGCTGTGTTCAAGAAACTATCAGGACAAGTGGGTCAGTGGTGGTGTACACCTTTAATCCTAGCACTTGGGAGGCAAAGGCAGGAAGACCCCTGAGTTTGAGGCCAGCCTGGTCTACAAAGTGAGTTCTAGGACAGCCAGGGTTACAAAAGAAACTCTGTCTTGAAAAAAAAAATCAATCAAACAAGCAAACATAAACTATCAGGATGCCTGCCTAGAGGACACTGTGCCTGGCTAGCTGTTTCTGGCACCCAGGGAAGGCCAGGGCTGGCATTCTGCTCCACAAGGACACGTGGCTCAGAAGAGGCTTCGTGGTGAGTTACTTCTCTCTGGAGAGTGGCAGTGGGTGGCTTTGTGAGGCCCTGAGGGTGCTGCTAGATCGTCTGCACCTCTCAAGCTCTGCCTGAGTATTTTAAGCACAGCCCAGCCTCTTGCTCGATGCACCGACTGGCTGGAGTGTTATACAACTTAACACCTCTCCCCCACTCAGCACGTGTGGTACCCCCAGACCTGTAGGATACAGATGGTGACTCCTTAAAGGGAGGCGCCCCGCACGGCACCGTGTGCAGAGGTGGCCAGCTGGCAGCTCGTCTGACCACAGTTCTCGCTGGAGAGTCAGCTCCCATAGAGATGTACTCCAAGGAGTATGCTCACATCCTGCCCTTGCTGGCCCAGGCTCCTCAGGTTGGGCTGTGATGACTACTGTTTGACTGGATCTCAGCTGACAACAATTGGTATTTTCATCACTGATGTTTCAGGGCTTCGGTGGACCCCTGAGTCAAACTCAAAGGACCTTCGACGTCTGCAACATTCATATTTTCACTTGATAATAACAAATGCATCCGAGGACTTCCTGCTGGAGTAGTCTCTACCTGGGAGACATTTACTCTGGCTAAGATTTTATTTTCTAGCTACAGAACAAATTCAAAGTTAGCCTGGGCAACCTGATGAGACACGGTTCAAAATGCACTTACCGAAGAGGACTGTGGATGTCGCTCCGAGGCAGGGCACTTGCTTCACATGCAAGAGGTCCTAGGCTCAGTCCCCCAGGTCAGCATGAAACAAAACCACAGCAGCAACAGAAAGCAATGGCTAAAACACCCAGAGTTCAGCTTCTGAAGCTGTATTATCAAGGTTGAATATGTGTCTATTTTCTTAAAACATTTTTTTTTTGTTAAAAATGCACAACTGTCACATTTCCACAGAGCCTGCAGTTTCAGGTTCAGGACCACAATCCAGGGAGGTAAGCTGGGGACAGTGACAACTGATTCTGCACAAGGTCAGGGGGTTTCTGTTTTAATTGTCAGAGACGTACGAGAGCCAGTAACCTCACATTCAGAGAAATGGTCCTCATGTTCAAGTTCTAACATGGCCGTGGTGGAGGCGAGTAGATAGAAAGGCTCTTACCATCCGCGCGCGCGCGCGTGTGCGCGCGTGCGCGCACACACACACACACACACACACACACACACACACACACACACACCTCTCATGTGCACTTCTTCATGTGTGTCTTCACACAAATTTCTTTATGTGTCTCTACATGCTTCTTCTGTGTTTTACACATATGTGTTTATGTGTCTGTGGTTACTCCAGAGAAACTGTAGCATATAAGAAGAGTCCCATGAAACATGTTCTGAATTTTTTTTTGAGAATTTTTTAAGTTTTAGAATTTTATTAAAGTTGACATTCCATAAGGTCACTCAGACCAAACTACAAGAAACTCCAGGAATTCAAACTACCATTTGTAGAAATGTAGCATCTTCTCCAGATGTCAAAAATGTACATGATATGTAACAAGTCTTTAGGAAGTAAATTTCACTGTCCATTTGTGTTGGGTAAGAATCATTCATTTCATGGAATCCATATTAAAAGAATCCTGTGTTGGTTGTGTAATATCACAGCATCCTTGCATTAATCCATTTTCCTCAGTTCCCCATAATGGGCTGCCATCTTGATTTCTCAGTGGTAAGGTCCATTTCAAACTCTTCAAGCTGGGTGTAAATGCTTCGATGTCTGTAGTATATGCCTTCATTCCATCTCAGGATTCCTATTTTTGATATATACAATACAGAATTTCCCAAGGGTTCTTTATTCTTAAAAACTCTATTGTCTCAGTCTTCAAAATGGCACACCTGGGATAAAAGCTGATCAGATAAAGGATGATTAATCAGAATCATCGGCAACCACATTATCATCTTCTAAGTTACTGGAGCAAGCAGGGGTTCCACAGTGCGGCCGCCGCCCTCTCCCAGCCGGCTTGGACCGCAGCACAGCGCCGGGTTGGGTGTGCAGTGGGAATGCAGTGGCCCGACCCGATGCTCCAGTGGCATCGGCCCTCTGCACATGTTCTGAATTCCTATAAACACTTTATGTTGTCCCCATCTGTTTTTTTAAATCAGCCTATCAATCTATCTAAAACAAAATGACACATATAAAATAATAACGTAAAACATTTTTATTAATTCTTTGAGACTTTAACACACGCATACAGTGTATTTTGATAATTCCATCAATTTCTCTGGGATCTACTCCACCCCCATTCCAACTTCACATTCCTTTAAAAAAACGTTTGGTTTTGTTTCTTTTTTTTCTTTTTCTTTTGTCTTTTACAATTCACCGAGTCCAATTTGTGCTACCGGTGTACTTGAGTGTAAGGCTTCGCTGGAGCAGAGTCAGCCTACCGGGAACCAAACTCTTAAAGAAGACTGACTCTTCCTCCTCTGGTGTCTGTCGACTGTCAGTAGCTCCTCAGGTGTGGGTGGGGTCTGGGAAGCTCCTTTCTCTTTCATGTGGACCCTGTGCAAGTCTGTGCGACCTACCACTCCGCCCAGTCCCTCCTCGCTCCTTTATATTTCGCTTTTCTTGTTTTCTTTTCTTCATGTGGCACTATATCCACTTGTACATTCATATGTGTGCACTATTGGTTAGAGTCTACACATGAGAGAGCACATGGGTTCTGCCTGTATGCATAATCTGTGATCCATGTGTGTTCAGTGCCTGAGGAGGCCAGAGAAGGAACTTGGATCTCCTGGAACTGGAGTTATGGGTGGTCATAAGCTGCCCAGTATGGGTGCTAGGAGCTGAACTCTAGTGCACTGGAAGAGGTATATGTGCTTAACTGTGGAATGTTCCCTTTGGCCTCAAGCTACTTCACTTTTAATACTGCATTTCACTTTAGGGTGCTATCCCAGGACAATCCCTGCCTAGAAGGACCCCGGCTCTAGCTTTGCACTTAGCTGTTAGGTGTTGCTCACTGACCCAGGGAGATGAGATGGGTTTGAGGTTCTGAGTTTGCAGAAGGTAAAACTTCATTTTCTCATAGTTGGACAGCGTGGGTGAGTGGTCACTCTTGACTTTGGTCACTGTTGCTGATAACATGCTACCATGGCATATGGGTGAGCACTGTTTCATTTGGTAAGTCAACGCTGTCTCCTTGGAATGTCAACTGCATTTAAGCTGGGACAAGGGAGGCCACATGCTCCTGCCTGACATGTGGCTTTTGTAGATAGGTTCCTGTATCCTTTTCAACCTTTCTCTTGGGTTCTTTTTCTTATCGATTGGTACAAGTTTGTTGTACTTTAGGAAAATTTGTCCCCGATGTATCACATCTATGCAAACGCTTTTAGCTGCTTCATAGAATTTTTCTCTTCTTTTCTTTTGTTTGTTTGTTTATATGGGGAGTAGGGGTGTATTTGGCTCTTGCTTCTGGAGGCTGGGAAGCCCAAGAGCTCAACTTTGTGCCAACCTGTGGGGCTTCATGGCACACCCTCCCATGTTGCCGGCACTGCGTGGTAAGACAGTGCTCTAGACTGTAGAGCCCATTGTTGTAGGATGGTGTTGATTTTTCTCTGTTTGGAAGTGGTGGGTTAGGTGCTTCAAGACATTGATCTGAAATCCACTATTTCCCCTTTGGCTCCTGGGGTTTACTTTTTGCTAGGAAAGGCTTTTCCTAACACAAAGCTACAGATAAACCCTCCACTTCTCATGGCCATAGAACGTTAGGAGGGGGGGGGGGAGGAGGGAGAAAGGGAGGGAGGGAGGGAGGGAGAGAGAGAGAGAGAGAGAGAGAGAGAGAGAGAGAGAGAGAATTTTGCTGCATCTGCATATTATTTTGTCATTAGGAATGAGGTAGAAATCCAGGTTTCTTCAGCTTCTCCTCTTATATGTCACATATTGAGTTCCTAGTATTCTGGATCTTTCTAGAACCCTGCAGGAGCTGATGACCTGCCTCATCTTGCTCTGTTCTGACCCCTTTAGTTCTGTATCTCCTTTGAATATACAGTGTGAAGGCCAGGTTATAGGATGTGCCTGCAATGAGGAATGGACAGAGAGGGACTCTAAGAGATCTTTGGGTCTAGGGTCTGTCCCTGGATAGAATCCATCATGACCAGCCCTGCCTGATTCCAGAGAGCCCAGAGTCTACAGGACAATTAGCAGAGACTGGACTGTCCCTGAGATGATGGGCTGGGATGTTGGAGCACTGGATAGGAAGCCAGTCTCCCGAAGCATGAGGTAATATGAAACATTCCAAGTCAGGGACAAATAAAGTCCCCTCTAGGCCTGGGAGCATAGACCATGGGGACTGTAGGCAGGAACATGACTTAGCTGTGGCTGCCTATGGGGCTTTCAGGTTGGAGTGCTCAGGGGAGTGGTGAGGCTGAAGATAGGCAGGCTTTCTAGGCTCTGGAGAGCTGTCAGTAGGAGAGAGAAGCTGCTTGGGAGGGCTGGAGAGACAGCATGGGCACAATCTGAGGTCCAGAACAATGGGTGTGGCCACAACCATCCCAGCCTTCCTCCTGTCATGAACAGAGTGTGGATGGGGCTGTGCTAGCTTTGTGGTATCACTGTGCTGGGGTCTGGAGGCCTAAGTCTGGTGCAGACACTGGGCTCTGAAGTGGCTTTTAGGGAAGACCCTCAGACCAGGCTGCCTTTGTCCAACCATCACAGAATTCCTGACTGCCCTTGTCCTACCATCACAGGCTGTGTCTGGCCAGGACACTTATTCTGGAAACCACAAGTTAGAGATGACTCCTATCTCTGCTGTAGTTTTGACTCTTATTTTTGGAAACATCAAAGAGAACAGAAGTCTTATGCTCTGTGTAGAAATAATGCCTTTCCTTAATTCAATTCAGTTGGTTAAAAATAGGTATGCCCCTTTGCAGGGCAATAATCCCATCTCCTGAGCTGGAGGAGAAGAGAGGAAAGGAGCTGGGGGAGGGGCCACCACTGCCTATTCCCTCGGAGAATGAGCTGGAGTGTAGCTGTGGCCTTGAGTCTTCAGACCTTGTGGTTTCTGGTCAGTTGGAGATGAATTGGCCAGGCCAGGATAACTGGGGCTCTCAAGGGATAGCTGGATGCTGTGTTTGCTCTAGACAGTCATGGATGAATGGACTAGACCAGTTAAAAAATGCCATTGGAAACAACACACTCTGTGTTTGCTGGACAGACAAGGAGGGGTGGGTCAGGCCAGGGTGACTGAGATCCTCAGAGATAACCACACCCCTTTGTTTGATGTGGACATATCAGGGAATGTCAGGCCAGGCAAGGACAGTAGAGGAGTCCTTGAGATGGGATGTATTTGTATTTGAAAAGCATTTGGCTACACAAAAACTACAACTGTGCCTTGTGGATGGGTGTCCTGGCATTTGTGAATACTAGAAAAACCCCTTTAAAAGCACCTTTTAACTGGCTTGGGATGGTCATCCTGACCTGGCTCTTATATTTCAAGGAGGTGTGTCTAAGGGAAATGAGCCAGAGAACCTATGGGAGACTGATGAATTTTAGAGAGTAAGTTAGTGGGGGTTGGGGTTCAGTGCTTGCACTTCATCACTCATCACTTGTGTTGAGCTAGCCTTTGCAAAGCCAGCCCAGGGACTTGGTTTCTTTCAGTGAACAGATGAGAGAGTTCATCCTGCCCCCTCACTGGGCAAGCCTTGCTGTGGTTTCTGGACAATGTTGTATTTGTGTCTGTGGAGCCCAGTATCTGAGATTGCACTTGCTATGCTGTAGGACCGTGTGGAAGAGTGTGAGGGTCTCAAAGGCTGTCCTGGGAGACAGTGAGTGTGCGGAGGATAGACCTCCAGGACAGTAGTCTGGGCTCAGGCCAGGGAAAACTTGGGTGGAATTGGCTCAGGACAGGGTGAGACTGGCAGCACCACGGACAGCTCCCCTGGGCCCTCGCTGCCTTTGGGACCTGTAGGAAGGGTTGTCTCCTCACTATGTAGTAAAGGTTGGGGGTTGATTTTCTTAGAGTTTTGGTTATGACTGTTTCCTTTGTTGTTGCTCCTCTCTTAAAGCTGGGGTGTTCTCCCAAGAGTGGAAGAAAGATGGATTGAGGCTCCTTTTAAAGGACCTCTGGATATGACCCAGTTTGATTTTCTTGACCCTGAACTCAGGTGACCTGGAGCTTAGATGCCCCATATTCCGAGGAGCCACTGGACTGGGCTATCTGTGGTTGGCTCTTGGACAGGCCAGTACCTGAAGGATTGATGCATGTAAGTACATACTGGGCAAGGGTCAGGGTAGGGTCTGTGATCAATCCTATTAGATTTCAAATGTTGAGTAAATGTCAAGCCTTTGATTCAGCTTTCACAGACCAGTAAAAGGCTCTATCAACACACATTTCCTGAAAAAAAAAAATAACCATGTGATTTGTTAATCCTCAAATATCGACTTTCCGTCAGAGCATATACAAAGGAAAGGAGTCCGAAATAAAACCCTATATTTACCATGAGGTAGAATTTAGAATGGCAACTTTTCCTCCACAGTGACGCGTCGCTTCTGTTTATCCCATTTGAGGTGGGACTGATGTTCTGCTTAGACCCCATATCCCCTCCTGAGTGTGGAATTGGAGCATGGCCGTCTGCTGCCTCCCAGGCCAGATGGGATCAGTGTGCACGGGCATGTCAGGTGGTGAGGGCCATTCTCTGTTCACAGGCTCTGCGGGGGTTGGGGGGGGAGCTGTTGCTTGTGTCCACACTTTCTGGAGGCTTCCTTCCTTGTGGGCTCTGACCTGTGGCCTCTTCCTTCATTCTCCAAGTCCTCAGTGTCATATCTTTCCCTAATCTTCCCATTGTTTCCCCTGGTTACATCCTCCTCTGCACCATCCATATAAAAACACTGTGATTACTTTCTATCCCACCAGGATAATGCAAGGTCCTCATCTTCTCTCAAGATCCTTCACTTTGCCATACCTGCAACGTGCCCTTTAGCGTGGAAGGTGACTCATTCACAGGCTTCAGGGATTGGGGCCTAAAGAGCGTCTGGCTATCATTCAGCTAAGCACACACTGAGTATGGTAGCCTCCTGGATTCTCGTAACTATGGGTGCTACTCTTAACACTGGGACAATGAAGCCAGGATGAGAGATCAGCTGGCAGATTCCTGCATGGTTGCCAGGAGACTGTGACCATGGGTGGGGAGCCCTGCTGTCAGATAGAGTGGAGGTGCAGATCTGAGTTACCCTGCAGGGTTTGGGGGGGATGGGCCTGGCTCAAGAGAACAATAGTAAGTCACATTCAAGAGAGACCATTCTCAGGTATCAGTTGCCATGGCTTTGGCAGGCTGAGGCCTTACCTAGATTTCCCCCACTACTGACTGTAGGGCTTGAAGGCTGCAGCCTCTATAGCTGTGGTTTGTGATCCCACAGGCATCAGGAGAAGCCCAGGAGGAACATGGGCTATCCCACCTTTCTCATTGTGCAGTAGGGGTTCAGAATGCTCCTGATGAATGTGGTACAGAACAGCTTGAGGTCTGACTTGTGAGCCAGACTGTGGGGGTGAGGCCATCTACTGCCTGTCAGCTTAGCAAGCAGTCTCATCAGCCGGCTGTCTGCGGCCCAGCAGCCAGCCAGGGAGGAGGTAGCAGCCCCAAGCAGAGTAGCGAGGGTGATAAGTGGTTGTGAGCCCCATGCTCTCCCTCAACAGCAGGTTGGGATGGGAGGGAGCCTCCGAGGTCTCCTGGGAAACTGACTCAGCTACCAGCATCTTCATTCCACATCCCTTGTGACTCAGACCACAGAGCTGTGTCCAGGCTTTGGGAGGAAATGTGTGTCAGTGAGGCCTGAAGCAAAGCAAACCCTCTCAGAGAGAACCTCGCATATGACCTCTGTGAACTACTGTGTGCAGTTTACACACACACACACACACACACACACACACACACACACACACACACGCGCGCGCGCGCATGCACGCATACAGATACAGGCACAGAGCTGCACCCTCAGAGTCATGCATGGCACACAGATACAGCTTGCACATGCACACACATGGACAGAGTTGCACTCACTGGCACATTCCTACATACATGCATACATGCATACATACATACATACATACACGATCTGAGGTGTCTCTAAGAACTCTGGCGAATTCTGTGCACAGACATTTCCCATTATAGCCAGTTTTGAGGCAATTCCAAAGACAGACCAGCAGCCCACACTAAGTGCCCTGCTTCTAAAGGGGAGCATGGTTCCAATTCTGCACTTCTGAGCCGGGGCAGAGAGCTGACATAGTATGGGGATGAATCAGAGGGGACTTCTAGGTCACTGTAGGTCCAGCTTTGGGTTTTGGAATTGCTGTCCACTCAGCTGGCCCAAGTTCTTGACATTCAAGGAAGTGGTGGAGGTGGAGCTTTGGCTCTTTGGGACCTGCAGCATCCACCAGCCCTTTCACCCTCCATTGCTACCCCTGGGCCCAGACTGGCTCAGAATTTCTGTTGATTTGACCCACCATAGCACTGCTTTAAAGGCTCTCCTTGTAGCCCCTCCCACTGCCACACCCATCTTCAGTGTGCAGTCTATTTAGGGTCAACTCCCTGTGACTTGGCCTCCTGCCCTTTTTACCCCACACCATCCCCCAACCACAACCTAGCATTATTCAGATCAGCCCTATGGTCTGCCTCTCTCACCTTTTGTCTGTCTCTGATTCTCATCCTGGAAACAGATTTGGGTCTTGTTGGCACTGCCCCTCAGCTGGCTGTGAAGAAGTCATTCAACTACTGAGGTTACTGAGGGTCACTGTCATCCAATAGCAAACACTTCTCCAGAAATATAGATTAAATGTCTAACATCCCCTGTAAGACCCATAAATACGTCCGGCTTTTTTTGAGTTGGAATTACAGGTGGAGATCAGAATCACACAGACTGAGAAACCTTGGTGAACATGCATTCCATGAAGCTACAACCCCCTTCCCCCCAGAATACAGAACGTTGCCATCACTCTAGAAAGCTCCCTCCTGTTCTCTTCCAGCCATTTCTCTCATCCCAGTGACAAACATGGAAAACTTTTCACCATTCTTGGCTTTTGTTTCCCTCCCTCATTCTATGTTTGAGTTTCTCACCGTGTGGTCCAGGCTGGCCTTAAACACTCCAGACCCCTATACTTCTGGGTTCTGGAGTTACAGGGCATGACACTGACCCAGCTGTGAGTCTTGTCACATGGATTGATATATCTGTTCTTGAACAAATGGGCTTGTGTAATATTAAGGCTGGCCTCTGCCATTCACATGCATGTGAGATTCACCCCAGTCGTTCCGTGTCAGTAATCTTAGCAGCTCAGCAAGTCACTGAGCAGTGTCTGTTGCATGATTATAGTAAGCAGGGTTCCCCTGCATGAGAGCTCTGTGGACCACACCCTGTGGTTTCCGGCACTTGGCTGTCTCCACGCCTCATTTCTCTTGGGCTGATATCCAACAATAGAATTACTGGCTGTGCAGCCAGTGTATTTTTTGACTTTCTAAGAAAGTTTTATGCAGTGACTGCGGCCTGTCACGCTCCCGCTGTATCCTGTGGTTCCAGGGGTCCCCTGAGTTGCTCACACAGGAGACACAGGTTTTGCTGTTACTGTAGAGGCAGGACTACGGTTAGGGTCTAGTTGGCATCTCTTGATGAATAATGAAGGCCAGTTTCTTTTGTCCTGCCTCGGGTCTTTTTCAACTCCTGTCCTCTTACTTGCTTTTAATTGTCTGTTTGTTAATGTGTTGATTTGTGGGAGTTTCCTGTATCTTTGGCTTACGGGGCTGAACCCCGCTCTGAGCCTCAGTAAGAAGGAATTGCATTAGCCTGGGTGGTGCCCTGAGGACTGCTCAGAGGCTGGCTGATGCCTGCTGCTTTTAGTCTCTGTTTTTCAGACATGCTGTTCTCTCGACTGGTTCAGGCTCTGGCAGGTTCTCCCAGATGCAAGGATGTTTGCAGCCTCCTCCAGGTTCAGACCCATTATCCTAATGAGCACTGGGGTGGTCTAGAAGCCATCAGAGCAGGGCAGAGTGTCAGGGAGCTGGGCCCTGGAGAACTGGGCTACATTGGAGGAAAGGGACAAGTGGGGTTGGTACATGGAAGGGCAAGCACAGGACCCCATGCTCTGGTGTTCCTCATGCCCAGGGCTGTGATTGTGGGACCACAGTTACAAGGGTGTGGTCACAGTGCTCAGTGTCTCCCTTGTTTCTCTGATGTAGAGGTGCACAAAACAGTTGTGACCCATCCCCAGTACTTTCTTAAAACTTGGCTGACTAGACATACTGTACAGGTTTGACAAGCAGGGCTCAAAATCTGATTGAACACAGTTTAATGCCGTTTGCAAAGAGAAAGAAAAGCCAGAATAAAGCTGCCTTGACTGGTCATGGTTAGTCTTTGTGGGAGTTTCTGCCTCTACCTCCCAACTAGGGTAACAAGCTTGCACAAAGAGAATATCATATGCACCTTACTGGCTTTGTTCTCTTAGCTATGTTCACTGTCCCTGCATTAAATGGTGCCCTGTGACTACTGCTAGTTCATACAAGTAGGGCACAGGTTGAAGCTAGGTCCAGATGCTCTGGGAGAGCAGCATTGTGTGTGGACCTGAATGGCTTCTGACAGTACCTGTTATTAGGGTGTTTGTGATAGTAGCACTGTCCCCTTTTAGAGGTGTGGTCTCCCAGGTGAGAGATGGGAACCAGCCCCCCCACCGTCAGCACCTAGGACAGTGCCATGACTACTTTGACATGCTCAGGGCACTAGAGTTTGTGGTAGGGCCTACTCTGGCTGGTGGGGGTTGAGTGAGTGCAAGGGAGTGGATTTCATGCTGGCTGTGACTTGGCTGTGAGGGATATGGTGCTGTTCACCTAGCTCCACTAAGGGATCTCCTCATACCCTGGTTCTCTTTTGAGCTGGTCATTCCTGTACAGACAGCCATTGTCCTAACTAGTGGCGGGGTCGTTTTGGGGTGATGAATCTCCCTGAGTCTGAAGAAGTTCCAGGGAGCATGGCTATGTTTGACAGTGCAGGGTAAGCAGTTATTTATGGCCTCGTGTCAATGCAGGTCCACAAGCTGTGTGATCACTCTTTTGAGCACTAAGGTTTTAGCTGGATTTGATTTTCCTTGGACCAAACTCAGTGATGTTTGGGTTTGTGATGTGCATACTGCAGCCTTGGTGATACATGGCTTTCATCAGGGACACACGTGGAAGACTCACTAGTTGCAGGGAACTATAGCAACCCATCCCTAATGACCAGCTGTCTATGTTAAGGAATGTTGAAAGCTTGCCCCCTGACATTAGTGTGCCCTGCCCCAGCTAGGCACATGTCCCAAGAAGATGGAAATGCTTGGGGACAGATAGACACCTGAGAGATTTCTGGAAAAGAATGATAGTTCTAGAAATATGACTTGTCTTACGCTCTTTTATCCTGGGAGGAGGAAAAGATGCAAAGAAAGACTGAGGGTCTGGGTGGGAGAGGTGCAGAGCAGGGCATCTCACCCTGGGTCTAGACCACCTTCCTAGGGTGAGGCCTGGGAAGAAGGGGGTCAAAGTAGCATTCACAAGGTAGTCACAGTGCTGTGGGTCAGGACTGGCTGGTTGACAGTCCCTCTGGGGTGAGAGTCTCACTGGCTAGAATTCAGGTGGGCACACATATTGAAAACTTATAAACACACCAATGAGCACACATGTGTGTGTTTACACATGCAAGCAATTCACAACTGAGCACAACATACAGGAATGAAAGTTTTTGACACACATACCGGTACACATGGCATAGTCACATCATAACACACACACACACACACACACACACACACACACACACGCCTTAATTAAGCACAAACATGCAGACATGTGTTTGATACAAATATACACATGTGAATAGGCAGGCACACAGCAACCTGTGTCAGAATACATGAATGTGAGCACACATGCAGGCACCTGTACATGTGAATGTGTAACCGTGGTCTCACCAGTCAGACTCCTTGGTCTCACCAGTGAGACAGCATGATTCATTGCCACCCTAGTACCCTGGGCCTCTCTGCTCCTGGCACTGGGGTCCTGGATCTCCCTTTATAGTCTGTACTCTCATGTTCTACTGGTTCAGCTGCCTCCACAGAATCCCACCCCGCCACCCCGAACCACCCAGAAATGCCTGGCTCCTTTCTGTGGGACAGCCCAGCTCCCTCCTCTAGGAAACCGTCTCTGACTCTTCCAAATGGCTCCAGGACCCACACTGCATCCCTTAGTGCTGGCCAGCACCTATGCAGCATCACAGCATCACCGAGGCTGAGATACCTATGTGGTGGCCTGTTCCTAGTGGCTCAGGTTTGGAGGCCTGCCCCGCAAAGCTCTCCCACATTTCTAAGAGTCACTGGAGGCATGCTGGGGCAAGGTGGGGCCTGCCCCAGTGGACTAGAATCTCAATCCCAAATTTACATTTTGAAAATAAGTCCTCAGAACAATTAGTCTCCAAACAGAAATGGTTTCTGATTGAATGAGTAATGATGGGTTTGGGAGGTGGTGGCATTGCCCATTGCCCACAGTTGCCAGAGCAGCCGGCTCAGTAGGCTGGGTGGGGACAGTGTCTCTTAAGAGGTCTGCCTGGGGAGGAGGCCACTGCCTGACAGCCTTCTTAGGACATGTTTGTTCAGCAAACCCAGAACCTGGGGATGATGCAAGACCCTGCTGACTGACTCTCTCTCTCTCTCTCTCTCTCTCTCTCTCTCTCTCTCTCTCTCTCTCTGTGTGTGTGTGTGTGTGTGTGTGTGTGTGTGTGTGTGTGTGTAGAGAGAGAGGACCTCTAAGGACCTTCCCTACATGACCCTGACACCAAGGAGCATCGCCTGTTAAGCCACTGTAAGGGAACGTAGCTTAGAGAAAAGTCCTCCGCTCAGCACTTTCTGAGTCCTCACCACCTTCAGGAATTCCAAGGGGATTCAGTGCGCATTCATGCGCAACTGGGGCTTAGAGAGTTCCCTGAGGGTGTCCACATCTAAATCCATAGAAGCTCTGACTGTCACTTTACACGGCAAAGAGGACTTTGCAAATGTGACCAAGTAGAAGGTCTTGAGGCTAGGAGGTTGCCCTGCAATACCTGGGTGGGCTCTATATGCAAACCAGTAGTCCTCATGAGCAGGGGGCAGAGGGGCAAAAGGAGGCTGGGAGATGTGAGCAGAGACAGAGGTTGGGAGAGGGCGACTACAGGAAGGCAGGCTGCTGGCTGCGGATGGAAGAGGAGCTGCCAAACAGCGGAAGTTTAGTCCTCTGGAAACTGAAAGCAAGGAAGAATTCTTCGCTGGTGCCTCAAGGAGATAGGCTGTTCCGCTTCCCAGGGCTGTTGTCACAAACACTTAGGTCTCACAGTGCGGGAAGCTGGAAGTCCAAGATGAAGGCACTGGCAGACTTATCATCTACTGAGGTCTGCTTCTTGGTTCATGAATGGTGTCTTTCTGCCATGTCCTCATTTGGTGGACATGACAGGGAGTCCTTTGGGGCTTCCTTTATAAAGGCACCAGGGGATGAGGCATCCTCAGAACCTGACATCTCTAAAGGGCCCTATGGCTTAGTGCCATCACCCTGGTGGGGATGTTCAGCCTGTGCAGCTGGACAGACACATGCCATCTGCCTGATGACACTTGGATTTTAGCTCAGCCAGACCCACATGAGACTTCAGCCCTCAGAGCTGTAAAAGAACAAGTGTGTACTGTTAAGCCACATGATGGTCACTGGTTAGTGATTAGAGGAAGTGAATAAGCCCCGGGACTTGATGGAAGAGCTCCCCTTGGCAATGTCTCTGGGTAAGACACCCCAGAAGGAGAAATGGGAGAGTGTGCACCCCTAGCAGATAGCCATGCGGGTGTGAAAAGAACCACCCAGATCAGTGTGGGTAGATCCACAGTCGCAAAGAGGAGTGAGACCCCAGGGGCAACATGTGACATAGGGGTCCTGGATAAGGTCTGAGGATACTGAATGGATTCCTGGTGTGGTGAACTAAAACTGGGTGGCTAAGGGTGGTTTAGGGAAAGGATGACTGGTAGGGGGAAGTTACGGGGTGTAGAGGGGTCCACAGGCTCTGGACCAGTCTCCTGTCTGGCCTCGGGGCTTGCTCTTCTGTTCTCTTTATGACTTGTATGCCTTAAATGTTTCATGAAATGTCTAAAAATGGCTGAGGAACCAACATGAATTAAGGAGTGTGGGACTCTGATGGCTGTGCCCAGGGGAGGGGATCTCAGCATTCTCAGCTTGGCTACTGTGTCCCAGTGTCCCCAGCTAGTAAGTTCTGTGAGGTTAGCTGTAATGGAGGCTTGCCAAGTTCCACAGTGTCTTTTCTTGGGACTCTGCTGGGTAGAGCCAGGAAAATCAGGTAAAATGGTGCGACCCCTCCACCTGCCATTGCCTTTCCCCAAGTACACAAGAGGACATTGCCTGGGTTTCAGGAACCTAGCCGTTCCTCCCTTTGGTTCAAAGTCTGAGATTCAGAGGTGACCAATCTCATTGTGTGAGGGTCAGCTTCCCAATCTTTACTGTGCTATCAGTTCATGTCAGGGCTGACATTTACATGGCACTGGGCAGGACTCCTCATGCCAGCCAGCTGGGCTTGGGGTTAGGCAACCGAGTAGGTTCCAAGGCTCAAAGCACAGTAGACACTGGGGCCAGGCTTGGTAAGGGTGGGGGTGGGTACCTTGGAGATCGAGAGGTGTAGTTCTATGTCAGATACCTCTGAGAGCCTCTACTGGTCCCTGTCTGTTCCTTCCGGGTAAGAACTTAAAACATGGTTTCAAGTTCCCTGGCTGTTGCAGGCAGGACATAAGTGACCAGTGGGAAGTGAGGCTTCCCAAGCTTCTGGACTGGGTGGAGAGCAGATATGTGTGTGTTGGGTGGGTGTGAATGGCGTGGGTGTGAAATCGTATGAGTATGTGTGAGGATGCGAGTGTGCCTGTGCTAGTGTGGGCAAGGTGAATGTGTGAGTGTGTGGGTGTATAAGTGTGTCTGGCTTGTGCTCTGAGTGTGTAAGACGGTGTCTTGTGCTCTGGGCCCTGGGTTGTAATGGGTATGAGGAGACAGTCTTCTGCTGCTTTGGGGCATACACAGACACTGACGCTCCTGTATGCTCCAGACTCCTCCCACACTGCACTTTGCCCGTTGCCTTAGCAACTTTCTGAGCACTGGTAAACCCCTGTCTGTGGAAGGATGTGAGAGATGCATCCTGCTGAGTCTTAGATGCTTCTCTTTCATGGTCAACCCTCCAGCTGAAGGAGATAGGGAGGGCGTGGGAGTGGGAAGTGGGGCAGGACCTGTCAAAGCACAGGGAGGTAAAACCCAGAGGAGGGACCACATGGTCCTGCATGTCTGAGGACTGTAGCCTGCTTCCCTGAGAGTGGATGGGCAGTTGTCTTAGGTCAGGTGGGCCTGGCAGCCTCCTAGCCACTCCTTCCTGCTGCCCTTGATCCTGTTCATCCCAGGGCCTGGTGGTGAGGGCCAGAAGGCAGCAGCTTTTCCTTCAGTCTCCTCCCAACCCCTCTCTGCTGGAGGCTGCCGCTGGGGCTCATCTCCTAAAGACATCTATGGGGTTCTGTGTCTGCAGCTCTCTTTAGAGACCAAGGCAGCATTCAGACAGAACCTTTGGGTTCTGGTTGAGGGTTGGGCTGCTCAGACCCCCCAAGGTAAGCTAGGGTTCTTCCTCTCAAGTGGGAAGGCAGAGAAAAGTGTGAAGGTACTTGTACCTGCAGTGTGTGTCAGATGAAGAGCTCCACCATCCACCAACATGTGTGAGTTGTCCTATGGTTAAGGCACTTTAGCAGGGAGGATGCCTGGGATGTGGGCTTCATGAAGGGGCTTTCTTGGGGTGGCTCTACTCTGGCTGTGACCTAGCCCTTCCCCTCTGTTTTCTAAATCCAAAGGGTGGAGGTGGCTGGCCCCTCTGTGTCATGGTAACAGTGTCCAACTCTGGCATCTCCTGGTTCAGTCCTGAAGGCCACTGTGAAAGAAATGGCTGTCCTTGAGCCCTGAAAAGCCTCCAGGCAGCGAGCGAGTCCTGCCTTTGGGACAATGTGGAGGGATGCTTTTAGCAAGTTGATATTTTTCTACCATTTATTGTTAACATTTTTAGAACAAAACTCTTTCACGATGGAATGCCCTGTTCTCGCCCCTAGTCTGTGTGTGAGATGTGATTTTTCTGTAGTGAAATAAGTGTTTCCTGTCCCAGTTCTTGGTGCTGTGGTATCTGACATGTGCCCTAAACTGTATAGAAAGGACCAAAGTGCGTAAACATTGGTGTGTGTGTGTGTGTGTGTGTGTGTGTGTGTGTGTGTGTGTGTGGATCCTTTTGAGAATCTGTGTGGATTGCATGAACAGGGACTGACAACTGGGACTCAAGCCACACAGGGACCATCCCTGAGCCCCAGCTCTTGCCCCTGCTGGACATGGAGGAATGGTAGAGAAAGCTTTGAACCTGTATCTCATGGATCAGGATGTGAATGTGGGGCTGTGCCATTCCTGACTTTGGCGTGCCAAGGAGAAAGGGCACAGAGCATCCCTTGTCCTCAGTGAGCATCCTTGGCAGGCAGGGTACCAGTTGCTTCCCCTGTGCCCTTCATTCCAGGAAAGAGGAGGCTGTGGGAAAGGGCTGTTGACAGTCAGGGAAGGTGTTTTCGCCTCTGTGGAAGTGCTAATGTGTGTGAGAGTACTGAGTGAGTTCACACCTGTCTGGTTGTGAAACCCTGCTGCCTGCGCTAGGCAGATGCCGGTACGGCACTTCTCCCTTCCCCTTCTCTGCGCACTGGGTGTCTGCAGGTGATGGCGGAGAGGAGGTGAGGGCCTAAGACTGTGCTGGGCTTTGCTTCTTTCAGTAGCCCTGGGGTCTACACAGCCTTCATTCCCACCCTCTGGGAGGGACCGAGAAGTGAAAGTGCTGGGGGCAGCTTACCCTGCAGCTTCCCCTGCAGGAGGCCCGCCAGGCTTTTCCTGGCAGCTGCTATCCGAGGTCCTGACCAATTTCAGACGCATCAGAGTTAAGCACTGGTGTGGAGCCTCCCTGGGTTCTGTGGCTCTTGCGATGCTGCTGTCTCTCACCCTGCAGGATCTCAGCCTCTTTCGTATCACATATTGCACAGTCGATGGGGCTCCCCTACACAGGATGTGATCTAGCAATGCAGAGACTCAAGCCTTCTTCCGCAACTGGGGTCTAGTACCTATCGCTTATTCCTAGGACCCCTCTGTCTTGTCTTCTTCCAGGCTGCTGATGGCCTGCAGAGCAGTTGCCCAGATGCTGCAGCAGCCAGTGGAAGGGCAGCTTTGAGTCAAACTCCTTCAGGCTTTTGGCCTGGCCACATTCCCTCCACTCACCTTCAACCATGGTTTCAGGCAGAGGACTTGTTTCCCACACAAAAACCAGTTGCTGGCAAGGCCATCCCAGGTTCCTCTCAGGATGGCCTGTCTGCTCCATATTTTCATGATGAGGCTAATACATTCCTGGTACCACTCGGGAGAGCTGGCTAGTGTTCCAGGCCCTTGGCTGGGCTCTTGCTGTGTGAGGCTACTGCTGTACTCCAGCAGCCATCCACCCCAGCACTCAGGAGCACATGTACTCCAAACCTAGAATTCATATCTGCTGGGGGAGAGGGTTCCTGTGGTACTGAAAGGGGCAAGGGTGGCTCGCAGTGGAGGAAGCTCTGAGACCCTGAGCAGCATGGAGGTGTGGATAGCCCCTAGCAGTGAGGTCTACAGAGAGTATGTATGGCTGTGATCAACGTTGGGGCACCACAGGTTTCCTGTCTGCGATCCTGGAATCCTGTGACACAGCTAGACCCCGAATCCTTTTGGCCTCTGCAAGGGAAAGCCTGGATAAGAACTCCACTCTATCCTGCCTTACCAGCTCAGAGATTTGAATGATGGGAGCCCGGGCAGGTTTGGCTCTCTGACTCCCCAAACACCTGAGACCAGGAGCTGGTGGAAGTCCAAGTCTGGTGGTGACTAAAGCCAGCTTGGCAGCACAGCAGTGGTATTCCCTAGGTCTCAGTGTTAAGTCATGGCAAGAGAAAGTAGAGCCTATGTGCAGGTATGCGCGTGCATGCACGTGCACACAAACACACACACACACACACACACACACGCACACACACACATCATCAGTATCAGTGTGTCCTCCCTTGTCTGATGTGGGGTGCTAATGGACTTGAATCTCCCAGGTCTGTCCCTGGTGATTCTAAGGGTGTCAAGCACCTGAGGGGTTAGGAGAAGACAGGCTTTGGACAATAGGCTTCCCTGAGCCTTCTTGGGGGAAGCACTGCTACCCACAACTGCAGGAGAACCCCATGTTCCGGCCAGTGTAGGGTAGGCTCTCTGCCCGTACCAGGCAGCTTCCCCACAAGCCCCAGGAGCTGTGCTGTGGCTGGCCAGAGCCATTGTATTGATCTGACTGCTGCCCTAATTATTAATTTATGGAAGTTTCCATTGCAGTCTGGGGATGTCAGAATGGAACACGGGAACAGGATGCCAGATTGGCTCAGGTGGCAGGGCCAGGGTAGGCAGAACAGTCTGGGAAGTCATTACCAGCGGAAGCATTTACTGTAAACAAAAGGTGGGGGATGGGCCAGGTCATTGCCCCTACAGAGTAGTGATGGAGGAGCTCCAGGTCCCCTGGCCCTTGGCATGATCCTGGTTATGAGAAGCCTGGATTGTTCTGGAATCCAGGATCCCTGGGGAACTTCAGCTTTATCACAGCTACCTCTAAATCCCATGTCGTCTGCTGCAGGGAAACACAGGAAGAGGTCTTTGCTCCAGCCCCAGGGCTAGAGACAAACACTAGCAGAAGATACAAGGGCAGGGCTCTGAGGGGCACCAGACCTCAGCCAGCTTCTGAGAGGAAGGCCTGAAGGCAAGCATCAGGTAGCTAGGCAAAGAGATGGCAGAGGATGTTTCCAGACGGGACCAAAGGACCTGGCTGTGTTTTCCTGTGTGGCCTGGCTAACTGGGGTGACAGCTGAGGACAACATCCCTGGCAGTCCACAAAGTGACATAGGCCACAAGTTCATGGCCCTAGAAGGCTACAATGCTCTGCTTGGGGCCAGCATGGTGGGAGATGGCTGAGGGAGTCTTCTGGGACTCACATCAGTAAGTACACTTGACTATTGCCTGCATCTTTGATGTTCTGGACTGAGGAGTCCAGCGTCAGATCCAGAGCAGACATCAACTTCCCTACTCCTTACATCTGAACGTTTGTCCTTGGGACCAGCAACATCTTCAGGATAAGGAAAGAGGTAACGTGGGGTCCAGCCAGGGCAGAAAATATTTTCCATTTTCACACCTTAGGACCCTAGATTTCTTTGCCGGCTAACTGGTCGACCCCATTCAGCTTTCTCGAATAGAAAGGGTGCCATCTTAGTCTTGAGCAGCTCAGAGTCAGTCAGGCAGGCAGAGAGGGCTGCTCCTGGGTCCTGCCTGTACCATGTAGGTGGCCAATTGCAGAAAAGAGTTGGACTTGCTGGCTCTTCACTGGTTCCTACCAAGGCAAGAGCCTGTACCCCAGGTAGCCCATGATTCTGGGCCACACATTTTATAGAAGCCATGGGACCATGGCCAGCCAGGCCAGTCATTCCAGGTGGGGGATTTTCCTCATGAGACATTTCTGGGTCATGGACTGAATGGTGAATTTTACTTGTACTGTGCAATCTTGTCATCACTTCAGATGCTTTCCCCCTTCGTGTGGAGCTGTCCTGTGGGTGAGGGACTGGCACTGTAGGAGGATGTGGAGGACATGAGGCTCTCACAGGTTACCAGGAGAGAGAGTCCGCACTGTGAAAGGCTCCCAGCCTAGACTCCATCCGAGGCTACTGGCAGCACTCTCCATCCTGGCTTTTCTCTTAAGTTCCTGAGTCTCTCCTGGGTTTGGACAGGACTCTCTGGAGACATCTTGGGAATGTGGAGAGCACAGCTGCCCCTCCAGGCCTGCGGGGGAGGCCTTCAGGCTGTGCATTGATTGTGTCACGGATAACAATAGAATGACTCACGGTGCAGCCCTGGGTCTATTTTTACTTTCCCGGGGACCATCTTCCTTCTGCCTTCCTCACAGGGGCATGCTTTTGTCTGTTTTAGGAAAGGACCGTGTTTAAGCTTAGAGCCTAGTGACTTAGCACTTTCCCATTGCTTCCTTTTGGGAAACAACTGCTTTTATGCTGGCCATAGTCTGCCTGGTGAGCTCCATGTCAGAGCTGAGGTGCCCTGTCTGGCAGGGGAGGAGGCCTGGCCTGGTCACTTGCACCCAGATTGCTTGTTTGCTTTTTAGGAGAAGCATGTTCAAATACCTGTTGGTTTTGCTTCGAATTTTGTGTGAACTGTGATGCTTTTGGCTTTCCCTTGACTTTTTAGCTGATACGTATTTTTGATATTGTCATAGGAATGATTGCGTCATCTGCCCCTTCCGGCTACCCTTCATTTGCTTACCCTCACAGGACCAGTGGGCAAGACTCCATGAATGATCTAAACAGGCCAAGGACTCTTGTGTGAAAAATGCCCGCTCGGGCCCCACTGTCAGAGCGGCTGGCAGACGCAGGGAATCCAGAAAGGAAGGAGGCCGTGCTGACCATCTTCAGCCAGAGAGCCCTTGTCTTTCCTTTGCTGTGTGTTTCCCACCTCACTCCCTCGGTTGAATGAAGGTCTCGGGTCATGGTCAGACGTCACATCGAGGGCACACGTGTCTAGAGGTTGTCTGAGTTCCCAGGCTGGGACACTGAGATACCCTGTTTCTTCCTGCTGGGTTTGGTTTTGTGGTTGTGAACCCAACGAATGACTTGAACAGCACTCTGTGTGGCTCCCTGGTACCACATCCTTGAGAAAAATAGTTTCAGGGCTCCAGGCACAAGAGGGATGACCTGCCCCATATAGCAGTGACTGCTTGCAGCCACACTCTGCAGA